>NW_024063027.1:0-451884 GCF_006381635.1 Hibiscus syriacus | reverse complement strand
TATCTAGTTCAACTAATGAATGTTACTTTGTTGCTATTTACATTGTATGCTTCGACTTGTCTTCCCTGTTTTCTGGTTAGAACCTTTTTCTTATCTAGTGCCAGGGCAATGTAGCTACCCTTGTATTCTCCTAAATGCTCATTTTGCTGTCAAACTTTCTCTCTTCTAATGGCATTCATCTGTTGCTTTGGATTGTAACTTTTTCCTCTTATGGTCAAAGGAGAACTCGAGGAGTCGCATTTTATTCGATATGAATGTTGTCTGTAAACCGAATGTTAGGCATGATAATTTAATTAGAACATATAGACGGTCATATGCTTACTTTGTTCAATATGAAGTGGTATGGTCCTAGCTTCCGCCGATGTTTTTTTGGCTATATGGACTCATATGTTCGTCCCTATTCTGTGGAGATGAAACGGTAAACTGCACTGCAAATACGAACGCCTTTTATGCGAGTTTACGCTTTGTTTTTCGCATACGGCATAGTCGCATAGATGTAGGTAATTTCACATGAAAAACTCATTCTTGGATAGTTGCACCTTTACTTGTTGGAAAATGAGTTCATTGCCCCTGATATATGCTCCCATGTTTCTACTATGTTACCCGGAATGAATATCAGATACGGCATAATCAATTTTAACTTTATTTTCTAGAGGGGTAAATTACAAATTTGGTAACTGAAATTTGCTCTCTCTCTATTTCACTCCGTGTACTTTAAATCTTTTCAATTTTCTCATTGAACTTAAAACATTGGGTTTGTTGTCATCGGCGTTAAATAGTTAAAGGCATTAAATTGAATGTTATATAGATGCAAAACGATATTGTTTTGGTGAAATTTTGTTTTTTAAAACGATATCGTTTTTAATGCCGTTAACTATTTAACGACGGAGTGACCACAATAAAAGAGTAAGCTCAGTGGCAAAAAAATTGATGTATAAATTCAGTGAAAAATTGAAAACTTTGAAGTATAGTGAGCAAAATAAGAGAAAAGTAAAGTTCTATGATAAATTTGTAATTTACCCTTTCTAGAAATCATATTCTTATACCTATTTGAATATGTTCAAGTCACGAGTGTCGGAGATGGTTACTTAAGTAAAAACCGAGAGTCGGAGTAAGTGTCGGAGATAGATACTAAAGTAAAAACCGAGAGTCGGAGTAAGTGTCGGAGATAGATATACTAAAGTAAACCGAGAGCCGGAGTAAGTCGGAGATGGGTACTTTAAGTTAAAACCGAGAGCCGGAGTAAGTGTTATAAAATTAGAAAGGATAAACTACACAAATGATCAGTAATGTTTGAATAATTTTTATTTTTCCTACTAAAGTTTAAAAGTAACAAATTGGTCACTAAAATATCAAAATCCTTTTTGATCGTCGTGATTGTCGATGATGTTCACGTAAAGCTTGAATTCCCGGTTCTACTCATCGATTTCATCTGAACCATGTGGATGCGTTGAAGATAAGGCCGGAAAACTCTTCGTTTATCGGCTTTTTGAATCTTTAACATCAAAATTTTCTCTTCATTAATCCAGAAAAATCTGGCACCCAAAATATCGTCCTAGATTATTCGGTTTGGGTCGTGTTGGAGGACGACTTCATTTGGCTTTTTGCCGGTGAAGAGGTTGGTGAAATCGAAATCTTCGATGGAAGTGAAGGAATTCAGATAAACCAGAGCTTTCTGATAAAGTTGGATTCACTGCATGCTATCATTGATTCTGGGACTATGAATTGGTAGACATGGAAGCAATCTTTCAATGGAACGCCATTTTTTCTTGACAAAATAAATCAACCCGGAAAAGGAAAATATAATTTAGCAACAACGAAAAAATTAGAGAAAAAAAAATTATAAACGATCGTCATTGTTTCCAACAACCCAAGGATAGAATCTGAAGGGTGGGGATTTAAAGGGAAATTTTCATTTTGTAGGAAAGAATGAACATGTTTTTGTGGGAAAGGCGGTTTAAGGAAAAATGAAAGGAATGGGGGAGTTTAAGAGCGGGCGAGGGCGTGATTCGTCAATTTATGAATATAACATTTTTTTTAGGTTTTTTCCCCAATACACCAGGAGGGTAAATTATTTGGCCTAATAGGTAATCAAAGAATTTAATTTATAATTACGGTATTTGCTATAGTAAAGAGCAATAGTAAGAGCAAAGTCGTCACGTCGAATTGGTTAGTTTATTTGGAAATATTTTTAATTGTCTCAGATATGTGGGTTTCTATGCGAGTCAATATTTTTTAAGATTCAATAAACAATTTAAAAAATTTTAAAACAAAACCTGCAAATCTTGTCAAGTTGTTAGTAACGAGTTTGCTTGAATTTAAAAAAAAGTATATGTTGCACAACGGATAATTTTTTACATTTAAAAAAATTAACCGTTGAAACTCGTCACATCGATATGACGAGTTTCTTTGGATATAGTTTAAAAAATATTAATTAAAAAATAATATTAAAAAAACTTAAATAAATACAAATTAATTTTATTACAATAATAATAAAAGAGTTATTACAAACTAATACAATGCATAATAAAATTTATTTATATTTTCGTAGTTCTTGACGATGTCGAGGAGTGCTCCAGTGATAATGTGCGGGCTCGTCGATTACGTCAGGCTCATTTGCCTTGATCGTCTTCGTTTGCTTCTTTAAGAGAAGGTATACTGAACATCACCTCATTTTGAGATCCCTTGAAATACGGTGATGGACTTATGGTATTTGCGACATCATTGTCGTCATTAACTCGACTTAGCTATGTTGTTGACCATATATAATATGATCTCATTCAGCATCACTCGCATTTTACGTCAAATATGCTCGAGTGCTTTACATTACATCCAATGAGCCTCTAACCCAATTCGTTTTAGTCTTCTTTGAAGAATGATATGGAGGATAAAAACCAAAACTGGTATGAGATGTAAAATAATCGTAGAAGCATATTGTTTAGAGTATGCCCAAGACCATCATATGATGATTGTAATAATAATTTATATATCGATTTTATTGAATAAAGACATTGCCAATATTATTTTCAGTTATATGTATGTGTTTAACATAAACTGAAAGATAATATAGTCTATATAATAACATTATTAAAAGATCCATAGTCAGTATTATTATGGGCATGGACAATAATAAACGCTTAAGACCAACATGTTATTGATTGATGACAAGGAGTTGCCATTGACATAGAGATGTCAGAATTGATACATGATTATATTGTTAGAGAACAATGTATTGGATTGACCCATCATGAGCATATTCTTGGATTATTATGTATAGTCATAACATTGCTCATGGTGATGACTAAATGTATGATCCTCAAACTTTAGATCAATGTCTCCCAACATATATTGTTGTATGTTTTGATACAGTTAAAAATGCTCCGTAACTGGTTGCACTATAAAGGTTGTTATTGAATATATCTCGATATATGTAATGGGGTGTATATGGTTAAGATATGATTTGTCCTTCCTACATAATAGGAAAAATATCACAGGCCACTTGATTGAGTGAGAGTAGAAATGCATGACCATGCTCGAATAAGTTGATATGTGATATCACAAATTGTTCGTTAATTATAGTCTACTCTGGATATCAAGAAACAATAGACGGGCTATACAAGTGTGACTATTCTAAGACTTGTGCCTATCTAGATATAAAGGACAAAATGATGTAATACATAAAAGAGTTAATCACGAAGATGATATGTCGAATCATAATTTCTTGTAACTTAGGTGACAATGATATATTGCTAGATGTCACTCACTGTATGTAATATTAGAATTGTTCTAATAATTACTACTAACGTTACAAGAACCTACATGGTCACACCCTAGGATTGAAATGAGCAAAGATGTACAATATGTTGTATGTTACTAAAATATATTTAGAGTTAAGAATGTATATTTGATATACATATGATTTTAATTGTCCTGAATATAGTAGGTAAGCATTCAAAAATGTAATTTAGATTACAACTCTTTTAATTGATATATAATTCGGAATAATTAAATAAGTTTTTAAATAAACATTAAGATTGTAATTCAGATTATAAGTCTTTAATGTATATTTAATTTTAATTAATTAAAATATTTTATTTATTAATTCGAAATAACTTTAAAAACCCTAAGATGTTAGGGTAATTGATATATTTAAATGAGGTAAGGTTTAGCAGCCGTTTGACTTCAGCCGTTTTTCTCAAAACCGATTTTGGGAAAAGAAAATTTTGTTCTCAATCGGGTGAACTAAGTAGAGGCCGAGACATGTTTTGTGGAGGCTTACGATTTGAACCGTTGTGATCACCACTTCTCGTTGATGTCTTTGTTGTTTTTCAAGGAACCCATTGTAAGTATTCACATCCTTTCCTCCCGATTTCGGTTTTACGTACTTAGATCGTTGGTCTTTGCCGTAGGGTGCACCGATGGTCTCAACAAGCAGAAGCAATAGTAGAAGACAAAGACGAAGATGTCGATGATGATTTCTTGGCCTTTGTGAATTTGGCCTTTTCTTGTTTCCATTATTACCTCTCTTATGATGTCGTTAAATATTGTTTCTTATTTGCTTCATAATTTCATAGGTAGGGACAAATGTTGAAATCAAGGTCAGCGGGTGTAATTTCATAACACATAAGGACCGATAAATGACATTGATTCCATTTTTCAATGTAGACAACATGTATCCTCGACCAATTGTCTTTATGCTTCCCACAAGTATCAATTATGGAGCGCGTCCATATCAAATATTTGTATAGTAATCGGTTTATGAGACCCAAAATGTCGCAACACTCTATCTGCGATGTGCATCTCAACAATCGCAAAGTGTAGCAAAGACGTAACGACACACAACAACTCCAAGCCTTAAAAATCTCAATAACAGTAGTTGGTAGATCTCATCGTCATAATACCATATCCAAGAAAACTGTAAACATTAATAATAAAAGTTATTATAAATAAGTGAAAAATTTTAATTAATTTTAGTAATTTAAAAATTAATATTTACGCATGTCGATCGGCGATATCGATACCCGTCGTATAGTTGTTTTAGTTACACCTGATAACTTGGTCTCCATAATTTATATTGCCATCTAAATAATATAAAATTTTAAAAATCACAAAAATAAATTTAAAATTTACTAAAAAAATAATGTTAAGAAATTACCTTACAGAGAGAGGAAACTCAATAGGGACAATCGTAATTGGCGTAAAAATCAGGAACCGGTACTGCGACCACGATTGTTGCAAGACTAGACAACCACTACATCTGCTTTTTGACACCGTTTGACAATTGTAGCCTTAAAAAGTTCCCGGTATAAAAAAGCCAAAATTGTCGAGCCCCAACTAGTGTTGCGACACTTAGTAAAATTCTTCAATATCGAAAGATATTGAATGTGTTCCAAATTACCAGATTTATCTGGTAACAATATCCCTCCAATCAATTGGATCATATACGCTCGGGCTGCAAAAATCACCTCATCCCCAGTAGAGTGGTTTGTTACATTAAATTCGGACTCCAACCAAGTGATTTGTATCTTGGTACCCCTCTAAGACCTTTGATGGTGGCATCTTTCACAAAACTTGGTGAATAATTCTGAATTGGTCGAAACTATTGTGCCTCACTACCACCACACTATTAATTAGAACACTGAGTTGGTAAGCGACATCTTCCAACGTAATTGTCTCTTCACCACTCTAAAAATGGAAATTATGCGTCTTTGACCTCCAACGTTCAATCATAATTATAATCAATAACATGTTCACCTTAAAACCACACAGAAATGTCGTTGGATATAACCCGAATTGTTGCAAATATATAATAATTCACTTATGTGGATCTTTAAGAGTCATTCCTCGTTTACGATACCCCGTTCTTTTTTTGGACCAAGCTCAAGTGAATAAATATGGACAACATCGAGACATAACATTTCATCGCGAGTAGACATTTTCAAAAATTTTCAAAATATTCGACTTTCTCTCATTTTTTCTTAACAAAACAAAATAAAAAAACCTAAATCCCGAACCCCTATTTATAACCCCAAAACCAATGACTATAAACAGTTAGTTTTTTAAAATATCCAACCAAACTCGTCACCTTGAGGTGATGAGTTTTGTGTTGACCATTGCAGGTGCCCGTTGTGCAACAGCTACAAACGACTTATTTTTTTTAATTCAAGGCAAACTTGTTACTTTAATGTGACGAGTTCATTTAATTTTTTTTAATTTTTTCTTTCTTTAAATTATTTAATGAATTAAAAAATTTAAATTCTCAATAGACTCGTCACATTAAAGTGACAAGTCTCAGTGAATATATTAAATATTGGCCCATATGGGACCCAAATACCTGGACCATTAAAAATATTTCCAAACAAACTCATCACCCGTGACAAGTTTGCTCTTTACTGTAACAAATGTCATAGATTACAAATTAAATTCTTTGATGGTCTATTGAGCTAAATGATTTACCTCAAATGAGATATTGGACAAAAAACCCATTTTTTTAATGTGACTAGTTCGTTTAATTTTTTTAATTTTTTTCTTTCTTAAAATTATTTAATGAATTAAAAAATTTAAATTCTCAATAGACTCGTCACGTTGAAGTGACAAGTCCCAGTGAATATATTAAATATTGGCCCATATGGGACCCAAATACATGGTCCATTAAAAAATATTTCCAAACAAACTCATCACCCAATGTGACAAGTTTGCTCTTTACTGTAGCAAATGTCGTAGATTATAAATTAAATTCTTTGATAGTCTATTGAGCTAAATAATTTACCTCAAGTGAGATATTGGACAAAAAAACCATTTTTTTACATGTAGCAATCTAATATTTCAAATCATAAATAAAAAATTGGGGTAAATTAGGTATAAAATTATTTTTTAAGGATCTATTTGATGTTTTAGTGACCAATTTATTACTTTTGAAACTTTAGTAGGGAAAACAAAATTGTATTCAAATATTAGTGATCATTTGTATAGTTTACCCATTTAATTTTATAAATCACTGTGCCATGTCAGCAATGCATTAAAGGTCTAACGATTATTAATCATAAGTGACCATATCTTAATTAATAAAACGAAAATGATCATATATTATGTTTTTTAAAATCAAATATGAAAAGTGGACAAAACACAAACGAAAATGAATCCTGGTTAACCCAAAATTCAAATGATCAACTTCTAATTCTATTTTTTTTAAAATTTTGATAGTATCTATGTTAGTTTATCAAGATATTAACATACCTAATATCAAACTATATTAGAAAATTCACAAATAATAAATACCTAATAGTTCCTCATAAATTTAAAAGCTAATCGCGAATATTTTATTTTAAGTCATTTATTACTTAATTTACACTATCTTTTAAATTTAAACCAAATTTAAACATCTAAATTCCAATGTATGCGTGCATTTTATCTTGTATTTATATCGTATCTTACACAGTTAGTTTGTTGTTGCTTATCTTCCTTGATTAACTAAAATTATGCTAATTAAGTATAGAATCTTAATAGCTTCACTGTGAACAAAATATCTGAATTTCGATAAATCCAAGGGCATACGAAAATTTCAAACTTTTGTTTGCGAGGATGACTTGGTAATTAAATCAATTGTCGTTTCCTTATTGCAATACAAATTTTAGTTTTTCGAATTTTTAGTTGTAAAAGAATTATTGTTATTTTTTGAGGTATTCGGTTGAAGCACCATAAATGTTAGGAGTGTGAACGTTCAATATCAAATAGTTGAGAGTTATTTAAAAAAAAAAAACTCTCTTGTACTTACCTCAAATTAATTTAAAAAATCTTTAAAAATCATTAAATCAATTAACATCACATGTCACATCATTTACATGATATATTCCATAAATTTATTTTTTTATAAATAATTTATAGATATTATACGAAAAATTACATTATATTTCGTGATAATAAGGACGAGTCTACAGTGAACGTTATATACTGAAAAACACTATTAATATGATACATCGAAACACACCATTAGTTAAATTGTTTTTATTAAGTAATATTAAAAAATAAGGACCATTCCATGATTAATCCACTAATTTTATAGGATATAATTTTTAAACGGTCACTAAACTATATAAAAATAATCTTTTTTAGATATTAAACTTTCAATATTTCTAAGTAAAATTTCAATTTTTTAAATATATAGAAATTCATTAACTTACTTTCAAAATTATAAAATATTTTTTTGAAATTATAATTTTATAATTTTTAATTCATAAAATCATTATATAAATAATATTTTATTTAATTGTGATTAAATTTGCAAAATCTAATAATTTCAGTTATCAGAAAATGATGTCAATTTTTTTGTTATGCAATGTGATTCGATTATTAACTTTGTTTAATAAGTTTAAATATAATTTAAAAATGTATTTATAATTTAAAAATTAATTATACAATTCAATATATTTTTTAAAAAAAATTAATTTTTTTTGAAACTTTTACTTAAAAATTTTGAAAACAAAAATCAAAAGAAAATTTTAGGCACAATCGAGGGACCAAAGAAGATGTTTTATTAATTTAAAATATCAAATCTTCCCTTAATGATAGTTAATGATCAACGTTTTATTTATAACAAAATCTAAAATTTAATGATTATTTTATAACTTTTAAAAAGTTGAATGGCTAAACGATTATTTTATCATAGTTTAGCGATCATTTATAATTTTATCCTATTTTAATTTAACGAGTGATGTGTTTTGATGTGTCGTATTAATAAAATATTTAAGTGTGTAACGTTTAGTTTAGAATTTTCTGGACATAATATCTAAAAAAAACTTTGAGAATTTAAAACTAAAAAACTTAAATAATCTAATTTTTTAAGAATTTTAGAATTCAAAACGAATATAAAAAATTAAGGATTTAATTAAATTTTAAAGAATTAAATGCTCTCAACAATTTTAGGCTTTATTTTGTCTGGAAAAAGAAAATGAAAAAACTACTTTCATTTGTCTAAAAATGTAACCGTCATTGATTTTCTTTACCATTCCTTTTCTCTTTAAAAAGAGAGCTAATTAGACTCCCTTGAATCAAAACTCAGAACAGAGAAAAGAAAATGGCGATTCGAAGCTGGCGTCTAGTCTTTGTTTGGATGTTTGTTGGCTTATTATCAGTTGATGGAAAATTCAATGATTCGCCTTCGCTCAGTCGTAAAAGTTTTCCTGCTGGATTCCTCTTCGGAACAGCGTCGTCATCTTACCAGGTAAATCATATCGATTTGATTCCGATCGAATAAGTTTAAGTTGGGAGATCTAATGAAAATTGCTTCACTAATTTCTGGGAAATTTTGTTCAGTATGAAGGTGCAGCTAAAGGAGGAGGTAGAGGTCCAAGTATATGGGATACTTTCACTCACAAGCATCCAGGTCAATCGTCTTTAACTTCTCTTTTAATTTCTATGCATCTCCGTTGAATTTTGCTTTGAAAATTATCCGAAAGTACTCGGCATTCAAATCAGATAAACTTTTCTTAACACTTAATTTCCTTGTTTCACAAAAACTCGAAAACCAAACTCTAAAAATACAAAGTGAAAATTAACAAACAAAAATTTAAATTTCTCTACCAACAAGGTTTTGACACGGTTGATAAAAAAACTCCGGATTGACAGTTATTGTTATTCCTTAAAGTTTTAATTTATTATCAAATAATTAAAAAAAATTCGAATAAATATTATATTTTATTCATCTCATTCTATTAAAAATAATCTAAACTCAATCACATACACAGTTATTTCTAAATATTACTTTGTTTTAAATTTCATTATATTTATATATTAAAAATTATTTTAATCTAATTCAGATATTAATGGATTATCTTTGATAACAATAATTTTAGTTACAGGTCTATTTAAATATCAATTATTTATAATTGTATTTTTCTACTTTCTAACTTCAAAAGTTTAAACTTGTCTACGAGTCTTTTGTTTTTTTAATGGCCTCCTGGTTTGACCGCGATGCAAGCGTGTGTATATGGTTTTGTTTGGTTTGAGTTTTTAATTTTTTTAATAGTTTATTTTTTTTAATTTAATTAATTTTGGTTGTCAATTTTTATTAATTATTAATTTTTATATTTTATTTTAATAAAATAAAACGTTAAAAACTACCATTTAAATTAGTTTTTAATTAATTAAATTTTGTCGTTCAATTATATGGCAGTGTTTAATTAAACTCTTTAGATAATAAATAAATAAATAATCGAGACAATAAATCTAATACAGTTACGTAAAAGAAAATTGTTTAGTTCAATGATAATTGCCCCCACTATTTTCTATATATAATATAATTTTTTTCTTATTATTTCGGCCTTATTATTGCAGGTCTATATTTTATCCTATCTTAGACTTGGTCAAGGAACATATGATTATAAATGTATACAAGAAGTGGTTTTAGATAAGGTAAATTATGTATTTAGTACTTAAACTATCAGTTTTGATTTGTTTTAGTAATTAAATTTTTAATTTTTTTAAAATCATACCTAAAATTTAGTTTTTATTTCATTTTAGTATCATGCGTTAAAGACTTTAGTTTTGTTTCATTTTAATATATGTTCAAATTTTAACGTTAAGTCTTTAAAAAAAATTAAAAATTTAGGTATTAAAATAGACCGAAACTAATAGTTTATATTAAACACGTTAAAAACTTAACGGCGGAGTGCTAAAATAAAATGAAAACTAAAAGTTAGGTATAATTTTGAAAAAATTGAAAGTTTAAGTATTAAAAGGATCAAAATTAATAGTTTAGGTACTAAATGTGTAGTTTACTCTTTCAAATAATTATTTGACGGATTGTTATTGTTTTTATGAGAAATTATATAATGCAGGCCATGATAAAATTAGTAGTGTTAGAGGAAGGATTCAAACCTTTAAGACATTTTTAAAATATAAATACAGAAAACCCATTTATCAATAAATTACTTTCACTCGTTCAATTTAGTTTTTTTATTAAAGCACGAAACAATATTTTTAAAATATTAAAATTTTTAAATAAATATTATCTATAATCACGACATATTAATAAAAAAATATTAAAATTTTAATTGTTTTGAAACAATGTATATTTCTTTTGTTGAAACTTTTCTAATATAATTATTAATATCTGATTTATAGATTCACTAATTCAAATCGATTTATTAATGTATACTTCCCCTTACTTTTAAACTTTAATTTGGTCCACTAATTTTATCCATAATGTTATCATTAGATAATTAGCAATGTATTACAAACAGTGATAGATGATGGTTGGCATAATCTATATATTTATTTTTAGTCAATGTTCAAAATAAAAAATTAATTCGACGTGCCACTACATGAAATTAATTATTATCCATTAACCTTTTATGACAAAATTATAGAAGCTATAAAGTTTTGAGATGACATCTCTAGTAATTAGAAATAATTTTCGATTTTAAAACATAAAAATTATTGCACTAGCCAAAAAAGCACCAAAAAGGTGGAAAAAGAAAAGAAATGTCTCCCTGACCCTGACATTTCAATCTTTTTTATTAATTACTAATACCCTGTCTCATCAAACATTGTCCATGTTCTAATAAAAAAATTAAAATATACATTTTAAAAGTTTTAAATAATTATTTTAATATTTAAAAAAATTGATAGTTAAAATCAAAATAACAATACTTTTAAAAATAATATTTTAAAATATTAATATAAGGAGATGAAACGTTAAATTTTTTAAACAAAAATAAAAGATTTAAATTTTAATATTTATGAATAGAATAAATTAAATTAAAAGAATAGTTCTAGTCTCTATATTACTCAATCCAAGATAGTAAATCAATAAATTAATACTGATTATTTAAAAAAGCAACAATTTTATTTGGGATGTTGACAAGACATCGGTTGGAAAAACAACAATTTTATTATACACCCAGTATAAAAAAGTATCATATCTGTAAGAGATTAATCGATTGAACAATAATTTATCATATGAATTTGATTTATTTGAAATTTATTTTCAAGGCATAAGTGATTACAAAATCTTATATCAATATGATTACTATTATATTTATAATCATAATTTAATTCCTCAAAAGAAAATAATTAAGGACATATTTTAACGTATATAGTTTCTTTTATTAAATAAATATGTTACCAAACATGAACCTAAATTTTGTTGAGGATACTTTGAAATATTAAAAATAATTTTTTTTGATGGAATTTAAAATATATGTTAAAATTAAAATTAAATAAAAGTTTAGGTTTGATAAAAATATGACTGTAACAATATTTATTTTTGCGACTTCGAGATTGCAGAAAAGATAGCAGATGGAAGTAATGGCGATGTGGCCGTTGACTCTTATCATCGATATAAGGTATGTTCCATATAGGATGGTAGACTGATACAATTTTATAGATTTCACACTGTACTTATATTAATTAGGGCGGAAATGGAGATATAAGGTAATGTGTAGGTGTGGATGTAAAAAGTTATACTCATTATGAGTAGTAGGTAAGTAATAGATTTAAGACTTTACCCGCTTCACATCTGCCCACCCCATATAAATTTTGATCAAAATAGGTATCTTAAGATTTTGGATTATTATGAATTTATGTATAATTTTAAAGATTATTCTATAAATCGTAAGATTTTATAGGACTTGACTTATAATTTAACCTAATGTTAGGGTATAAAATGAATTAATCATTGGCTTATTTTAGGCTTATATAAAAAATAAATACTTAAGTATACCATCATTTTCATTTAAGTACCTAAAGCATTTTTTTATTCAAAATAAGTACTTAAAATTATCTTTTTGATCAAAATAAGTACCTAATTTTTTTTTCAAAAGAGGTACTTAAAATATTCAATTTTTTTTCATTCAAGTGCCCAAAGTATTTTTTGATTGATGGGTAATAGATATCTAGTTAGGTAATGGACGTAGGGGTAGATTTGAGAATATACCTACATGAACGAGTGCATGTTTAAATTTTTTACCTGTCATGAGTGATGTATAGATGATGGATTGGAAGATATTAGGTGGATATAGAGATGGGGGAATGGGTATCCA
This sequence comes from Hibiscus syriacus, assembly GCF_006381635.1. Classification (NCBI taxonomy): domain Eukaryota; kingdom Viridiplantae; phylum Streptophyta; class Magnoliopsida; order Malvales; family Malvaceae; genus Hibiscus; species Hibiscus syriacus. The sequence goes on along the minus strand of NW_024063027.1, from coordinate 438,844 downwards.
CCCCAGCTCCATCCGTTTGCCATCCCTAATTCTATGCAACACATTAGGCCCAAAATATTAATAAAAATAATATTTAAAGACTAAATTAATAAAAATATAATATTTGATAATTAAATATTATTTTATTTCTTTTATTTATGGATAAATTATAAGATTGATCGATTTTATTTAAGTTTTGTATATTTTTTTCAAATTGAATTAAAAAATATAATAATTGATCACTTGTTTTCTATTTAGTTAAGGGTTTGTCACTTTCATTTTTATTTAATTAAGATGTGATTACTTAAAATTATTTACTTAAGGCCTTTAACATATTGTTGATGTTACACAATGAATTTATAAAATTAAAAACAGTAAATTACATAAATGATCACTAATGTTTTAGTAAATTTTAAATTTTTTCCACTGAAATTTCAAAAGTAACAAATTGGTCACTAAAACGTCAAATAGGCCATTGATCAATGATTTTATATGTAATTTATTCCAAAAGCTTTCTAATTTTTTTTATTTATCATTCGAAATATTTGATTGCTTCATGTCCATAAAAAATATTTTTTAATTTTAGAATTTTAAAAGTATATATATATAATTTGGAAAAATTAGAAGGTGTTTAGGATAAATTAGATATAAAAACATTGTTCAATGACATATTTGATGTTTTAGTCACCAATTTTTAACTTTTAAAACTTTAGTGGAGAAAATGAAAACTTACTCAAACATTAGTGATTATTTGTGTAGTTTATATTTTTTAAATTTTATAAATTTACTGTGTCAAATCCGTAATTCGTTAAAGGTCTAACGATAGTTAATCATTAATAATCATATATTAACTAAATGAAAATAACAATAATTAAATATTATATTAACTAAATGAAAATTTATATATTTTTATTATAAGCGATCAATCGTATAATTTATCATTCATTTACCGACTGAAGAATAATTACGCATTTCACATGGCACTCACATTACAGGAAGACGTTGGGATTATGAAAGAAATGGGGTTAGATGCTTACAGATTCTCAATCTCTTGGTCTAGAATTTTGCCAAGTAAGTTATAATATATACCAACATTTAACAAATTAAATTTAATAATTTAATCATTATATAAGTCAATTATTTGGATTAATTTGATGTTTATATTAAGTAATTGAAATAATTATCTTGAAAGTTTTATATTGGATAGATAATTAAAAACTTTATTCAAAATTCTTTTATGTATGATTTACATAATATTTTTATTAATTTAGGATAATTATAAGGTAATGTCTATTTTAAAAATATTTTAAATTATTTGACATTAAAAATTCATACCTTTGATATTTCTGATATTCAAGTCCGAGCATTAAAGAATAACAATATTTTTTTAGTATCGATATTGTTTGATTTATATAAATTAAATATAAAATATAACACTAAAATTAATTTTCAAATAAAAATACATAAATTAAAATAACTTTACGGTCATTACTGTTGATAAAGTCGATGTCGCATTGCATTCATACCATCGTCCAACTCCACAAGACATAATATTATTATTAGCTCTCAAAATTTTTGTTTTTATTTCTTAACCATCAACAGATTTTTAATTTTTTGTCCGTTAATTATTTTATCATTTTTATAAAAATAAAAAATAAAAACTATAAAATACAAAATATAAAATGTATCTAAATTATTAAAAAAACTATAAACTCAGAGAAATGTTGAAAAATATACAAATATTTATAAATATCATTATTTTTTAATTATTTTAATTTTATAAAAATAGAATTTCATTCAACTATTAAAAAAGTTTAAAATTAAATATATGCATACATATTTTAATGATGGTCAAAAAATCATTAGGTCGCACATAGGAATACTATCCATAGTTCAGACCCGTCTATTAATAAGTGTAACTTGTAATGCGTCACAGAGTTCAAAATTTGGGGTCTCCGACTTGAAGAAAATTCAGTGGAAAAATTCAATACTTATGCTTGTTTAGGTGATATCTAAATTATTTTTTAACTATTTTAATATTTCAATTTTATATTGTTTTTAAAGTGATACTTATGATTCATACAATTTACTTTTAAAAGATTTATAATAACAAACTGAGAACATTTTTAAATTGAAGTATTAAAATGATCTAAGAGATTAAGTATTATTTTGAAAATAATATCCAAATTTGAAAATATATTTAAAAACATTATTTATATAAAATAAATTTCAAAACCATAATTTTAAAGTTCCTAACGCCTCGATTTTAACATCATGTGCTAAATCTTCAAAGTGTTACATGATGTATTGTTGTGTATTTGTGGTTGCAGATGGAAAGGTAAGTGGGGGTGTGAACAAGGAAGGAGTTGCCTTTTATAACAATCTCATCAATGAGCTCTTAGCTAATGGTTTGAATTCATCCTAACTTTGTTGTTTGAATAGTAATGATTTTAATTTATTGTGAAAAATACTTTTAGGGTTCTTGCTAAATGGTTTCATTGTGGACAATACTTAGGTATTCAGCCTTTTGTGACTCTCTTCCATTGGGATCTACCTCAAGCCATAGAGGATGAATATGGAGGCTTCTTAAGTCCCCGTATTGTGTAAGTAATTAATTAACACTTCCATCAGAATTTATCTTAATTTTCAATATTACATTAAAATCATTAATCATGTAATTATGGTCCTTAGGGTAACTTATGTCAATGTGAATAATGTTAGATAAACAAAGCTATATGAAGAGACTTCAAAAATGTGATCTAGCTAGAACTATATAATATATTAAAGTAATTGCACCAAAAGTTGAAGCTATAGTCCACATTCTATTGTCTCAAATTTCAATTTATTTTTGTTGAGTTCTTTTAGCACTAATATTGTGTCAATCATATCTTTTAATAAATACTTTCTCACTTTATGTGATGTGTTGTTAGGAATGACTTCGGAGACTATGCGGAAGTTTGCTTCAAGGAATTTGGCGATAGAGTAAAGCATTGGATCACATTGAATGAGCCATGGAGCTATGCTTATGCTGGATATGCAGCTGGTTTCCTAGCACCAGGTCGTTGTTCCGGTTGGCAAAACCTAAATTGCACCGGCGGCGAATCTGGGGTCGAGCCATACTTTGTGGCTCACCATCTACTTCTTGCTCATGCAGTTTCTGTAGAATTCTATCGCCAAAAATATCAGGTAATGAATCAGACACGTCCAAAGCATTATTAATCTACACTTAAATATATATTGTTATATTTTTAGAGGTGTACATGAACCGTGAACCGTATTCGATTCAAAGTATGTTTAATCTGAATTCGAGATTAAGATTTTACTTGAGAGACGCTAAATTTGTTTATCACTTAACTCATATTCTTGATGATTACTACTTATTGAAGTTGAAAATACGAATTTTAACAGGCAACTCAAAAGGGTATGATTGGGATCACATTAGTTACAAACTGGTTTGTTCCAGTTTCAAAATCAAAGCACCACCAAAATGCTGCTTCAAGAGCCATGGACGCTATGTTTGGATGGTTTGTTCCAGTTTCAAATGCAAAGCACCACCAGCCCGTTTTTGCATGACATTTTTGGATTTATTTTGTGTTTACGAACATGCAATTGTACAGATTTTAATATTGTTTTTTCCCAGGTTCATGGACCCAATAACCACAGGAAACTATCCACACCATGCAAGTTCTAGTTGGAAATCGTTTGCCTAAGTTCACCAAACTGCAATCTGAGATTCTTAAAGGATCATTTGATTTTCTTGGATTGAATTACTACACTGCATCTTATGCAGCTTATGCTCATACGGTTAATGTTGGGAAGCCGAGCTACTTGACAGATGCTAATACTAATATTTCTTGTGAGTCAACGTGTTCAAAATGCAAAGCAAACTTTAAGATAACTTCCTTAATCTACGGCTAACTCATAATTTGTTAATTTTGCAGCTCGGCGTAATGGTGTTCCAATTGGTCCATTGGTAAGGACATCTATGACCAACTTATATATATATATATAGGTGTGTTCACGATCTTCAATATTTTGATTTTTTTCTCGATTTTCTCAAATTAAAATATTACAGACAGGTACAAGTTGGATCTACATGTACCCAAAAGGATTTCAGAATCTTCTAGTTTACATAAAGAAAAACTATAACAATCCCCTGATTTATATCACTGAAAATGGTACGCATATATTCTTCCTTTTCTTATTCTGATAAAGAATAGGGATAAGGATTTATGAGAATTAAATACGTTGATATAAATATGAACTGATCCGAATGAATTTTAAAAAATAAATTCGAATGAAACGTAGGGGTTGGTGACACTTTTAACAATACCTCATTGTCATTAAAAGAATCCCTTAATGACAAAGGGAGGATCGAGTACCATCGTCGTCATCTTTCTTCCCTTCGAAGTGCAATTAGGTAAGTGTTGTTTTCCTTCTAATTTTTCACTTTTATTTTCTTTGGTACAAAATATGATTAATTATTATGAAAATTTTTCCTTCATGGTTAGGCAAGGTGTGAATGTAAAAGGGTATTTTGCATGGTCTCTATTGGATAACTTTGAATGGAGGAGTGGTTATACTGTGAGATTCGGCTTGAACTTTGTAGATTTCAAAGATGGGTTGAAAAGATACCCAAAACTCTCGGCTCATTGGTTCAAATTTTTTCTCAAGAAACAAACATGATGATGAATGCCAAAGAATGACATGCTCTCTTTCAAAATATTGAAGAACACTCACATATATATATATAATATATATATTTGGACTATACAGAGGGTGTTAGTCTGATGTACAAGATAATATTGGAAAATATTATTAGTTTAATTTTATCCTAGTTTTTTAAATAACAAAAATTAATGTTGTGCTTTTTCAACTTAATATTTGCTTACATATATGTATTTCTCAGTTCTAAGGCTTCTTTCTTTTCCATGGATTTCAAACTTTTTATTCGGAACTGTTAAGGAAGTGGAGGCAATAAATTCCCTAAGGTCTTTTCTCGGTATATGCATGATTACAATCTTAATTTGGTCGCTCTCCTCGAACCTCGCATTTGTTAGTTTTTTTTTTGTAAAATCCCACATTGGTTGTGTATAAGGAGGAGGGAGAATTCTTTTATTATAAATAGAGCTCTCCTCCTCCTTAGTTTAGCATCACACAAATATAAGCCTTCTTCTATATTAAAGGTTATTTGTATTCTTTATTTCTCTTTGTAATATTTCCTCTACTAGTGAAATATTATTTTAGTAGTGTTCGAGGAGGTAGGCAAAATTTTGGCCTAACCTCGTTAAATTTTGGTGTTCTCTTTATGTCTATTTAATAATTATTGTCGGGTATAGTTGTTGTTAATTATTGTCCTATTAAAATTACTTGTCTTGGTAGTTATATCTAAGGAAAGTGGGTTTTAAGAGGGACCATTGTGACCCTTCTCTTTCCTGGGAATCTACCTTGGTGTGATTTTAGTACAATCGTTTTCACACTAATCACCTAGATAATAGTTTTCGAGGTGAATTTGTTATTATTGGTGGAAATTAACCCGAATTCCACAACAATTGGTATCAGAGCTCTTGGTTTATTTTAGTATGCTCTGTGGTTGCGGCTTAGGCTGATCTTCCACATCAGAAAAAATTTCCTTGGGATAATTGGCATTCTGCATTGACAGTTATTAAATAGAATTTGTAGCAGAAATGGCAGATGCAACAAAAATATCCACATCGTCGTCAACAACTATGACAAATGTTAGATTTGCAGTGGAGATTTTTGATAGCACCGGTCATTTCGGCATGTGGCAAAGTGAGGTTCTAGATGCCCTATTTCAGCAGGGTCTAGACATTGCTATTGAAGGAGAGAAACCAGATGATGTTGAAGAGAAAGAATGGAAGAGGATCAATAGATTGGCATGTGGTACTATTCGACCGTGTCTTTCTAGAGAGCAGAAGTATACATTTTCTAAGGAAACTTCTGCAAGTAAATTGTGGAAGGCACTGGAGGAGAAATTTTTGAAGAAAAACGGTCAGAACAAGCTCTACATGAAAATGAGATTGTTCCGCTTCAACTATGTACCAGGTAACACTATGAATGATCACATTACTAGCTTTAATCAGCTGGTAACTGATCTGATGAATATGGACGTGACTTTTGAAGACGAAGATCTGGCTCTGATGTTGATGGGATCACTTCCTGATGAGTTTGAGTATCTTGAAACTACTCTACTTCATGGGAAAGTTGATGTGTCTCTCAGTGAAGTAACTGCTGCCTTGTATAGTTATGAATTGATAAAGAAAGACAAACAAGAAAATAAAAGTGTCGAAGCAGAAGCTCTTGTTGTTAGAGGCCGTTCGAAGAGTCAGAATAAAGGAAGGAGAGGGAGGTCGAAGTCAAAGTTCAGATTGAGCAAAGATGAATGTGCCTTTTGTCGAGAAAAAGGGCACTGGAAGAAAGAATGTCCCAGGCTAAATAACAAAGGCAAACCTGAAAGGAGAAAGGATGTCTCAGAATCAAATGTGGTCGAGTATGATTATGCAGATTCAGATTTCGCATTCGCTGCTATGCCATCAACCAGCTGTTCCAGTTCATGGTTGTTAGATTCCGCTTGTAGCCACCATATGACCCCCAATAGAGAATGGTTCTTTGATTTTAAAGAACTAAAAGGTGGAATTGTCTACACAGCAAATAATTCCCCTCTTGACACACTTGGGATTGGTTCAATTCGCTTGAGAAATTAGGATGGATCAATCAGAACCTTAACAGGTGTCCATTATGTACCAGATTTAATGAGAAATCTCATCTCTGTGGGAACCTTAGAGTCAAAAGGTTTAGAAGTGAGGGAAAAAGATGGGATTATGAGGTTATCTCTGGTGCACTGGTGATAATGAAGGGAATCCGGAAAAGAAACAATGTGTTTTACTTTCTGGGTAGTACAATTGTTGGGACAGCAGTAGTGGCAACTTCTACTGATGAACAGGAGTCAGAAGCGACCAGGTTATGACATATGCGCTTGGGGCATGTTGGTGAAAAATCCTTGAAATTACTGATATATCAAGGATTATTGAAGGGTGCTCGGGCTTGCAAATTAGTTTTTTGTGAGCATTGTATCAAAGGGAAGAAGACGAGGTTGAAATTTAGAACAATAATCCATAATACTAAAGGTATTTTGGATTATGTTCATTCAGATGTATGGGGGCCTTCCAAGACAACTTCATTGGGAGGAACACACTATTATGTCACCTTTGTTGATGATTTTTCCCAGAGAGTTTGGGTGTATACAATGAAGACAAATGATGAGGTGCTAGGATTTTTCCTTAAATGGAAAAAGATGGTGGAGACTCAAACAGGCAGAAAAATCAAACGTCTCCGTACAGACAATGGTGGAGAGTACAAAAATGATCCATTTCTGAAAGTCTGTGAAGAAGAATGTATTGTCAGGCATTTTACTGTCAGATCTACACCATAACAGAATGTGGTGGCAGAGCGTATGAACCGAACATTAGTGGAGAAGATTCGGTGTATGTTGTCTAATGCTGGGTTAGGCAAAGAATTTTGGGCTGAGGCTTTGGTCTATGCTTGTCACCTTGTCAATCGCTTACCATCGACTGCTATTGGTGGTAAAACACCATTAGAGAAATGGTTTGGAGAACCTGCTACAGATTATGATTCCTTACATGTGTTTGGTTCCACAACATACTACCATATTAAGGAGTCAAAGCTGGATCCAAGAGCAAAGAAGGTGATCTTTATGGGGATCACCTCTGGTGTGAAAGGCTATCATCTTTGGTGTCCAGAAACAAAGAAAATAATCTTCAGCAGGGATGTTACCTTTGATGAATCTACCATGTTGAAAAAGGTGACTTCAGAAAAATTCGAGCAGACAGATGGAACTCCCAAACAGGTGGAGTTTGAAGGAAGCAGAATTGACCCAGTCAGTAAAGAAACTGATGTTGAATCTCCTATGATAGAAGAAGAGTCAAATGAAGAAGAGGTTTAGACCCAAGAACCTCCACAACAACATGAATCAATTGCACTCAGAAAGGGAAAGAGGACCATTAGACAACCTGCTCGTTATGCTGATATGGTCTCTTTTGCATCACCAATTGCAATTAATGATGTTCCTGTCACTTTTAATGAAGCAGTCCAAAGTTCAGAACATAAAAACTGGAGGATCACCATGAATGAAGAAATGCAATCCCTTCAAAAGAATCAGACGTGGAAACTAGCTAGTCTTCCGAAGGGAAAGAAGGCAATTGGATGCAAGTGGGTATATACAAAAAAAGATGGATTTCCTGACAAGAATAACATCCGCTACAAAGCAAAATTGGTGGCTAAAGGTGTAACATCCCAAACTATGAGTTAGTGACTTAATTGTAAAGTTTCAGAATTTGGTGATTAAAGTAGAAGAATGGGTTAGTTTAATGATTTATCTGGAAATAAATTCTAAAAGATGTTAGTAATTATAAAAGGTATTAAAGGGTAAAAGAGTCATTTGACCAAGAGATGAATTAAATAATGTTATATATATGGATAAGGATGGGAGATTTTCCAGAAATCTCTTCTCTCTTTTCTTCTTCATTTTCTCTTCTCCACGTGAAAAACTCAAAGCAAAGGTGAGTTCTCTAATTTCTTGATTGTTTGTTGATTTTAAGCATGAGTTTTGATCCTTAGAGGATAACTAAGCTTAAGGAAAGCTTAAGTTATCTTAAAATCAAAAGATGAAGAAGTTATAAGAGATTTAAGAAAACGAGTTTTTATATGGAATCATGGAATAGAGTTGATAAGTTGAATTTTAAGTTGAATTTGACTTGTCATCTATGAGAATAAGAAGATAGAAGTGTTAGAATTGTATTTAGAACATATGGAAAATTAAGTATGATTCTTGAATTTCATATGAAGGATAGGATTTTGAAGTTATAGATGATTTTCATGGATATAAGTTATTTTAAGTAATGGTATTCGAGTTTAATGACATGGTAGGGGTTTAAAATAGAAGAATTGAATGAAAAAATTGATGATTTTTGAGCTTAAAATATAATTTCTGGGTAGAGGGAATCAATACCCTATGAATGGGAATCGATTCCCCCTCTTGAACGAAAAATTCCAGTATGTTCAGGGGGTATCGATTCCCCTGGGGGGTATCGATTCCCCCCTAAATGAAAATATAGAATTTGATTCATAAAACCGGTTTAAGTTATTAACATAAAGTTTAAAGTTTAGGCTTCTGATAGTTGTTTTGAAATGATATATTTATGTAGATATTGAGCCTAAACAAGTTCCGGAATAATCAAAGGATTATAATCGAATCAAAGCAAGGCTAAGGTGAGTGCATCTTATTTTATAGAATTATATGGAAATTGGACTTGTGATAAGTCTATTTCCTATAGTTATAGTGCATGAAGTCTTGATTATAAGTATGTGAATGACATGAAATGTATGTATGCTTGATTATATGTGTTGACATGTTTTTTGTATGTAATGATATAATGACAAGATATAAGATATGCGACAAGATATCTGTAATACCTAAAATGGTGATATAAGTTGTGTAATAAACCATGTGAATTGATATAAATAATTTGGAGAATAAATAGAAAGGTGGGATAAAATAAGTAGTATTTACTTATAAGGTAAAATGAGATTATATGAACAGATAGTATTGATAGGTCACATAAGACTACATGTCCATCTTTTAATGTAATAAAAGTGTATATATGAAATGACATGATAGGTGATAAAAATCGTGAGCTTATATGAATATGTGATATATGTGATGTATGGGAAACATATGAGAACAAGATATGACAATGATTTACATGTCATATGAACACCAGAGAAGTGATATTTCCTATAATTATAGTACATGAAGAAATAAATTTAAATATGTGAATGACATGATTTTTATCATGTATGAATTCATGAGTAAAAAACATGTGTGAATATGATTGGTATGCATTATGTCATGTGAACATAAGAGGACAGAGCATAAATTATATGATATGTGATATATGAGAAAAGGTACATGTAATATGTGAATTATATGTTTATGTGAATATGTGATATGATATGAGATTCATAAATACATGTTTATGAGATATATGTTTACACACACATATGGTATGTGACAGAAGAGAATGAACATGTGATTATAAGATCAATGATTACACGTACATTTGGTACGCGACTGAAACGAAAAGATATATGTTCATAAGAGAAAGGATATGAATAAGTAAATTGACTGTTATAAATGATAATGCCCATGGTATATGATAAGAGAGCTAGTGGTATAGTTGGCATGCCAAGAGTTGAGGGTATACCTATGTTCTACGGAACATATGGACAGAATTACCTATGTCTTTCGAGACATATGGACAGTATACCTATGTTCTATGGAACATATGGACAGAATTACCTATGTCTTTCGAGACATATGGACAGTATACCTATGTTCTAAGGAACATATGGACAGTTTACCTAGGTTCTTCGGAACCTATGGATAGTTGCCGAGGATCTTTATGACCTCTGGATAGTTACCAAGGTTCCTTGTGACCTCTGGATAGGTCCTTCGGGACATTGATCGAGCTGTGGTAACAACATATGTGTGCACAACCTCAATGTACTCACATACCTTAGGTTCTCACTAGTGTACATGGGCTAATAAAGAGATTAAACAAGCATACTGAATGTGATATGTATACGATGGGTTTATAAATGGTTATCAAAGGTAAATGGTTTGAAATGTGTTACATGAACCATATGATGTTTTGTGTGTTTCTTAATGATAATGATAGAGATTATGATAATGATGTATATGTTTATGTATGCTTTATGTTATATGAAATATTATATGTTTTATATGCCTCACTAAGTCAACGACTTAGCGTGTGATTGTTTCACACGTAGGTTTCGAGAAGAGTAAAGAGTAATACGGAGGAAGACATGTCAGTTCTCCTTACCAAATGTCAGATCATAAAAATATATGTATTGTATATAGAGTGTAGTTGACATGTAGTCTAAAGATATAAATTGTATGAACTCTGATATATTTATAAACGTTTTGAATAAGTTAAATGTTATAAAAGTTTTTAAATTACTCACTATTTTATACGAATAAACGTTTGAAAAGTCAATGTGACACTTCGGACTCGTATCCGGGTCGGATACTGGTTGGGGGTGTTACATTTAATGGTATCAGAGCTACGGTTTAGCCGATTCTAGGCTAAAAACGAAGTCGAAAGTGTTTTAAAAAGTGTACATGCCAACACAAAGTGAAAAATTTTCTGATCTGATAGGGTAAGGAGTGTGCTGTCTTGTTAATAGAGTTAAATTGTTATGTTATATAAGATAAGTGAATACTGAGAATGAGTTATGAGATATATATATATATGTTTATATAATAATATGATAGATGATATGTGAACATATACAAAAGACATATGTTATATGATATGAATTGGAGGATCATATGCACACGTGATATGTGATAGAAGTAATGATATGAGCACATGAATATATGAGAGCTTTCAAAGTGAAGCACAAGGCGATAGACCTGAAGGTAATAGCATTCACCTGCCCTGGCTAGGCAGGGAGAAGAGCGAAAACCTCAGGGAATGCCTGTATAAGATTAGAGAATGATTCAGGATGTTGAATGATATTCCGATGTGTTTTTAATTGTATACTTCGTTAACTCATAGAATGAATGTATCGAAATAGTTAAAAGAGTTATGAGCACCCGATCTCAAGGGTGAATTGAGGAAGGCTCTGTTGTTACAGACCTTTGGATATATGATATGAAGATAATGCTAGAAGATGTTCATTTCTCCATAGTGGAGAAATTAAACTGAGAAGTTTGTTATTATGTGGATAAGATGGAATATGGTGAACGAGTGTCACCATAAGGATGTTAAAAGATCAAGTGGCGCGGTTATTGTTTGTAAAAGAGTTTGTATTCTAGATGGAAAGAGTTAGCATTGGCTAACCAGAGAATGTGATAAAAATGTACTGGAATTATAAGATTATAAGATATTGTCAGGATATGATAACCAAATCTGAAATGAATCTGGATATGGTTAAGTATCTTGATCATACAGATATGATGTAGGCAAAGAGATAAGCATTGGTATGTTTTAAAAAGTGGCTTTAAAGAAAAAATACAATACAAGAGATGATAAAGAATAAAGTTCGGTATAAGAAATAAGGATATCAAAGTTATGAGGATGCAATGAAAATTGTTACACAGAGATGAATATAGGTGATAAGACAAGAGTATGTGAACATGAAAGGAAAGATATGATTTGTGTATAAGGAATAAATAAAGGAAGAATGGAATAAAGAAATGAAAAGGGATTGAGGATCAAATACGATAAAGGTTATATGGAATGTAGATGATAATTTTGATATATAAGTAAGAAAAGTATGTAAGGTTATATGAAGAGATTATGTGTATCGTAATACAGACAAGGATGAAAGAATGAATAAAAAGTTTGGATTGTGGTGAATTAATTAGAAAATGAGGAAAGAAATCAGTTGATTGATTTTTGATGTTGAGTGATAAGAATTGATGTTACTGTCTACAGGATAAGTAACATTATATGAATGAAATCAGAGTTATGAATTTGAAACAAAGGGATAGTATTGTGTATAAGGAAGAGTGTGGAGATGATAAGGATTTGTACTTTAGAATGAAAGAGTTAGCATTGACTAACAAGATTTTGTGATGAAATTGTATTGGATATAGTTGTATATTTTGATTACGTAAATGTGATATAGTGAATGAAGTGATGATTCGTATGGAAGTGTAAATGATAAGTTCGATATAGAAACACGAAAAGTGGGTAAGGTGATGTGAAAATATTGTTTGACTCCTTAAAGTATATGTATAATCACAATTGAAGAAGATTTAAAATTGTGTTTTGGTCAAATGATGACGAAATACAAGTTTGGTATGGTTATAAGGTAATTAGAGAGTTATGAAGAAATAGATGGATTTATGATATAGAGTGATGAGATGGATGTTACTGTCAACGTGATGAGTGACATTATATGGAATTTTAGAAAGGTCAAAGGAAAAATGCATAATCGAATGAGAGAAAAGACAATAATGGATTGGTATTACTGGTTATTGTTTATATGATAAGCAATAGAAGATGAATGTATAAACGAAAGAGATAGTTGGAAAACTAAAGAATAAGATAGTTGGAAAAGTAAGTTTCTGATGATGACAAGAAAGAATAAGTCAGGGAAGCAACATAAGAACATTAGAAGATATGTTCTTATCAAGATGTGCAGTGAAAATTCGAGGATGAATTTTCTTATAAAGAGGGGAGAGTTGTAACATCCCAAACTATGAGTTAGTGACTTAATTGTAAAAATTTCAGAATTTGGTGATTAAAGTAGAAGAATGGGTTAGTTCAATGATTTATCTGGAAATAAATTCTAAAAGATGTTAGTAATTATAAAAGGTATTAAAGGGCAAAAGAGTCATTTGACCAAGAGATGAATTAAATAATGTTATATATATATGGATAAGGATGGGAGATTTTCCAGAAATCTCTTCTCTCTTTTCTTCTTCATTTTCTCTTTTCCACGTGAAAAACTCAAAGCAAAGGTGAGTTCTCTAATTTCTTGATTGTTTGTTGATTTTAAGCATGAGTTTTGATCCTTAGAGGATAACTAAGCTTAAGGAAAGCTTAAGTTATCTTAAAATCAAAAGATGAAGAAGTTATAAGAGATTTAAGAAAACAAGTTTTTATATGGAATCATGGAATAGAGTTGATAAGTTGAATTTTAAGTTGAATTTGACTTGTCATCTATGAGAATAAGAAGATAGAAGTGTTAGAATTGTATTTAGAACATATGGAAAATTAAGTATGATTCTTGAATTTCATATGAAGGATATGATTTTGAAGTTATAGATGATTTTCATGGATATAAGTTAGTTTAAGTAATGGTAGTCGAGTTTAATGACATGGTAGGGGTTTAAAATAGAAGAATTGAATGAAAAAATTGATGATTTTTGAGCTTAAAATATAATTTCTGGGTAGAGGGAACCGATACCCTATGAATGGGAATCGATTCCCCCTCTTGAACGAAAAATTCCAGTATGTTCAGGGGGTATCGATTCCCCTGGGGGGTATCGATTCCCCCTAAATGAAAATATAGAATTTGATTCATAAAACCGGTTTAAGTTATTAACATAAAGTTTAAAGTTTATGCTTCTGATAGTTGTTTTGAAATGATATATTTATGTAGATATTGAGCCTAAACAAGTTCCGGAATAATCAAAGGATTATAATCGAATCAAAGCAAGGCTAAGGTGAGTGCATCTTATTTTATAGAATTATATGGAAATTGGACTTGTGATAAGTCTATTTCCTATAGTTATAGTGCATGAAGTCTTGATTATAAGTATGTGAATGACATGAAATGTATGTATGCTTGATTATATGTGTTGATATGTTTTTTGTATGTAATGATATAATGACAAGATATAAGATATGCGACAAGATATCTGTACTACCTAAAATGGTGATATAAGTTGTGTAATAAACCATGTGAATTGATATAAATAATTTGGAGAATAAATAGAAAGGTGGGATAAAATAAGTAGTATTTACTTATAAGGTAAAAGGAGATTATATGAACAGATAGTATTGATAGGTCACATAAGACTACATGTCCATCTTTTAATGTAATAAAAGTGTATATGTGAAATGACATGATAGGTGATAAAAATCGTGAGCCTATATGAATATGTGATATATGTGATGTATGGGAAACATATGAGAACAAGATATGACAATGATTTACATGTCATATAAACACCAGAGAAGTGATATTTCCTATAATTATAGTACATGAAGAAATAAATTTAAATATGTGAATGACATGATTTTTATCATGTATGAATTCATGAGTAAAAAACATGTGTGAATATGATTGGTATGCATTATGTCATATGAACATAAGAGGACAAAGCATAAATTATATGATATGAGATATATGAGAAAAGGTACATGTATATGTGAATTATATGTTTATGTGAATATGTGATATGATATGAGATTCATAAATACATGTTTATGAGATATATGTTTACACACACATATGGTATGTGACAGAAGAGAATGAACATGTGATTATAAGATCAATGATTACACGTACATTTGGTACGCGACTGAAACGAAAAGATATATGTTCATAAGAGAAAGGATATGAATAAGTAAATTGACTGTTATAAATGATAATGCCCATGGTATATGATAAGAGAGCTAGTGGTATAGTTGGCATGCTAAGAGTTGAGGGTATACCTATGTTCTACGGAACATATGGACAGAATTACCTGTCTTTCGAGACATATGGACAGTATACCTATGTTCTATGGAACATATGGACAGAATTACCTATGTCTTTCGAGACATATGGACAGTATACCTATGTTCTAAGGAACATATGGACAGTTTACCTAGGTTCTTCGGAACCTATGGACAGTTGCCGAGGATCTTTATGACCTCTGGATAGTTACCGAGGTTCCTTGTGACCTCTGGATAGGTCCTTCGGGACATTGATCGAGCTGTGGTAACAGCATATGTGTACACAACCTCAATGTACTCACATACCTTAGGTTCTCACTAGTGTACATGGGCTAATAAAGAGATTAAACAAGCATACTGAATGTGATATGTATACGATGGGTTTATAAATGGTTATCAAAGGTAAATAGTTTGAAATGTGTTACATGAACCATATGATGTTTTGTGTGTTTCTTAATGATAATGATAGAGATTATGATAATGATGGTATATGTTTATGTATGCTTTATGTTATATGAAATATTATATGTTTTATATGCCTCACTAAGTCAACGACTTAGCGTGTGATTGTTTCACACGTAGGTTTCGAGAAGAGTAAAGAGTAATGCGGAGCAAGACAGGTCAGTTCTCCTTACCAAATGTCAAATCAGAAAATATATGTACTGTATATAGAGTGTAGTTGGCATGTAGTATAAAGATATAAATTGTATGAACTCTGATATATTTTATAAACGTTTTGAATAAGTTAAATGTTATAAAAGTTTTTAAATTACTCACTATTTTATACGAATAAACGTTTGAAAAGTCAATGTGACACTTCGGACTCGTATCCGGGTCGGATACTGGTTGGGGTGTTACAAAAGGCTACGCTCAAACGGAGGGAGTTGATTATAATGAAGTATTTTCTCCAGTTGTAAAACATTCCTCCATCAGAATTTTGTTTGCTTTGGTAGCACAGTTGGATTTGGAACTAGTTCAGATGGATGTAAAAACTGTATTTTTACATGGAGACTTGGATGAGGAAATCTACATGACTCAGCCAGATGGATTCAAAGTTGCTGAAAAAGAAGAGATGGTGTGCAAATTAGAAAAATCATTGTACAGATTGAAGCAATCTCCAAGGCAGTGGTACAAGCGATTTGACAAGTTTATGATAGGTCAGAAGTACACAAGAAGCAAATATGATCATTGTGTGTATTTACGCAAGCTACAAGACGGATCCTATATATATCTTCTTCTTTATGTTGATGATATGATGATAGCTTCCAGGAGTCAGACAGAAATTGCGAAACTAAAGACTCAATTGAATAGGGAGTTTGAGATGAAGGATCTTGGTGAAGCGAAGAAGATTCTAGGCATGGAGATATCAAGGGATAAGAAATTGGGGAGGCTTTGTTTGTCTCAGAAAGAATATCTGAGGAAGGTACTAAAACGTTTTGGCATGAATGAGAAGTCAAAACCAGTTAGTACACCTCTTGCTCCTCATTTCAAGCTCGGTGCATCCATGTCACCTAAAGATGATGCAGAACGGGAATACATGTCAAAGGTTCCGTATGCAAGTGTTGTTGGTAGCTTGATGTATGCAATGGTGTGTATGAGACCCGATATTTCACATGCAGTTGGGGTTATGAGCAGGTATATGCATGATCCTGGAAAGGAGCATTGGCAAGCTGTGAAATGGATTTTGCGGTATATTCTGAACACCTTATATGTTGGTTTGGTTTTTCAGCAGGACAAACAAGATGGTCAGTGTGTAGTTGGGTATTGTGATTCAAACTACGCAGGTGATTTGGACAAGTGTCGATCAATTACTGGTTATGTGTTTACATTTGCAAAGGCACCAGTCAGTTGGAAGTCCACCTTACAGTCAACAGTGGATTTGTCTACTACAGAGGCAGAGTATATGGCAGTTACAGAGGCTGTGAAGGAGGCAATTTGGATTCAAGGGTTGCTTGGTGAATTGGGAATGGAACAGAAGCACATCAAAGTGCACTGTGACAGTCAGAGTGTTATTCATTTAGAAAAGAACCAGGTTTACCATGCAAGGACGAAGAACATCGATGTTCGATATCACTTTGTACGAGAGATTCTAGAAGAAGGTGGAGTCATAATCCAGAAGATTCGGACCACTGAGAATCCTGCTGATATGTTGACAAAAGTGGTAACTGCAGTCAAGTTTAAATATTGTTTAGACTTGGTTAATATTGTTACAAATTGAAAGATGAATTTGCAGACACTACTGAAGATTGGATTTTTGAGAGATGTGTGTGGAATTTGCCAAGGTGGAGATTTGTTATTTTTTTTGGCAAAATCTCACATTGGTTGTGTATAAGGAGGAGGGAGAATTCTTTTGTTTTAAATAGAGTTCTCCTCCTCCTTAGTTTAGAATCCCACAAATATAAGTCTTTTTCTATATTAAAGGCTATTTGTATTCTTTCTTTCTCTTTGTAATATTTTCTCTACTAGTGAAATATTATTTTAGTAGTGTTCGAGGAGGTAGGCAAAATTTTGGCCTAATCTCGTTAAATTTTGGTGTTCTCTTTATGTCTATTTAATAGCTATTGTCGGGTATAGTTGTTGTTAATTATTATCCTATTAAAATTACTTGTCTTAATAGTTCTGTCTAAGGAAAGTGGGTTTTAAGAGGGACCATTGTGACCCCTCATCTTTCTTGGGAATCTACCTTGGTGTGATTTTTAGTACAATCGTTTTCACACTAGTTACCTAGATAATAGTTTTCGAGGTGAATTTGTTATTATTGGTGAAAATTAACCCGAATTCTACAACAACATTAACAGTAAAAAAGTGGATCGAGTCATTGGGAAACTTGACTTTGATAACTCCTATAGAGTCGAGGCGACCGGTTTCTCCTGAGGAGTCTGGTTTCTCCGGAACTCACCTCTCTATCGAGGTGATGGTCTCCCATCCCCAATTCACTCATACCAAGGTCGCAGCCCATCTATCCCGACTCCTATCTCTAATACTATTATTTATGACAACCTGAATAATAATACTAAACACAAGGCTCTTTGGAGAGATATGAGCCGTCTGTTTGTGAGGAACACCCCCTAGATTCTTGTTGATGATTTTAACGCCATTATTTCTAGCGACGATAAGAAATGAGGTAATAAAAGAGGGATAGGTTGCAAGCTTTTCCAAGATTTCCTCGATAACGACGATCTCTTTCATATTGATTTCAATGGCCCCAAATTTACTTGGACCCGCAGTAGCGTTTTCGAACGTTTAGATCGCATGGTGGCTAATGATCTTTGGGCTTCTTTGGCCTCCTCTATTGTCCATCATTTTCCTCATCTTAAATCGGACCACTGTCCTCTACTCCTTCATACCTCGGATAACTCCACTCCGACCCGTAACCGACCTTTTCGTTTTCTGGCCGACTGGACCAACCACCCGGATTTTAACTCCTTTGTCCAGAACATTTGGGTCTTCAATGGCAATATCCATCAGTCAGTAACCTTTCGGGAGCTCTTAAAGTTTGGAACAAAAACGTCTTTGGCACATTATTCAAGAGAAGAAAAGGCTTAAAGGTCAACTCTCTGCGATCAAGGAAACCATGGACTCCACTGGGTCCGACCACCTCAAAGATGAAGAGCTCAAGATCCGGTCCAAGTTAGAGGAGATTCTGGATCAAGAAGAGCTCTTGTGGAAATAGAAGGCTTTCGATGCTTGGCTAAATGATGGGGGTCGCAACACTAAGTATTTCCATTCTCGTGCTCTTTCCTGTCGTAAAGCTAATCAGATCTAAGCCCTCCGTGTTAGCGATGGTAACTGATGCTACGACGAGGACACCCTCTGCTCAGAAGTTGTGACCTTCTTTACCAATCTTTATCGTAACGAGGGAGGGCATTTTGATACTTTCCCGATTAGGAAGGCCTTTCCTCGACTATCTGATTTTTGACATCCGTCTTCTTGACGCTGCAGTCACTAATGAGGAAATCCGCCATGCGCTTTTTGACATGAACCCTCTCAAATCCCCAGGTCTTGATGGTATGAACGCCCTCTTTTTCAAAACCAATGGAACACCATCGGAGCCTCAGTCTGTGGTAATACCTAAGATAAATTCTCTTGAATCCTTCACTGACTTTCACCCCATCAGTCTTTGTTTTGTGCTTTACAAGTTGGTCATGAAAATCATCGATAATCGTTTTAAACCCGTCTTCCCGAAGACCATTGTCCCTAACTTAGCCAATTTTATAGTAGGTTGTAGCATAACAGACAACATCCTCATTGCCTAGGAAGTTTTTCACTCTATGAGGACTAAAAAAGGAAAAACCCATTGGATGGTCGTTAAAGTGGATTTGGAGAAGACTTATGATCAGGTGGATTAGGACTTTTTCTCGGACTCCCTCATAGAATGGGGTTGTCCAACTCTCATCCACCATATCATTATGAATTCAGTTTCCTCGTTCACCATACAAATTCTTTAGAATGACTATCTTTCGAAAGAATTTAATCCTACTCGTGGCATCCGCCAAGGTTGTCTGCTTTCCCCTACGTTGTGTTTTGCATGGAATGCCTAGGTCTCAACATCCACTACGCCTTGAATCTTAGCCTTTGGGAGCCTATGGTCCTCTATTGTGGTGAACCCCCTCGATCTAACGTTTTCTTTGGGAGACCAAGGTCTAAACGACATCATCCAGGATGCTTCTCTTATCGGTACTGCTGTCGTTTTGGCTGGCCAAGTTCAGGTTCTTCATTACGTTTATATAAATTGTAACATTTACAATCAGTTGCAAGTAGATCTATAGGGGCGGACACGAATACATACTTCACAAGCAATGTATTTATCAAGTTCGAAATGGATTCGTCCCTCCATGTATTTGCTTATATATATAAGCCGCTGCTAAAGTTGCAAAAGGAAAAACTTGATATGGGTCATATAAGCAACGAAGTTAAAAAAAATTGTCTTTATGGTAGAAATTAGATAAGGATCTTGCTAATTCATGCCTTGAGGGCATTGGCTATGATTTTTAATAAGAAATGTCTTCAAGAAATATAGGGAAAATCTCCACGTATACGATAAATTATTGCATTGATATGAAACTATTTCTATAGGTACTGCATTCATAAGTAGCCTTCATGAATATTTCAAAGCATTTTTAAGGTGAAAATGGTTTGATGCTTTTGATCTGTAAAAATTACCAACGTAACTCATTCTAAGGTGATTCCGGTGTTATTGTATTTGGGCTGTTGCTGCCTTTTCTACAATCAGTAACTCGAATAGACAACAAAACACATCAAATCATATAAACAAAATTTATAGCCTAATCTTTCAGTTTTCATAATTCTCAATCATTATTTGCAAGTTTGGTTTTCTACCTTTCTTCTTTATCCTCATTTTGATCGGATCTTTTTAGTCAATAGCATAACCCTCGAAATATTTCTCTTTCTAAAGGAAATTTTCATGTGAAACTTTTTGTTTTACAAGCACCATGAAGAGGAAGATGACTTAGAAAATTAATATTGAAGAGACTAGGATTGAATCCAACTCCTAAATCCTAATGGGAGAAATTTATAAATACTCTTTGCATGTCCTGCTTACTTTCCTTGACCAAACCAGTCTCTAGTTAATCATTCACGAGTGAAGGCTTTAACATTATAATTATTAATCAATTGTTGTCGGTTATTTGCTTACATATGAAATAAACCATGCAGGTAGCTATGTCACTGAAGTTGCTAAAAGCAGGGAAGTATGTCATTCAAGGTGAGATATGTTGTTATGATCTTGCTATAAGGGCAAGATGATTATGTTCACTATTCCTTTAAAGAGGCTCATAAGCCTTTTTCTAGTTTGGAGTTATTTTGCATACGACTTCTCTGAATTTGACAACTACCTTATAACCTTTCAAAGAAAATAAAATTTAACAAATTTGACTAAGACCCCCCCCCCCCAAACTTTTTTCTTGAATGGAGAGGGAGAGGCAGATGATGCATCTTTGACCTGTTGTAATACATAGCAAGAATAATCACATTTTGCATTAAAGTTCAAGTGTAATCTTAAAATAGATACTAATGCTGTCAGCTATATTGCTTGACCTCGTCAAACATTACTTCATATTTATTTAAACATTCATTATTCTCATCAAACGAAGTTTTTCTGTTAGACAATAGCCCATACTGGAATTGGATGAACAGGAGTAGATTCAAATTGATAGCAGTTTAGTACAGGCTGTCACATTTCCTTGCATATTTTTCAGATTTCTCTTTTTCCCAAAGTATGCTGATATTTATGATTCTGATGGTATTGGTGGAATATGTATTTTTAGATTTGGGGAAGCAAAGGTTTGAATATTGGCTATACGAAAAGGATAGATTCACTTGTCATTGAGTCATTGATGAAACAAAGGATACTTCAAATGACTTTCCAAATGTCACTTCTAAGAGACACCCCTCATCCGCCGTTTTCTTTTTGCAGAAGTAAAATGGCTATGAAGCTGAACCTCGCAGCTCTTTCGTGGAAGGTGCCAGGGACGTTGCAGTTTTGGAGGCAATGCTCGAATCTGGATCCAAGGGTGGAACCTTGGTTAACGTAAAGAAATATTAGGATTGTGCATGGCCATGTATCTCTGTTTTCCACCAAGTGTTATCAGTAAGCATTCAGTGCCCCTCTATAATCTGCAAAATATTGTACAAGACCAATCTTTTCATGCAATTTTTTTTTTGGGGAGGGGGGGGACACGCGATCAAATTGAGCTCATAGAGAAAACTTGAAACAATAAAGTCTTGTGCAGAACCTATAAACACTTGAATTGAATAAAGCTATTTACAAATGTTTTCTCCATTGTCAGCTCTCCTGACTGTTTCTAGCAAGTGCAAAAAAAAGGTCAAAAGTTGCAAGTTGAATTGAAGAGGTCCATAATGT
Source organism: Hibiscus syriacus (assembly GCF_006381635.1). NCBI lineage: Eukaryota > Viridiplantae > Streptophyta > Magnoliopsida > Malvales > Malvaceae > Hibiscus > Hibiscus syriacus. The sequence goes on along the minus strand of NW_024063027.1, from coordinate 416,683 downwards.
TGGTTCCGGTTACAGCTTGTGACCGTCCTAAAGTCCATACTCTTCGTCGATTAATCAAGATCAAGTATTATAAAACAAATACACATATTTTGTCATCCGAACAATTAGTAGTTGGTATTAATGTACATATTTTGTCAGGGGGGGGGGGAAGGAAGAAAGACAGTTATAGAATGGTGATACTAATATGGTGCTTAATATTTCAACAATCTGGCTCGTGTTTAATAATATATTCATATATGTATCCAAAAAACTATGATATAATCATGTCCATGCAAAGTTTTAAATCGATTGAAATTTATATTTTCTTTATAAAATAGTTTCTTCAATGTATTAATCGTAATTTACATGAATAGGGTTTGAAATACAATGACCAAAATGATCTTATATATATATTAGTTACACTTTGTTCCTTGGGTTATCCTAACTTCGTCACTGCATTGTATTAAACTATACAATTATTATATCTTTAATTAAACTAATATTTAACTTAAATTATTTTATAAAAAATATTTAATTTAAATTACTATCAAAATTAAAGATCAAAGTATAATTATTTTCTTACTTATTTCAAGAAGAAAATAAACTAATTAAACCCGACATGATAATCTAAATTTTCAGGCTTGGGTTCTAAAGTTATAATGTAATTTTCAAAATCATATAACAACAAATACGTAAAATTTATGTTTGAGAATTGAATATACGTCTACTCTAAGCACATTTCTAAAAAGGGGAAAACCAAAAAAGTAAAACAGCTCTAAAAATTGGAATTTGGAGGAGTCTGGGCATTGTCTGTTGAATCCAGACGAGGAACCCAACGAGGGAAATCATAGCTGGAGTCCGCCGATGATCAAACAGCGCATAGAGGAAATCGAAATGTGAGAAACTCGAAGAAGAACTCGACAGTTATGCTTTCGTTTTCGTTGATATGGAATAAGTTTTTACAACTGGCTCGAGACAAAGAGACGACTGGCTTCGTTTTGTGTGTGAAAAAATCAAATAATTAACTTACAAATTACCTGAATAAAATGCTTATATTCAGCTGATTCCAAAATTGAATCTGCTCAAACTAAGGCATTCATTTGTCTACTTCTCCACATGTTTTACCCTTATTTCATGTATAAAAAAAAAAGGTAAACGAAATGCATGATTGTGGGAGCAAAGCAGGAGTTCATCCCTCCAAACAGCTCTCTTACACTTGGCCTCCCTTTGCCTGCAATTAAAATTCGCAACTTTTCTCAAGCACTCAAAACCCATTTTGTCCTTTGATTCGCTCTCTCTTTTTCTCCGAATCCTTTCATCTCGCTTTCCCGAGCTAAAAAGATTTCGAGCTTTTTATCCCCTTATTTCATGGCTGAATTGGAAGACGCTGGAGCTGAAATTAGGTATCTCTTTTTACTTTTCTAATAAAAACTTAAACCCAGAAATTTAATTTATTCCTTTTTTTAGTCATTTTTAAGAATATTGGATGACTGTGTTCGATTTTTGGATTTCGAACGATTTGGTTATGGATGCAAGAGGAAGAATTAAGGAAGTATCGTGGGGGGGGGGGGGCATTTGTTTTGAAATTTATGCTTTTATTTGTTTAGAGTAGCTTTAATTGTTTGTGCTTTTAGACGCAGACTCTTTGATGAATAAGGAATGGGATTCTGTGATTGATATTTTACTGAGAAGATTAATAAAATGCTCTCGAGTTTTAATTTCTTTGGTTTGTTAACTTCAGTAGTGTTGAAGAAGAATGGAATTTAGATATGGATGTTAAGGTTCAAATTTTGGTTTAAGGTTTCCGTCCTTTTTTGTCCAACAATGGATTTCAGATTTGTTTGAATTAACGGTGTATGTTATGATGGTTTTAATTGATAGTTCCGACATTGAAGTTAATGACCGAAGGTGTAAAAATATAGCCGAGAAAGATGTCAGCGACGAAGAGATTGAAGGGGATGAATTGGAGAGACGAATGTGGAAGGATTGTATCAAACTTAAAAGGATTAAGGAAAGACAGAAGATAGCGGCCCAACAGGCTGCGGAAATGCGAAAATCGAAGAAGATATCCGATCAGGCTCAGAGGAAGAAATGTCCCGAGCTCAAGACGGGATTCTTAAATACATGTTGAAGCTAATGGAAGTTTGCAAAGCGCGGGGATTTGTTTATGGTATCATTCCTGAGAAGGGTAAGCCTGTAAGTGGTTCGTCGGATAATCTAAGAGCGTGGTGGAAAGAAAAGGTGAAGTTTGATAAGAATGGGCCTGCAGCCATAGCCAAGTACGAGGCGGACTGTTTAGCTACGAGTGAGTCCGATAATAGTAGAAATGGGAAGCAGCGTAGCGGTCTCAAAGACCTGCAAGACGCAACTCTTGGATCCCTCTTGTCTTCCTTGATGCAGCACTGCGATCCCCCCAGAGGAAGTATCGGTTAGAAAAGAGAATTCCTCCACCTTGGTGGCCTACCGGAAAAGAAGATTGGTGGGTAAAACTAGGGCTACAACAGGGTCAGAGTCCTCCTTATAAGAAGCCACATGATCTTAAGATGTGGAAAGTTGGAGTCTTAACAGCTGTGATAAAGCACATGTCACCTGATACTGCAAAGATCCGGAGGCACGTATGTCAGTCAAAATGTCTACAGGATAAGATGACAGCAAAGGAGAGTGCAATTTGGTTGGGGGTGTTGAGCCGAGAGGAATCTCTGATCCAGCAACCTAGTAATGATAATGGAACACCTGACATAACTGAAATGCCCCGAGGTAGGCGGGTTGATAAGAAGCAACCTGCTATCAGTAGTGACAGTGATTATGATGTTGATGATGGATTAGGTTCAGTCTCTTCCAAAGATGAGCAGAGAAATCAGCCAATAGTTGCCGAGCCTATGGCTTGTATTTGCAATGATAATTCCCATCAAGTACAAAAAAATGAGCGAGTGGAAAAAACAACCTAGGAGGACGAAGAGACCTCGTTTAAGATCAAGTGATGGTCATCAAGAACATATGCCAAACCATAGTGATCAACAATCTATAACAAGTGATGGTGGTCAACAACGTATGCCAAACCATGGTGACCTTGTAAATCCCGAGTCAATAAGCACTTTGCTGGACATCAACCAAACCGATGTATCATTCATGGAATATCATATGCCCGTCACTCAGCAGGAAAACGATGCAAGTACAGCATTGAGACATGTACGGCAAGGTTTAGATGTTCAGCCGCATCTACCTGTACGTGGATACTGCCATTATCCCGCAATTCCTTGTGCTACTGAGATTTCCACACAGAGCATGCATGTACATGGAAGGCCCATGCTCTATCCGTTAATGCAACATGCGGAGCTGCACCATGGTCCTACATATGAATTTTATAATCTCTCAGCCGAATTTAGGCCTGGTAATGATGGTCAGCAAACTCGGATGGAGATGAATGTACCGCATGTTAGGCCAGAGAATGGCGTGAATGCACCAGCACCGGGTAGAAATGAGCATGAAATTACCGGGGGAGAATTGTATCACCTATTGCATGATGATCAAGATAGAGGTGTTCATAATCCCTTTGGTTCTCCAACAAGTGATCCAACATTTTTTGGTGGATTTCACAGTCCCTTTGAACTCCGATTCAATGGTACAAGTTCACTAGATGAACTACTTGATGATGACTTGAACCACTACTTCGGTGCTTAGGTTGGAATGTTTGAGAGGCCATTGCAAGTAAAATGTTAGAACGTAGTTGTCTATATATTTTTATTGATTTTGTGTTTTATAGTGTTTTATGGATAAAACGATGTTTGGACAGCATAAAAATTATATTAGACGAAATGAAAGAAAAAGTCAATTGAGGTTATTGATAACATATATGATGAGATTAAAATTCTATCCTTCGTCTGTCTAATAAGGATTTTAATGCTATTTAAAGGATCGTTAGAGAAAAAACATCAACACGGTAAGCTAAGCAATATTTTTTATTTAGAATTTTCTTATTTTATTTGCGAATTGGGAAGTGATCACTAGCTTTTTTTTCTTTTTTTATCGCTTACAATTATTTTTTTATTAAGTTGAGGTGATTATAAAGTAGAATATGTTCTAAATACTATCAATCATTTGACAATAAACGTTCAATCACCTTACTGCAGCCATTGTTGCTTAAACCCGTAACCTTTAAGAATAATAATAATTCTTTTAACCACTTAAGTAAATTGATTCATGCAATACAGGGTAAGCAAAGCGCCTAATCTACTTCTTCCTTTCGGATATCCATAGCCACAACTTCAGGGGATCTTGGAAGACATGCAGTCCCCGGGGCAGAGTCCACGCGTATTTAGCAAGCCCATCCGTAACCTTGTTACCATTTCGGTTCACCTTCTTTATCTCTACCTGCCATTGCCAATCCCTGTTCAGTTATGCTTCTATATGTCGGGTAATGGTAAAATTCTCTTCCTTTCTTCCTTTAAACTTCAGTAGTTGAAAAGCACATTGGCTATCGGTTTCCATTTGAATTTGTCTAGCTCCTAAATTCCATGTCGCCTACAATCCTTCGTAGATATCCTAAAGTTTCGCTTCAAGCGTCGTGCAAACTCCCTTTTTTTTGTGAAACCCTTAATTCACCTCCCTTTATGATCCTTGATGACGCCTCCACAAGTTGTTTCGTCTGTTTGTGCCCTCATTGCACTGTCCGTATTGATTTTGATCCATGGACTTGCTGACGGTTGTCAATCCTTGGTTTCATTGTCTCGATCAGCAACTCTAGTCACAAATCCAATAGTTTTTCTCATGTTGATTTCTTTAGTCATTCTAGTTGCTCTCTCGATTATACTCTCCCTTTCGATCATCTCAGGTTCGAAATTGATTTTATTCCTTCTTTCCCATAGACTCCACAGGATAATCCCAAAAAATATAGGCCAATTCCCAACATCGTTAGTAAGGTTTTGACAGTTCAAAAGGTTATTTTCCACCCATTGTTTAGTATCACAGTTAAGGAATCTCTCTATTTTGTTGGGGTGGATGATTTGTTTCCAAATATTGAACGCTCTTGGACACCAGTGCAAAACATGATCGATGTCTTCACCGGGGTTGCCACACGTTTAACAGCTTTCATTTGTTATCATATGTCCACGGACCCTCTCAGCATTTGTAAAGATTCTTCTTTTACACACTAACCATAAGAAAGTTCTGACTCTTGGTAAATTGTAGTGCTTTGCAATAATTTTTCAAATCGCCTCCTCCTGGTTTTGATCCCTTAGTGTCTCTGCTTCATATACTGATTTAACAGTGAATTGCATGTTCTCGAAACCATTCCACTTTGGTGTATCTCTCAAATCATCTTTAATAGGGGAGAATTGCCTCGATTCGATTCATGACTTCTTCTAGGAGAAAGGAGGCCAATATACTATAATTCCACTCTTTGGTGCTGCTAATCATGTCCTTTACTTTATATGTCCTATCTGTAATATCATCCAGGCGAGTGCAATGATTTCTAAGGGAACCGAGTTCAGGTATCCATCTATCATTCTAAAAGCCCACATCACCACCATTACCCAAATTCCAGGATATGTTCTCTATGAAAGTGTTCCAAATATTACTTGGACCCTTCCATAAATTTGAAGCCTTCTATCTTTTAATTGTGACGGGTATGGTCTCACTAATTTCATACTTTTTCCTCAAGATGTTAATCCAGGCTTCATTTGGCTTAGTAACTAAATGATAGCCTATTTTTATAAGAAATGAACTGCTTTAAGTTTTTAACTTTTTAAAACCAAATCTGTCTGCAGTGATTGATTTACACAAATATTTCCAGCTAACCAAATACATACTTCCTCCTCTCCATACAAAGGACAAACAGATATGGTGATAATGGGTCCCCTTGTCGAATGTCACATGTAGGTTTGAAACTATCGATTGTCGTGTCATTCCAAAGGATTTGTCATACTAGTCCTGATGCAACCCATAATGACCTTCCTTAGCGAATCAAGTATATCATAATCTTTGAGTATGTCTTCGATGATATCTCATTCTATTCGATCATAGGCTTTTTCCAAGTCTATTTTGATAGTCATCCAACCTCTCATTCCATTTTTGTGGTGTATTGAATTGATGGTTTCTTGGACAAGAACAATGTTTTCCGTTATAGATCTTCCGGGAATAAAACTTGTCTGGTTGTTGGATATGAGCTCATTTAACAACAGTTTCAATCGGTTGATAATAACTTTTGTGAGGATTTTGTAGGTAACTTGGCAGAGGCTAATATGCTAAAATGGGATATGAGCGAGGGGTTGTTGATTTTCGGGATAAGGACAATCAGTGTTTTGTTGATTTGTTTGATCAGTTGACAAACGTTTCCACCGACGAGGTCCCAATTTTTTTTTTTTTTGGTAAAACAACGCGCGTAAGACATCCATCCCATGGGCTTTAAGGAGGCCATATCAAAGATTGTCTCTTGATGAATCCATTTATAATGAGCACGTTGATACCAATGTAGTTCTTCCTGATTTCAGACTTGTCTCTCCGTTGGTATTCCAAACAAGATAATAGTCATAATAAAATAAACTATTTGTCTCTCCCCCACTTGTAGCATCATCATTCGAAACTATATCAATGGTCTCTTCCATATTCATCGTATTCTCGGATAATGATGGATCCTTGTTTCCTCTTGTGTTATTTCCATCCAAATGGATAGTATCTCCACTTGGGATGATAAGGTTTGTATTCAATCTTTTGAAGTAGGGTTATCATGTATTTTATGATCTATCGGCTTCTTCATTTGATGGTTTTCTCCACCCCCATCTTTTCTATGCTCTTATTGGTCTCTTTATTCTTTATCCTTTCTCTAATAGAAATCACAGTATGATTTTCTATATTAAGGCAAGGATTGTGTTTGGAGATTTCAGTACCCACTTTCGCTATAACGTAGAAAATCGCTCCTACCATAGGCCTAGGACTTGTGATCCTCTCCATCGGTATGGTTGTATCAATGGGAACATCAAAAAGGTTTTCTACATTGATACCTTCAGTAGAAACGGTAGCTGTGTATAAGGCTGGTCATCTCGGCTTATTTTGAGAAAAGGGTTGTTTCCCTTTCCTTTTTTGGCTTATTTTACTGATTCCAACCTTCTCTAATCCACTAGAGTTTCCTATGTCCGACTTCTTAATATATCTTTGATTAGTTTCCTTGGGAGACCTTTTCCTTAGGGCTTGTTGCTTGTTTTCAAGATCCTGTAGAGGAGCAAAACGCGACTCTGTTCTCATTTTCGTCTTCGTTATTATTTTGCTCTCTTTGTGTTTTTGTCATCTCGTTTTTCTGGTAGCAACCATTAGTAATAGTATTAGCGACCGCAGCAGCATATGATATTCTGGTTACCCCTCCTTCATTGGGACTTTCTTGGCTATTTGCACTAGGTTAGATGAATGTTACGTCCTGCATGGATGTTTCTTGCAGGTTCTTGGTCGAATCTTGTTCATTATCCTCCTTCGGTTTGGCCATCAAAGCGTTGCTTTGCTACAGTGTTTTTCCATAGTTGTGGAGTTACAACTTAGTGAGGGTGGACATGTTATCTCTCTGAAATCCGAATTTTTTTAGATTAGTTACTGATGGTGTTCACTCTAAAAAATTTCGTGCTCTTCCTGAAATCTAAGTTTTTTTTTTGATTAATTACTTATTTTACGGATAGTGTCCAGCCTGAAATTATATTTGTACTTACTCCATTTAACATTTTTATGTTGTTAATATATGTGTGTTTACTCTAAAACAATTTTTCTAGATGCGACGCTACTCTTCCATGGTTGTCATTGTGATGTGCTTTTGTCCTAGAGGTTGGATGCAATGCCTTTCTCTAAGGGGGTGTTTGGTTCAAGGAATGTGGGATTCTCATGGGTCCCATATTCCCATGTTTGGTTGGCCGGGAATCTCATTTCCGGTAATGTTTTATTACCAATAGTAGACTTTTTTGGGTATATTACCGGTAATGTCATTACCTCCATTTCCTTAGGTATTGTTGGATTACCGGTGTTTTGGACTAAAATGCCCTTAATTTTTCTTTCTTTCAAAAATATCATTCTTCTGTCATTGAATAATAAAAATTCTACGAAGCTTAAATTACAAATTTATCCTTAAACTATTTTAGATTTACAAAAAAGGTCTATATTTAAAATTTTATATGAAGTTCAGAGATTAAAATAAAATTTTACCCTTTCATTAAACCTTTTTATATTTTCAATTTTGTATAAAAATTATATAAATTTTATGAATTTAAATTTTTTTAAAGAAAATATATAAATATTTTCCAACTTGTTAAAAAAATATAAAATAAGGACAATTTGGTCAAATATACATTCCAATAATCCTTTATTCCTTTAACCAAACACGATAATCTTACATCCCTGCTAAGCCAACCAAACACAAAATACAACATTCCCAGTAATCATATTTCCTGTTAATCTTATATTCCCACTAGTAATCTTACATTCCGTGAACCAAACGCACCCTAAGTTCTTGTTGTTCTTCGGGTCATGAAGAGTCGATAGCTAGCTTTCTGAATTTAAACTCTGCAGCTTTTGATTATTTGTTTTTTTGCTTCAATATTTTTGCATTTGCTTAGGACTGGTTTATTGCAAGACTAATGTATTTTGAGCTTTGAATTAGTGTAGTACATAGACATCTTGATGAATGATGATGAAGTTCTACAAGCAGAGGGATTATAGACACTTCCATGTTTGCTCATTAAAAATAGGTGATGGAGTGTATAAATGGGATTTGCAACTGTATTTGGTCTCCGAGGAATCGCTTGGAAAATTCATACAGGGTAATGATTATAGAAGGCTTAAATATACAAAAGTGATCTATCTATACCCGTTTTTTCAGTTTAATGTCAAACGTTTATTTCGTTATAGTTTGATGTCTAACGTTTCATTTCATGATTAAAAATAGATCCAACTTTGACGGACCATTAAATTTACCTATTAACCCACTAAAAATAGTATGTGACATATTTTTTTAATACTAAAAATTGATTTATGAAAATAAGAAATAATTTCCCATTAATCAATTTCCCTCTCTTCCCCTCTTTTCTAGGGGTGTTCAAATTTTCGAACTAATTCGGTTAACCGACTGAACCGAATTAGTTCGGTTAATTCGGTCGGCAACCGAATTAATTCGGTCGGTTAACGGTTAAGAAAATTTTTAGAATTCGGTTAACGGTTAATTAGGTTTGAAATCGGTTAATTAACCGAATTAACCGAATTAAATACATATATATATAATATATATATATATATAATATAACTCAGCCACAGGCCACAGCCCATCAGACTCATACAACAGCCCACTGCCCATTTAAATTTTAAAACTCATTTAAATTTTAAAACTAAATAAAATAAAATAACCTAAAAACTAAATGTAAACTTTTACCAATCTCATCTCACGATTCTCAGTTCCTCACTCCCACCCGAGCTTTCGCCTTTCATCAAACCCTCATTCATTCTCTCTCTATCTCTCTCTCAGTCTCTCTAATTTCGATTCAGGTTAGCTTTCTAACTTAAAATTTATAGATTTTCTCTTTGATTAGTTTACCTCTCCCCTAAAAAACTAAAAAACTTAATCATTTGTTTGATTTAGGGTTTGTGATTTGATATCATTTCTGTGTTTGGGATTTTTCTCTTTTCTTTTATTTGTTTAATGTTTCGGTTCTGTTTGGTAGCCTTCTTGTTCTGGGTTTTTAAGGTATTTGGTATTTCATGATTGTGCTTTCCTTGTTTTATTAGTTTCAAGTATTTAGATTTTCCTGGGTTGCTGCTCTGTAAGGTTGTGTATGTATGTTTCAATAACATTATCTTTAATTGACATTCAGTGCTGGTTCAAACCCCGGATAACCCGTCCCCTAATTTTTTATTTTTTATTTTTGAAAAAAAAAACCTTTTGTGTATTGTCGTGTTTAGCTCCTAGTTGTTACAATTTACGAGTGTAGGCACAGATAAAAACTTGTTAAAGAAAAGTTCTACTTCTGCAATTTAAAGTTTCTTCATATATATTACATTTGCTTAACAACCACCTGAATAAAGTCTTCTGAAACTTTGCTTGAATCCTGACACGCAGTTTGTTTTTTCCTAATAAAACAAAAGCATGATACAGTTTACCGTTGCTGGTAATTATATGAAATTAGTTGGATTATTGGGACCTTTTTCTACAACCTTTAGGTGACACCAGAATTTGAGAAGAAAAAACAGTAACGAATAGAAGTCACCGGTGGTAATGAATCTGGTCTACTATAGGTGTTTAACATTATTTGAGAGTTGATGCAGTAGTGGGAAAATGACTTTCTAGACAGTTTCTATATGAATTACAGCCTCTTAATATCTATATAATGAAACGTGTTAGGAAATCTGAAGGAATGACTCTCTTGATGTCTGCTTGTTCCCGTTTCTAAGTGTCTTTAGTTTCAAGTTCATTCTTTACTAAACATATTTTTATATGTTCCATAATGCTTTTTGTTCAAAAGTTTCATTAGTTTTCTATCCATGTATTTCTATTTGTTTTACACATATTTTCTTCTTATATTGGAAATTGCACAAAATGTTGACATATTTAAACTTTTATTCTGCATATGCATTTCCTAGAGAAAATTGGTTTGAATGTTCAAAACAACGTATTATATGGAAATCATTATCATTAATGGTAATCGAGAGTAGGAAGACACGTAAACGCACATACACATGGAGCAATTAAGTGTTCAGAGAACAACGACAGATGCATTAAAAGCATGGGCTTAGATTTGCGATTGAGGGTTAAAACTTGAACAACAATCTTTTGTTGCAGATAACACATTCTGCAATCACTGTGCTCTCTCTGATTTTTATTCTTTTGTAATAAAAAATGGTATTTAGTTATGCTTTCTGATTTATTTTGAGTTATGTTATCTTAATGTGATTATTTATTACTTTTTTTTTACTTCTCATATTTTGCTGTAGATATCCAATATGGCAGCATCTGCTAAGGGAAGTGTTTCACCCCCTTTATCAAATTCTACAAATTCAACGACTGAAGCTTCAAGTCAAATCAACAACACAAGAGGGACTGCAAGTAAACGGAAAGCTATTCCTTTAAGGTCAGAAGTATGGACTCACTTTACTAAGTTTTTAAATAGTGAGGGTAAAGGCAAGGGTAGATGCAATCATTGTGAGAAAGAATTTTGTTGTGATGGGAAAAAAAATGGAACTGGGTCATTAATATATCACATGAAACAATGTAAGAAAAATCCTAACAACATTGACACTAATCAAAGCAATTTAGTGTTACCTAGTAAGGATATTCGAGGAGAAGTAGGACATCTCACAACTTGGAAATTTGATCAAGAAACAACTAGAAAGGTTTTAACCCAAATGATTGTGACTGATGAATTGCCTTTCAAGTTTGTTGAGAGTGAAGGATTTAGAAAATTTATGTCTGTAGCATGCCCCAAGTTTCGTATTCCTTCAAGATTGACTATAACTAGAGATATTTATTAGTTGTACTTGGATGAAAGGACTAAGCTGAAACAATATTTAAGAAGTTCATGTTCTAGAGTTTGTTTAACTACTGATACGTGGACCTCTATGCAAAGAGTTAATTATATGTGTCTCACTGTGCACTTTATTAATAACGATTGGAACTTGAATAAGAAAATCATAAGTTTTTATCCAATTTCTAGTCATAAAGGAGATGCAATTGGGCTGATGATTGAAAAATGCTTATTAGATTGGGGAATTAATAAGTTGTTCACTGTCACCGTTGACAATGCAACTTCGAATGATGTTGCTATTGGTTATTTAAGAAAGAGATTTAGTCCTTGAGGGGGTTGCATTGCAAATGGTAAATATCTTCATATAAGATGTATTGCACATATTGTGAATTTGATTGTTGTTGAAGGTTTAAAGGAAATGAACAAATCTGTTGCACGTGTTAGGGGGGCTGTGAAATATGTGAGACAATCTCCAGTTAGATTGAAAAAGTTCATGGAGTGTGTTGAGATGGAAAAAATTGAGAGCAAAAAAATGTTATGTCTTGATGTTTGTACTAGGTGGAACTCTATATATATTTAATGTTAGACACTGCTGAAAAATTTGAGAGAGCTTTTGAGAGATTTGAGGAGCAAGATACAAATTTTAGGGCTGAACTTGAGTTAGGAGAGGGCTGGCCAACTGTAAATGATTGGAATTTTGTTAGAAACTTGAGGGATTTCTTGGAACATTTTTATGAAGTCACTTTGCGAGTTTCAGGTACTTCATATGTCACATCTAATAATTTTTTTGATGAACTTATTGAAATTTGCATACTTTTAAGGGATGTTCAATTAAGTGCTGATGTTGAATTTAGTGTTATGGCCATGAGGATGAAAGATAAATTTGAGAAATATTGGGGTGATATTGAGAATATGAATATGCTTGTTTTTGTTGGCTGTGTTTTAGATCCTAGGCAGAAATTAAGTTATCTTGAATTTGCACTTAGTGAGATGTATGATTCGGAAAAAAGTTTTGAAGTGATGCAAAAGCTGAAAGAGACTTTGAATGAATTGTATGATGAGTATAAGCCTCGAGTCTCTAGTGATGGAAACCATTTAAATGTGAGAATTTCTGAACCGCAACAAAAAGTGAAAAGACGCATGAAAGATTTGTATAAAAGGCGTGTGATTGAAATTGGTGGTGAGGATCAAACATCTGAATTAGATAAATATCTAGGGGAGGCTGTTGAGAATTATGATGATGAATTTGATATCTTGTCATGGTGGAAAGTCAATAGCCCTAGATTTCTAGTTCTGTCAAATATGGCCAAAGATGTATTAGCTATACCGCTTTCTACCGTCGCTTCAAAGTCTGCATTTAGTACTGGTAGACGTGTGCTTGATCAATTTAGGAGTTCTTTAACTCCTAAAATAGTACAAGCTCTTGTGTGTACTCAAGACTATATTAAAAAGTCATCAACCAAAGAGGAGATCAAGAAGTTTGAAGAACAAATTCAAGAGCTTGACAAGATTGATAATGGTATGTTGATTCTTTATTAATTAATTTTAATTTAATAAGTGAATTTACTTTGAGGAAAATTGACACAACATTAATTGATTTAATCATTTTAACTTTTAGATTTATCTTGGAATGCATTACAACCTACCCTCAATTCATGAGCTCATAGGATTCTGCACTGCAGCACTGTGAGTATGAGTTGAAAGGTATGCATTAATTGTAAATTGCATTATTACAATGTATTTTTTAATTTATATATATATGGTTTTTTATACTGTATTTTTAGATTTAAAATAATATCTTTTTCTTGTAGAGATAATTCAAATGGAAACTTTTTGGGAGGATTCAATTGGTGCAAAAGGAGTATTTTGAATACTGTTTTTTGTGGTAATTTCTTCCCTTACATTCATTTTAATTTCATTAGCCATATTAATTATTAGTTAGCACATATCTGATTAAGTGATGAATGATGTTTACTGAATAAGATTGTATTACATTTTTTATTGCAACACCTCGTTCAACAGACAAACAATACATGAAATAAACTTTTGGGCCTACTACCTTAATAATAGCTTCATCAACCTGAAATAAGATTGTATTACATTAGATTGAGTTAGCTTAGCACTTATAATTTTAGCATTGGTTGATACTTAATAGATATATATTTGATGTTTATACCTTGGATTGTTTTTATTGTTTTTGATAGTTAGAACTGAATTTTGCATCTCTTTATTTTTATATTGTGCACTGTGCAGGTAATATGTTCACTTAAGATATGAATTATTCTGCACTTGATAGAGAACATCTTGGTTGGTATGACAGCATCAGCAAACAACTTAGTAGTTAGCACAACCTTCTTCATGCACCAACATTTAAAGTGTAAACTGTTTGTATACTGAATTATGCTTTCAGTTCTGTATTTCTGCACTTTGTTCTGATTTATTTGGTAGAAGTGCAATATTGTTGGTTATTTTTGAATTAAATTGATAGATACAAATATCTTATTTTAATATAATGTTTGAATCAAATTAATTAGATATTGTAAACTGTTTTTTAATTAAAAAAATTTTAAATTCAAAAATTTTAAAAAATTTCGGTTAATTCGAAAATTAACCGAAATTTGTTCGGTTCAGTTAATTTTTTCATAAAAAAATTCGATTCGATTAATGGTTAAAGAAAAATAATTTTCAATTAATTCGATTATGATTAATTCGATTCGGTCGACCACCATTTTAACCGGATGAACACCCCTACTCTTTTCCATCAAACCAATTTCACTCCCTTTCTTTTAATTTTCCCTCCTTCCCGTCAACCTTAAGTTTTTCTCTGCCTCTCTTTTTCCCTCCTTCACTCTTTCTCCCTCTTTTCCATCAAACCAATTTCACTCCCAAAAACCCATTTGCCGACGCCAGCCCCCTTTAACTTTTTACTCGTTAAACTTAAATCGATTTCCCTCTCTTCCCCTTCACTCTTTTTCCTTGCTGGGTAATATGAAGATTTGCAAGGAATCCTAGTCATTCTTATTTATCATTACAATTGAGGAATGCGAAATATGTTACTACCCTAAACCGATTCCTTTTTGTTTTTCAATCAAACCTATTAGAGTTAAGAAAGATAGTGTTGGAGTCGGAGGATGTGGGGAAATCGACGCTGAGATTAGAGAAAGTTGCAGTTCAAGATGAGAGTTGTTTGTGGGAGAATCTTGTTTATGAAACTGTGAAAATGATGAGAGAGATGAAAACAGGGAATCTGAGTGAAAAATTTTACCATTCCCTTGGTGACTGGAATTTGCTGAATTTTGGTTCTGGATTTGTTGCAGGGATCTTCAAAAGCAGGGTTCCTTGGTGAAGTTTCGCTCTATTTTGCAGACTTAGGGTTAACGGGTTAATTTTTCAATTAATCTATTTTGATTAATTTCTTATTTTTATAAATTATTTTTTAATATTAAAAAATATGTCATGATATTTTTAATAACAATCAAACTTAATGGTATATCACTATTAAATCCATTTTCAGTCACGGAATAAAATATTAGATCAAACAAAAAATAAAATAATCGTTAGACAATAAACTGAAAAACAGATATAGATTGAATACCTTTTATATATTTAAGTCATTATAGAATCAACAAGTTGAGAATAAGTCATAATATAGAAGGACACTATTTTATTATGTCTTAATTAATAGATTAATGTTTAATTTAAATAATATTTAATTTTTTAATAAGAAAATATAAGATTAAAATATATTAATAGTGAAGATAATCATTTTATAACTTATAATAATTAAAAATTAACTAAAATAATATCATATAATTTTAAAAATATTTTTTAATTTTTACTAATAAATTTAACACAAAAAGTAAACGAATGATCCAGATGATTTGTGAACAGTACCGGAACGTTGCTAACCCTGTTAAGCGTCATGCATGACGCCAGCTCAGTTTCCTTGTTCCTATCTCCCACGTAATTGTTGGCACGAGTAAGGCATCCTTAGAATTTCAGTTCGTTCCGGTTTTTATTTTTTTTTGCATTTTATCCGTATTTCTAGAAGCTTCTACACCCTCAATTCCTCTCCAGATTAGGTCATCCTTTTTCTACTATATAACCAAATCCCTCCCTACGGTTTATTCACACAGAATCGTTGCGTTCATCAATTGTTCTCTTGAAATCCCTTCTTCTCTGTACGTCGTTATAGCTTTTACTTATTTGATTCTTCGTTGAAGATGCAGATCTTTGTGAAGACCCTCACCGGCAAAACAATCACCCTCGAGGTGGAGAGCTCCGACACCATCGATAACGTCAAGTCCAAGATTCAAGACAAGGAAGGTATCCCTCCCGATCAACAACGATTGATCTTCGCCGGAAAGCAACTTGAAGACGGTCGTACCCTCGCCGACTATAACATCCAGAAGGAGTCGACTCTCCATCTGGTTCTCCGTCTCCGCGGTGGCATGCAGATCTTCGTCAAAACCTTAACCGGCAAGACTATAACTCTTGAAGTCGAAAGCTCGGACACCATCGATAACGTCAAGGCGAAGATTCAGGACAAAGAAGGCATACCTCCGGACCAACAACGATTGATCTTCGCCGGCAAGCAACTTGAAGACGGCCGTACTCTCGCTGATTATAACATTCAGAAGGAATCGACACTACATCTAGTCCTCCGTCTCCGTGGTGGTATGCAGATCTTCGTTAAAACCCTAACCGGCAAGACCATCACTCTTGAAGTGGAAAGCTCTGACACCATAGACAATGTCAAGGCCAAGATTCAGGACAAGGAAGGCATCCCTCCGGACCAGCAGCGATTGATCTTCGCCGGGAAGCAGTTAGACGATGGTCGCACCTTGGCCGATTACAATATTCAGAAGGAATCGACTCTTCACCTTGTGCTCAGGCTTCGTGGTGGCATGCAGATCTTTGTTAAAACCTTGACCGGAAAAACAATTACCCTTGAGGTAGAAAGCTCCGATACGATCGACAATGTGAAGGCGAAAATCCAGGATAAGGAAGGGATTCCTCCAGACCAACAGAGGTTGATTTTCGCAGGGAAGCAGCTGGAAGATGGCAGGACCCTTGCTGATTACAATATACAGAAAGAGTCTACGCTTCACCTTGTGCTCAGGCTTCGTGGAGGGATGTAGATGTTCTGATATGGCCTTTTAATCGTTTCTCTTTGCATTATTGCATATTATTTGGAATGAAGATGTTACTTCTGATGTTATGTTGAAGTTCGCTATTTGGAATGAAACCCTGATGAACTAGCTTTCTCTTTAGCTTTGGGAATGTTTTCTAATAATTTATTGCTTCTAACAAGTTATATGCACAACCCATTTCTCTAAGCTATTTGGCTTCTAGCTTCTAACTTTGGGAACTCGTTTACATATAAAAAAAATTAGTTTACCCTTTATTCCCATATATAATGTAAGGAGGTAAGATAGTAGACTATTCCTAACACTAGGTTAAAAACAGCTTCCGTACAAGACCTCTAAATTATGAAATGTCTGGAACTCGTTTACATATGATTAACCTAAACCATTTACATCCATGCAAATTTTAACACATTTATCCTATCTCAATTTAGTAATAAAATATCAAATTGGTGCTAAAATGTTGTATTATTTTAAGTCATAATTTTATAAGCCAACTTCACTATGGTATGACATTTAGAGCTCTTTGGATTCAACCGTACCCCCCATATTGTAAACCCCATGTCTAAACACAATCTTTAAACCCGAACAATGAAACTGCAGATATATAATTAAGAAAATTGTCTCAGTGACCAAAAATGCCTTATAATATACGATTTTAACCAACTTGTTTTTGATTTGCCAAAATGACCAACAAAATCACAATGCGAAATAAAAATCGCAACGCGATCTCTAGAATCGCAAATCAGTTCCCAGAATCGCAATGCGATAGTACAAATTCGCATATTCGTATTGCGATTTTCCAGAATCGCAACGCGAATATGAAAATCGCAACGCGAACTTATAAATCGCAACGCGATTCTGACTATCAATACGAGTATCCGTAAAATCGCAACGCGTATCCGTAAATCGTAACGCGTATCCATAAATCGCAACGACAATACGTAAAATCGCAACGCGTATCCGTAAATCGCAACGAGAATACGTAAATCGCAACGAGAATACGTAAATCGCAATGCGTATCTGTAAATCGCAACGACAATACGTAAAATCGCAACGCATATCCGTAAATCGCAACGCGATTTTTAAAGCGCCATTAGAATCGCTACGCGTATTTTATTTTCAAATTTCAAACACGAATATTAATTATCGGAACACTGAACCGTCCACAGTATATCCCGTAATCGCAACTCATAACCTAAAACCTAAAATCACAACTCAGTCTCATCTCCATCTCTCACTCTCTACGGTAAAATCCGTCCCCATCTCCAAAGATTTCCGTGTAACATCCTAAATGACAGGTTAGTGACTAAATTGTAAACATTCAGAATTTGGTGATTAAAGTAAAAATAATTGTTAGTAAATATGAAATGAATTTAAGGACAAAATGGTCATTTGCAAGGAATAATAATTAAAAAAAAAATTTAGGCTATATTATAACCCACGTGGGGCTTGAGTAGGAAACAAAAGGTTTCCAGATTTTTCTCATATCTTCTTCCTTCTTTCTTATCTTCTTCACTCTTCTCTTCTTTCAAACGTG
Organism: Hibiscus syriacus; assembly: GCF_006381635.1. NCBI lineage: Eukaryota > Viridiplantae > Streptophyta > Magnoliopsida > Malvales > Malvaceae > Hibiscus > Hibiscus syriacus. The sequence continues at coordinate 398,534 of NW_024063027.1, read as the reverse complement.
AAGACCCAAGCTTAAGGTAAGAATCTGAACCTTGGTCGTTTCTTTGATTGTTTAGCTTGGAAATTGAAGTTTGGATGTTATATAAGCTAAAGGAAAGCTTATATGACATTAAGACAACAAGATAAGTGTTTTAGAGATAGATTTGGAAAATGAGTTTTTAGATGAAATTTTGATATGGATGAGTTTTTGAAGTTTGAATAAGATTTTTGACTTGTCATCAAGCTAACTAAGAAGTATGAGGTGTTAGAATTCAAATTAGAACATGTTGGAATTTGGGTTAGATTCTTAAATTCTACATGGAGAATTAGATTTCTAAGTTTTAGAAGTATTTAATGGATAATAATTAGTTTAAGTAAGAGTATGCAAGTTAGGAAATAAGAAAGGGGATGATATATGAGGTATTAAGCTGAAAAGAGTGGATTTTCGGGCATAAAAGAGGATTCTGGGAAGAGTGCATCGATGCACATTCATAGTGCATCGATGCATCAAGTTTAAAACCCAGAAATTATTTGAAGGTGTATCGATGCATTTGTAATGCATCGATGCACTCTTTTAAAATAGAAACATCGAATGCAATTAGTGCATCGATGCATAAGTCATGCATCGATGCATCCCAGTAATAATACAACATCGAATGCATTTTATGCACCGATGCATCAGTAGTGCATCGATGCATACCTTCATTAAAGGATGAAATTGGATTTTCTCTGAGTCTAAGGAATGATAGGTTAGAATATATTAATTAGTATACTGATAAGTATCATTGAATTACTATGTAGATATCGAGCCTAAACGAGTTCAGGAACAATCGAAGAGTTAGGATTGAAACAACGAAAGCGAGGCCAAGGTGAGTGCCTATTTTAAGGGTGGTACAATGGAATAAGACTTGTGATAAGTCTAATCCTATGTTGATTTTTATAGAACAATAGTTATGAACATGCATACATGATAATTATTATGATACATGCATAAGGTATATATGCTCATATGATTTGATAAATGATATATGTGATATGATAAGTGACATGAGCACAGGAACATATGAAATATAAGAATGATGCCCATAGTATACGATGTGAGAACTATAGGTATAGTTGGCATGCCAAGAGTCGAGGGTTTCATAGGTCTTTCGGGACCACTCATAGGTCCTTCGGGACAAATTCACAGGTCCTTCGGGACAAATTTCATATGCCACTCAGTGGGACTTATACGAGCTGTGGTGACAGCAATAGTGCACAACCTCAATTTACTCGAATACCTTGAGTTCTCAGTAATGTACATGGGCTTATAGAAAATTATCAAATGTAATTGCATTATTATTGCTAAATGTTATATCATTGAATGGATAGATTACATGTTCATATTTATAAGGAATACATCATCATCATATTCATATGCCTCACTAAGTCTATGACTTAGCGTGTAAGTGATTTACACGTAGGTACAGAAAAGTAAGAAGATCGATCTTAAGAGCAGCAACGCAGCATACCATCATTAGGGGATCAAATCAGAAGTGAACCACAAAGTATATATTTTTGTTGTATAAAGTATGTTGGCATGTAATAAGTTGTTAGTTACGAACGCTCTGATCGACTTTTATAATGTTTTGAATGTAATTATATAAGTGTATAGTAATGAATGGTTGAATTTGTTTACGAATTTTAAGTGCATTGTTTATACATATTTATTGTTCGCAAATACATTTTTTTACCTAAAAATTTTATACTGAATATATTTTAATAATATGTTATCTTATTTTCCTAAAAGAAGTGCAAATGTTTTGTTATTTTATAAGGAAAATTATTTTGAAAAGGTAATGTCACATCTCGGACTCGTACTAGGGTCGGGTACGGGTTAGGGGTGTTACATTTAATGGTATCAGAGCTACGGTTTAGTCGATTCTCGGTATAAACCGGAGTCTATAGTGTTTTATAATGTATACATGCCAACAAAATAGCAAAATCTTCTGATTTGGTATGGTAATGAGTATGTTGTTTTGCTAATAGAATGATATGTTTATTTTTAATAGATGTCCGGACATGATAGTTCTCGAAGTCAAGCGGGAGATGATCAACCCGCTGAAAGTAGTAATTCACCTGCCCTGGCCAGGCAAGGTGAAGAACAGACACCTTCTAAAGTGCCTGTAGCTGATCAAGATATGTTCTTTAGAACGTTAGATGCAGTATTGATGCGTTTCCAACCTCCTGCTACTTCAACTCCAAAAATGAATGTTGTAAAGGAGTTGAAGGGTTTAGGAGCTCCAGAGTTTAAAGGTGAAGCCGATGAAGGTCCTGTTGCTGCGGACCTTTGGCTTAATGATGTGAAAATTATGCTAGAAGGACTTCATTGTTCTGATGTGGAGAAATTGGACGGGATGGTCTCTTTGCTGCGTGGGCAAGCGAGAATTTGGTGGACAAATGTCACTTTGAGGATGACCAGTGATCAAGTGACATGGTCTCTGTTCCTGGAAGAGTTTCGGCATAAGTATATAGGATACCAATTCATCAAACAAATGAAGCAAGACTTTTTAAATTTGAAACAAATGAATCGCACTGTATATGAGTATAAGTGTGAATTTAATAAGTTAAGTCGCTTTGCAGCAGAGTTGGTGCCTACAGAGAAAGATTCCTGTGAGTGTTTGTTGAGGGCTTACGTCCAAGGCTAAAAGAAATGTTGATTGTATTGAATATGTCCTCATTCCAAGAAGTAGTAAATCGTGCTAAAGCTCTAGAAAGAGCGCATAATGAACGGTTTGGGGAGCAGAGAGCTCCACCATCCAAAAGAACTGGAGCTTCATCAAGCTCTACACTACCAAAGAGAGGAAGAGATTTTGGTTTTCGACATCAAACAAGATCTGAATCGGTGGCATCCTCTGCTAGAGGATCGAATCAGGAAAGAGTTAGACGAACTCAATCTGTGGGGACTGGTGATGGGCGAGCACAACAGAGTCAAGTTGGGCAGTGTCAGATCTGTGGAAGAAACCATAGTGGAATATACAGAGTTAAAACAGGAGCTTGTTTTCGATGCGGGGAAATAGGACATTTTATGAGAGACTGTCCTTTAAGGGTAGAAGAGTCTGTTCCACAGGAGAGGTCAGCTTCAATGTCCCAGAGGGGACGGGGTGGAGGAAGAGGTAGAACTCAACATGAATCCTCAACTCAGCAGGAAGTTCGCTCTACTGCTCGGGTGTATAATCTCAAAACCAATAAAGACTGGGATGATCCAGAGATAATAACAGGTACCTTTTTACTGTTGGATAAACATGTTATGGTATTGATTGATCCGAGGTCTACATACTCATACATTAGTAGTAAGTTAGTTAGAGAACTGAACATTCCTCTAGAAGCCACCATTAATGAAGTAATAGTGATAAATCCATTAGGGCATAGTGCTCGTGTGAATTTGGTATGTCGAGGATGTCCCCTACGGATTCAGGAAAATGAATTCCCTGCTAATTTGATGGAATTACCCTTCGATGAATTTGAAGTGATACTGGGAATGGATTGGTTGTTTCGTTATTATGGGAACGTGGATTGTAGATTGAAAAGAGTTACGTTGAAAAGTCTGGAAGGGGTAGAAGTTGTGGTGTTTAGTGAAGGGTGGAATCCATTGGCAAATGTAATCTCCGCGATAACGACAAAGAAGTTACTACTACAGGGATGTCAAGGGTTCATTGCTAATGTGTTGGATATTAGAACCAAGGAGAAAAGAATTGAAGAAATTTCCATAGTCACAGCGTTTCCATGTCAAGGGTTCATTGCTAATGTGTTGGATATTAGAACCAAGGAGAAAAGAATTGAAGAAATTTCCATAGTCACAGAGTTTCCCGATGTATTTCCTGCTGAATTACCAGGGTTGCCTCCAAGCAGAGAGGTAGAATTCCAGATTGAAATAATGCCTGGAACTGCGCCTATTACTATGGCTCCATACAGAATGGCTCCAAAAGAATTGCAAGAGTTAAAGATACAATTAAAGGAGTTGTTAGATAAAGGATTTATAAGACCAAGTGTCTCACCGTGGGGAGCTCCGGTGTTGTTCGTCAAAAAGAAGGATGGATCAATGCGTCTTTGCATTGATTATAGACAGCTTAATAAGGTGACCATCAAGAACAAATATCCACTTCCCCGAATTGAGGATCTGTTTGATCAATTAAAAGGAGCTTCAGTGTTCTCGAAAATTGATTTACGTTCTGGTTATCATCAATTAAAGATTCAAGACAAAGATATCCCAAAGACGGCATTTAGAACGAGATATGGTCACTATGAGTTTATTGTGATGCCGTTTGGAGTTACTAATGAACCAGCTGCTTTCATAGATCTCATGAACAGAATATTCCAACCCTATTTGGATCAATTTGTGGTGGTATTTATTGACGATATTCTCGTGTATTCAAAGTCCAAAGAAGAACATAGTTCACACTTGAAGAGGGTGTTACAGATTTTGAGAGAAAAGAAGCTTTATGCCAAACTCTCCAAATGTGAATTCTGGTTGAAGGAAGTGACTTTCCTTGGGCATGTGATTTCTGCAGAAGGAATTCGAGTGGATCCCCAAAAGATTAAAGCTATTTTAGAATGGGAGATTCCAAAGAATGTGACAGAAGTCTGGAGTTTTCTGGGGTTAGCTGGTTATTACCGAAGATTCGTTAAAAACTTTTCGATAATAGCATTACCCCTAACCAAGTTATTGAGGAAAGAGGTAAAATTTGCTTGGACTCTAGAATGTCAGGAAAGTTTTGAAAATTTAAAGAAGATTTTGATAGAAGTTCCTGTGTTGGTTCAACCTGAGTCTGACAAGAATTTTATGGTTTATAGTGATGCGTCCCATAATGGCTTGGGATGTGTGTTGATGCAAGAGGGAAAAGTGGTGGCATATGCGTCAAGACAATTGAAGTCACATAAGAAAAACTATCCAACGCATGATTTGGAGATGGCTGCAGTAGTATTTGCTCTTAAGATTTGGCGTCACTACTTGTATGGTGAAAGATGGTATTTATATACAGATCACAAGAGTTTAAAGTACTTGATGACTCAGAAAGAGTTGAATTTGAGACAGAGAAGATGGGTAGAATTTCTCAAGGACTATGATGTTGTGATTGATTTCCATCCGGGAAAAGCAAATGTGGTAGCAGATGCCTTAAGTCGAAAGACGTTTACAGCATTACGAGCTATGAATGCTAGACTATCATTGAGTGAAGATGGTGCTATTTGTTCTGAATTGACTCTCAAGCCATCATGGCTAGATCGAATTAAAGAATTGCAAGCTAGGGATGAAAAGTGTTCAAAGAAGCTACAACAAACAAGGAATGGAGAGTGTACAGATTATAAGATGAAAGCTGATGGGAACCTATATTATCATGGGAGGCTAGTGATTCCAGATGATGATGAGTTAAAGAATGATGTATTAATGGAAGCTCACTGTAGTCCATTAACGATGCACCCAGGAGGAAATAAAATGTATATGGACCTCAAGAGTCGATATTGGTGGCCAGGAATGAAGAAAGACATTACAGAATTTGTGTCCAAATGTTTGACTTGTCAACAAGTCAAAGCTGAGCATCAGGTTCCTTTAGGATTATTGCAACCAATGACGATTCCTCAGTGGAAATGGGAAAACATAACGATGGATTTTGTAGCGGGGTTACCTTTAACTCCAAATAAAAGAGATTCAATCTGGGTGATTGTAGACAGATTGACTAAGTCAGCCCATTTTATTCCGGTACGAACTGATTTCTCTATGGACAAATATGTCGAGTTGTATATCAGAGAGATTATACGGTTGCATGGTATACCTGTTTCTATAATTTCTGATCGAGATCCTCGATTTACTTCGAGATTTTGGAAGTCTTTGCATGGAGCATTGGGAACTCGATTGAATTTTAGCAGAGCATTTCATCCTCAGACTGATGGACAATCTGAGCGAATGATCCAAATCTTAGAAGATATGTTGAGAGCTTGTGTAATTGAATTTAAAGGATCGTGGGAAAAATATTTGCCACTTGTCGAGTTTGCCTACAACAATAGCTATCAGTCGAGTATTAAAATGGCTCCCTATGAAGCTCTTTATGGAAGGAAATGTCGTATGCCTTTGAACTGGTACGAGCTCAAAGATAAAGAAGTGCTTGGTCCTGAGTTGATTCAGGAAGTAGAAGAAAAGGTCCAAATAATTCAGAGTAATCTCAAAGCTGCAGCAGACATACAGAAATCATATGCAGATCTAAAAAGGAAAGAAATTGAGTTTCAAGTTGGAGATAAAGTGTTTTTAAAAGTGTCTCCATGGAAGAAGGTGTTGAGGTTTGGTCGAAAAGGAAAATTGAGTCCTCGATTTATTGGACCATATGAGATTGTAAAGAGAGTAGGATCTGTAGCATATCAGTTAGCTTTACCACCTGAGATGGAAAAGATACATGATGTCTTTCATGTTTCAATGCTTCGAAGATATAGATCTGATCCCTCTCATATCGTGAAACCAGAAGAGATTGAGGTTCGACCTGACTTGACTTATGAGGAAGAACCTGTTCATATATTAGCTTACGAGGTGAAGCAATTAAGGAATAAAATTATTCATTTGGTCAAAGTGTTATGGAGAAATCACAAAGTAGAATAAGCAACATGGGAACGTGAAGAAGATATGCGACATCAATACCCCCCATTTGTTCGTGCAATGAAAATTCGAGGACAAGTTTCTTAAGGGGGAGAGATTTGTAACATCCTAAATGACAGGTTAGTGACTAAATTGTAAACATTCAGAATTTGGTGATTAAAGTAAAAATAATTGTTAGTAAATATGAAATGAATTTAAGGACAAAATGGTCATTTGCAAGGAATAATAATTAAAAAAAATTTAGGCTATATTATAACCCACGTGGGGCTTGAGTAGGAAACAAAAGGTTTCCATATTTTTCTCATATCTTCTTCCTTCTTTCTTATCTTCTTCACTCTTCTCTTCTTCCAAACGTGAAGACCCAAGCTTAAGGTAAGAATCTGAACCTTGGTTGTTTCTTTGATTGTTTAGCTTGGAAATTGAAGTTTGGATGTTATATAAGCTAAAGGAAAGCTTATATGACATTAAGACAACAAGATAAGTGTTTTAGAGATAGATTTGGAAAATGAGTTTTTAGATGAAATTTTGATATGGATGAGTTTTTGAAGTTTGAATAAGATTTTTGACTTGTCATCAAGCTAACTAAGAAGTATGAGGTGTTAGAATTCAAATTAGAACATGTTGGAATTTGGGTTAGATTCTTAAATTCTACATGGAGAATTAGATTTCTAAGTTTTAGAAGTATTTAATGGATAATAATTAGTTTAAGAGTATGCAAGTTAGGAAATAAGAAAGGGGATGATATATGAGGTATTAAGCTGAAAAGAGTGGATTTTCGGGCATAAAAGAGGATTCTGGGCAGAGTGCATCGATGCACATTCATAGTGCATCGATGCATCAAGTTTAAAACCCAGAAATTATTTGAAGGTGTATCGATGCATTTGTAATGCATCGATGCACTCTTTTAAAATAGAAACATCGAATGCAATTAGTGCGTCGATGCATAAGTCATGCATCGATGCATCCCAGTAATAATAAAACATCGAATGCATTTTATGCACCGATGCATCAGTAGTGCATCGATGCATACCTTCATTAAAGGATGAAATTGGATTTTCTCTGAGTTTAAGGAATGATAGGTTAGAATATATTAATTAGTATACTGATAAGTATCATTGAATTACTATGTAGATATCGAGCCTAAATGAGTTCAGGAACAATCGAAGAGTTAGGATTGAAACAACGAAAGCGAGGCCAAGGTGAGTGCCTATTTTAAGGGTGGTACAATGGAATAAGACTTGTGATAAGTCTAATCCTATGTTGATTTTTATAGAACAATAGTTATGAACATGCATACATGATAATTATTATGATACATGCATAAGGTATATATGCTCATATGATTTGATAAATGATATATGTGATATGATAAGTGACATGAGCACAGGAACATATGAAATATAAGAATGATGCCCATAGTATACGATATGAGAACTATAGGTATAGTTGGCATGCCAAGAGTCGAGGGTTTCATAGGTCCTTCGGGACCACTCATAGGTCCTTCGGGACAAATTCACAGGTCCTTCGGGGCAAATTTCATATGCCACTCAGTGGGACTTATACGAGTTGTGGTGACAGCAATAGTGCACAACCTCAATTTACTCGAATACCTTGAGTTCTCAGTAATGTACATAGGCTTATAGAAAATTATCAAATGTAATTGCATTATTATTGCTAAATGTTATATCATTGAATGGATAGATTACATGTTCATATTTATAAGGAATACATCATCATCATATTCATATGCCTCACTAAGTCTATGACTTAGCGTGTAAGTGATTTACACGTAGGTACAGAAAAGTAAGAAGATCGATCTTAAGAGCAGCAACACAGCATACCATCATTAGGGGATCAAATCAGAAGTGAACCACAAAGTATATATTTTTGTTGTATAAAGTATGTTGGCATGTAATAAGTTGTTAGTTACGAACGCTCTGTTCGACTTTTATAATGTTTTGAATGTAATTATATAAGTGTATAGTAATGAATGGTTGAATTTGTTTACGAATTTTAAGTGCATTGTTTATACATATTTATTGTTCGCAAATACATTTTTTTTACCTAAAAATTTTATACTGAATATATTTTAATAATATGTTATCTTATTTTCCTAAAAGAAGTGCAAATGTTTTGTTATTTTATAAGGAAAATTATTTTGAAAAGGTAATGTCACATCTCGGACTCGGACTCGGGTCGGGTACGGGTACGGGTTAGGGGTGTTACATTCCGTCCCCATCTCCGGCGAAATCCCTCACATCCATTCACGGTCAGAAATCCCTCACAATCATTCAGAAATGGAAAATCAACCTCCGATGGTTAGTTTTTTTAATTATTTTTATTTTGAAATTTTTGCATTATTTTAGGTTTTTCATATTGAAATTGATGATAAGTTTACTGGTAATTTCAATAATAGATTAACCATTTCACTTAGATTTCTTATTAAATTCATTCGATTGCTGCCAATACTGCTAAACTGTTTAGTCTTTAACCCTGTAAAGTTAGTATTTGTCTATGTTTTGTCTTTTGGTTGAAGTAATGCAATCCATTAAAGTTTTAATTTGCAGAAGAAGAATAGTTTCTAAACTTAAAATCGCAACATGAAAATAAAAATCGCAACACGAAAATGACTATCGCAACGAGAGAAATGAAAATCGCAACGAGAGAATCGCAACGCGAAATGAAAATCGCAACGAGATAATCGCAACGCGAAACCAAAATCTCATTGCGATTTTCATTTCGTGTTGCGATTCTCTCGTTGCGATTTTCATATCACGTTGCGATTCTCTCGTTACGATAGTTATTTCCGCATTGCGATAGTTATTCTCTCGTTGCGATTTTCATTTCAACCAAAAGACAAAACATTGTTGCAAATTTTAGTTTCAAGAATAAACTACTACTCTTTATGTTTATTGTTTTTGTAGAAATTTTTTTCGGCTTCATTGACATTAAGGAATAAAGTTAACCTAGCCACTAAAATTGCTTCGAAGCTTTCACCTGCACAAAGAAACACTACAGCAAAACAGAGTTTTAGCGGCGTTTTTTTAGTCTTATAGCGGCGTTTTTAAGCGCCGCTAAAAGTATTTGCGGCGATAGGAAAAACACCGCAAGAAGCGCCGACAATACCAGCGTCGCTAAAGTTAGCGGCGTTTGAGAACAAAAAATGCCGCAATAGGTCAATATCTATTACGGCGTTTTTTGAACAAACGCCACAAAAAGTCGATATCTATAGCGGCGTTTTTGGAATAAACACCGCAAAAAGTTATGATATATAGCGGCGTTTCTAGAAAAAACGCTGCAAAAAGTCAGATCTATAGCGGTGTTTTTGGATACAAACACCGCAAAAGATAAGACATATACTGGCGTTCTTAGAACAAACGCCGTAAAAGGTCAGACCTATAGTGGCGTTTTTGGACACAAACGCCGCAAAATGTCAGACCTATAACGGTGTTTTTGAACACAAACGCCGCAAAAAGTCAGACCTATAGCGACGTTTTTGGATACAAACACCGCTAATTACCTTTATTTAGCTAATATTAATTGATTTTGCATATTTCATTTCTGCTATACATCACCTAAATTTATATCTAGCTTTATCTAATTAACAACAACCATACATTTTAATTAAGACAAAAAACATAAAGAAAAATACTTAACAACAAAATAAATTAAAGTTTTTTTATGGAGAGAGAACCTTAAAAGACATTAAAGTACAAATGAGTTACAACTGAACCTCAAAGTGTAGATATACATGGATTTGTTGTTCGATACATCCTCAATTTCACTAGCGTCATCATCATAACCTCCAGATATGCCTTCTAAAGCTACTTTGTTTCCCACTTCATTGGAATTTGTCATATTCATCGTCTTGACATCTTATTTGAAAGTATCATTTGACAGTGAATGATCTCTCCTCAATAGATTAAAAACAAATGGGAAACGTTGTGCCAGTCTATTGAAGAAGCCGCTTTTTGTTGAAGTTTGTTCTTCAAGATTACTGCAATTACAATAATTTAGATGAGACTAAGAAGAGAATGAAACAACCAGCAGAACTTGCATTCATAACATACATGTGAGTGATTGAGAACTGAAAAAAGATGTTGCAACAAACAACAAAAACAGGAAGTCAGGAACCATGAAAACTAAATATATTCTACATAAGAATGTAAAAAATGTCATCATAAAGAAAAAATTTAATAATGTATTGGTTGCCATCTTACTTTTAGAAGTTAGAATTCTTACCCCAAGAATCTGAGCAAGTTTGTATTCTTAGAAAAGTTAAGGAAATACAAAAGAGGGATAAGCAATTAAATCTTATAATTTTGGATCAAGAAAGCATGCATGTCTAAGTCCCTCAAAGTTCATAGGGAAAACCCTAGTAGGTTCAATCATTTCAAGATTGCTTCATGTGCCTTTTGATCCTATTCATGATCAGTAAAATAAACAAATGAATCAAGGAACATATATTTCCAGTTATAACTTTGTACTATAAGAATTTTAGACGATAAAAAGAACTCAAAAAGTGAACTACTTACTCTTAGTAGTAAAGGAATGTGCCAAATATTTGGAACGTCATAGAGAGTGACAGTATTTTCGGCCTAGAAAGAAGTCATATTTCTTAATAACAGTAGTTACTGATTTAGGAGATGGAAGAGAAGCAGGCAAATAGAATTCATGTTTCATTACCGGAACATGGCAAAACGGAGAGAGCTTTAACTTGACATTATCATCAAGTGCCTATTGCAAAAAAGGGGCAAGTGAATGAATAAGAAATGTCAAATTAGCACTGCTAAATACAGTTGAAAAATATAAATAAGGGTAGAACCATTGTACTACAACAAGCAAGAATATTTGGTCTCAAGACAAGTCCTCTAAGTCCCCGAACATTGTGCTAACAAGCATGTTCCCTCATTGCTTGATTCTTCTGAATTCCTTAAAACGAAGAATTATACCATTACTTCAAACCCATAAGGACTGTACATATACAGAAAACAAAGAGATAACAAAGAAAATATATTATATCTGAGTTTGAGCTTCGCAGCTCCTAGAAAAGTATCAAATTATTAGAGTGAAGCTTTCAAAGAAAAACATGGACCATAAAACTTTCGAGAGTTTGGTTATATTTTCTTCTTTCATTGCCAATGAAAGCTTGACCTCAGTACGGTATAATATAAACAAAAAGAAAAAATAAAAAGAATAATATATTCAAGGACTTACCTGTATTTGTTACTAGCATGTTTATTGGCCACGAGTTTAAAGCTTGAATAGATCATCTTACTATAACACTTCACCATGAAGTTGTTTTGATATAAACAAAAAAATCTCTTTTAAGTATTTGCACCAAAAGCTACTCATTGCTTATACTAAATTTCTTCTCCAATTGAAGTAATTGGAAGGCTAGTAACAATCAAGGACCATGAACTCTTAAATTGGTAATTTGAAATAAAAAATTTATAAATAGAATGGGAGATTTATATTGTAGTCCAAATGAAGGTACAAAGTAATCATTACTTCAATAAACCCCAATTCTGTAGACATCATAAAATTTTCAACGACAATTTTATTCACTCGGCTAAAATGTAAGAAAGCATCTCAATTTCACAGTTCACCGCACCATCACCTAGTAACAGATAAGTGATTTCAATAATCTATTGGGGAAAAAAGCAACACACATTCCAGAAAATAACAATAATCTACCTCCAGAGTACTTGAGAGTAAGGAGTCAACAAGAATCTCAGAATTTATTATGATATAATTTTCATTTATAGGAAATAATGATGAGTCATAAGTAGCATGTCAACAGAGCCTCAGAAAGTAATTAAACCTCAAAGATACCAACACACTGGTGGAATGCTTTTTACAAAGTGTCAAAATTTGTAAAGTTGATAAAAGGGATTAAGTTAAGACACAAAGGGCCCTAGTGGAACTACATAGTTTCTCTTTTTCATATTAGGATAAAATTAAACATGATATGAGAATGTGCAGATATCCTCACAAAAACTAAAGAAACTTATAGCAAATGATATGCTGACAATGATAACCATGACATTAAAACTGACATTCTACAAATATTAATGAATGCATATGCAATACATCTATTAATTACTTGAATCGAAAAAACCAGTAGTAATGACTTTAAAAATTTTGGGCATGGCTGGTGTAGTACACTAACCGAAAGAATCCATGCACATCCTCTGCTAGTTCCTCCATACGATAATAAAACTCACTTATATGTGTCCACGGATCAGTTACAACCATGCAAGGACATCCCATAGATGATGCAGATGGCTACCTCAAAGCTACTGAACATAAATTCGGTTCATTTGCAATGATACTTCAATGGAAACGATCATACACCAAGCCACTCGACAGTAAAAGGAATGCAACTAAAACAAATTCCATTACATTGAAATTCAACTGAAATATCATAAATGAATTCCAAAGCGACTGAACTCACTAAAGATAGCTATTAACATAAATAAAAACAAGAAGTGTACCAGAAAGCGAGAGCTCGTGCGACACCAATAGAACGACCTTCGACTTCATGAAACTGAGCGGACTCGGCTTCGCAGAAGCGATCTGCGGAGTTCGTTTCTCGGCGCCTTGAATGACATGCCGAGCAGAGTCTATACCATCAACAGCAGCAGAAACGTTCCGATCACACGAATCGAAGCGGCTCTCATGAAGAAGGCAATAACCGTTGAAACAGAAAGCATTAGGAGAAGAACCAAAAGCCATCAGTTCTGTAAGTGGTGGTGGCCCCATCCAACGGCGGCGTGCTTCGCCATCGTCTTCTTCTCTTCGGTCTAGGGTTGAGATTAGACAGTGAGAGATTGGGTAATGCTACGTTTGGCATCTGAGGGGTTTGTTTGTTGGCAAAATCGAGCAGCTGAAGGCGTACATTTGGCGGTGTATGATGGAACACTTGGAAGAAGATTTTTGGCTTTGGATTTCGGTTCCTTCTTTTCGAATTTTCTTTTTGACTCGGATTTTTTTACTGGTTTTCGTGTTCGAGGGAGCGACACTTAAAATTTGTAAACTTGCGGCGTTTGTAAACACAAACGCCACTATAGTACAAGTGTATAGCGACGTTTGAATAAAAACGCCACTAAAGTACGAGTCTTTAACGGTGTTTGTATAAAAATGTCAATAAAGTATGGGCCTTTAGCGGCATTTGTATAAAAATGCCACTAAATTACGAGTCTTTAGCGACGTTTGTAAACACAAACGCCACTATAGTACAAGTGTATAACGGCGTTTGAATAAAAATGCCACTAAAGTACGCGTCTTTAGCGGAGTTTGTATAAAAACGCCACTAAAGTATGAGTCTTTAACGGCATTTGTATAAAAACGCCACTAAATTATGAGTCTTTAACGGCGTTTTTAAACACAAACGCCACTATAGTACATATGTATAACGACGTTTGTATAAAAACACCACTAAAGTACAATTCTATAACGGCGTTTGTATAAAAATGCCACTAAATTATGAGTCTTTAGCGGCGTTTGTATAAAAACGCCACTAAAGTACTACTCTTTTACGGCGTTTGTTGAAAAAATGCCACTATCGATGAACCTATTACGGCGTTTTTATAAAAACGCTGCTAAAGTTACCATTTTGTGGCGTTTGCTATGTAAACGCCGCTATATATTTAAAATTAGTAGCGTTTACTCCTAAAACGCCGCTAAAAACGTCGCTGTAGAACAATTTTGCTGTAGTGAAAATTGTTTGAGGAAACCTGCTTCGGGCCATGGCTGAGAGTATAGCATCCGGGTGGAGATGCTAATTTGACCCATTTGTGGCTTCAGACCATGACTAGCGATCTACCCGACAGTATACAACGTGGTGAGGAAGAGATATGGTTTCATTTTCCACCAGCGTATACTTGTTTTGGGCAGAAGGAGTTCTGCTTAATCACTGGTCTACGATTCGGACACGATGATGTAGGCCGGTACACTCGTCATATCACCCGCCCATCATGGTTATCCCGGGTTTTTCCTGATGAGTCAATAGAGAAGCAGAACTTACACGTCGACGACCTGAAGAAATTGTTTAATAAGAAAGATGGTTTTACTCGGATTAATGACGTCGATATTGTCCGAGTATGCCTTCTAGTACTTTTGTATACCGACTTTTTAGGCAGAGAGGCCAGACAACCTATTCCTCAGGAACTAATATTATTGGTAGAGGACTTAAATGCATGGAATCTGTTTTCGCGGGGTTCGTATATATGGAAAGCTACCTGGACTAAGTTGTCGTCTGCCTTTGATGACCGCAAAAGTTTGCGTGGCGATGGGTCGAAATACACTTTGTCAGACTTTGTTTGGGCCTTTAAGGTAAGAATTTCTATATAATGTTTTCAAAATTATAATTAATTATTTAACAATTACTAATGTTTGTTATTATATTGTTTGTAGATTTGGATATTCGAGGCTTTCCCCAGCATGCGGACATATGCATTAAAAACTTCAAATGATATTCCTAGGGCTATTTCCTGGAAGAGGAAACGTATGTTGGATTGGGAAGACTTAATACCATATGCGACAATAAATAATGTAAGTTAACACAAATACTATCATATATAAACAAGTTATTAATAGTAGACGTTTAACTTTGTTTGAGTTTTTATATTTTTAGGAGGCCAACACTCCATTACAGAGACTGACACCTACGGAGGCTGAGTTTGCCACTGATTGGTGGCAAGCTAGTCAGCGTTTTTTTGATGGCACGAATGATGAGCACCCTCCACTTCCTCCACTTCGAGAGCCATCACCTGATCGACCCGACTATACACCTCTACAACGAGAGCCATCACCTATCCCGTCACATCATCGAGCCTCTTCTCCACCATCACCTCATGATAGGCGACCGGCAAAGATGCCACGACTTCTATTTCCCTGTTCTCCACCTCCACGGGATGAGTCAAGAGAGTTACGTGATGAGGTCAATGCCTTGCGTGAGGAGTTCGGTACTCTACGCGATAACGATGGTGCATGGCGTGTGGAGGTGTCTACTTTACGTGGTGAGGTTGCCGCTCTACGTGAGATGGTAGTATCGTTCCAGAATGAGGTTCATACTCTACGCAACGAGGTAAGTTTAAGATTTTCCATATTTAATTTGATGATAAATTTACTCGTAATTTCACTTAGATTAACCATTTCACTTAGATTGCTTAGTAAATTTATTCGGTTGCTGCCAATACTGCTAAACTGTTTATTCTTTAACACTGTGAAGTTAGTATTTGTCTTTTGTTTTGTCTTTTGGTTGAAGTAAATTTATTCGGTTGCTGCCAATTCTGCTAAACTATGTATTCTTTAACACTGTGAAGTTAGTATTTGTCTTTGTTTTGTCTTTTGGTTGAAAGTAAATTTGTTCGGTTGCTGCCATTTCTGCTAAACTGTGTATTCTTTAACACTGTGAAGTTAGTATTTGTCTTTGTTTTGTCTTTTGGTTGAAAGTAAATTTGTTCGGTTGCTGCCAATTCTGCTAAACTATGTATTCTTTAATACTCTGAAGTTAGTATTTGTCTTTGTTTTGTCTTTTGGTTGAAGTAATGCAATCCATTCAAGTTTCAATTTGCAGAAGAAGAAATAGTTTACTTTCGCAGCACGAAACTTAAAATCGCAACGTGAAAAATGACTATCGCAACGCGAAATGAATCACAATGAGAGAATTGCAACGAGAAATGAAAATCGCAACGCGAAACCAAAATCGCAACGCGAAACTATAATCGCGTTGCGATTTTCATTTCGCATTGCGATTCTCTCGTTGCGATAGTCAAATTCGCATTACGATAGTCATTTTCGCATTGCGATAGTCATTTTCACATTGCGATAGTCATTTTCGCATTGCGATAGTCATTTTCGCTTTACGATTTTAAGTTTCAGATTCTATTCTTCTTCTGCAAATTGAAACTTGAATGAATTGCATTACTTCAACCAAAAGACAAATACTAACTTCACAGTGTTGAAAATTTAAGTTTCAAGAATAAACTACTACTCTTTATGTTGTCATTGAACCTGTACTAAACCTATATGTTGTCCTTTTAAATGTTTATATAAGTGCTTACTTCTGGAATGTTATCTGATGCATTTTGTGAACAATGATATAATAATGACTTGGGTGAATACCGTGCAAGTTTGAAATATATTTGTCTTTGTTCTCACTGTTTAATATCATGTCTATTTATTTATTGATTTATGTATTAATTTATTTTTAGCGGCCCGCTAAGGTGGATGCTCTACGTCGGGTTTTTCTTGCAAGAGGGAGTTCACGCATCAGACGGCGTGCACGTGCCATTACGTCTCCGTTCACCCCAATAGTGCGAAGAATCCATAAGAAAACGCCCGACTCACCTGTCATCGTTCAAGAGGCATCCCCTATCGTTCAAGAGGCCCCTATCATCCCTCAAGAGTCCCCTCCCACCGTTCAAGAGGCCACTGTCATCGTTGAAGATGTCACTCCCAACATTCTAGAGACCGATTCACACGGCGTAATATATCGAATTATTGAGAAGCCCCCTCACGTGCCGGACATGATGGATGACTGTTGACTTTCGTATAAGTTACCGACCAGTACCATTCCGGCAGATGAAGTGGAGAGGAAACAATTCTGGATAATACCCTTTGGGCTAAGACCGCAGTTGATTTTTATCTACATGAACGGAGCCAAAGGTGTTACGCTGACATATACAAACTCAACGATGATATGCATTTGTTGATTGAACGATCTTGGTGGGGTGTATTATTAGGGGTTGAAGACAACGGCTATTTCGATGGGGGTAAGTCTTATATTTCTTATATTTCAGTTTGATTATTTTTTTTTTAAATTTATGTAATTCACTAATATATGTCTTTTTTTGTAAAACAGCATATTGATGCATGGGTGACACGTCTTCTAATTGTAAGGAAATTGAAGAAAAATATTAAAAAACACGATATACAATTATGCTGACGTCTTTTCACGTAGTTCACTTGAAGAATCAACGACATGAATCATATGTGTTGGCTAATGGACAAGCTAAACTTTATCCTGCATGGTGGGAGGTCGATAAGGTTAGTATATTTGTTTAAATATTTTAAAGGTGTTCATAAATAAGTGCGCAATTTGAATTATTATATTTCGATGCAGGTATTTATCCCTGTTTTAGACCGTACTCATTGGCTTCTCGTCAAGCTTCAGCTCCCATCCCTAAAGAAAATAGTATATGACAGCATGATAAATTACATATCATTGTCTGATTTGAGAGATATGATTAAGGGATGGAGCTCTCATTTGACTAAATTCTTGGATGCATTTGATTATTGGACTAAGTCTAGAAACAAAAAGCCAAAAAAGTTCAATGTTACAGTTATCAGAGACGAGACCGCGCCACAACAAACGAAGGAAGCTAGAGGGGATTGTGGTCCTCTCGTATGCATATGTTTGGAGCGTTTGACGACATAAAGTAAACATTTTCTACCTCCCACCGATAGAGATAGAGGTGCAGTAGGCTTGTGATTTCGGCATTTTATGGCTAGAGCGATATATACGAGACGCTGCCTACCTGCATCCACGTTATGAAAGTGTCCATAAACAATTTGTAAGTCAAATGCAAGTGTTGTTAAACATATTTACTCTTTTTGGTTTAAAGTGTTTGGTTAAGTAGCTAGAATTCAATAATTTGTTGTTTGTAGGTTTTAGATGTGTAGAAAGTGTTGTTGATTCAATGTTTGGTTTCTGCAGGTTAATCCTGAAGTGAGCTACGTGAAATGGATGTATGGGTGCAAAAGTTGATTTCATTATTATTTTTTGATTGTTTAATTGATTTGTAAAAGATGATTTGTAAATGTTGATTTGTTTAATTGATGTATACATAATATTTGTGCTTGTTTAATTGATTGAAACGTAATAGTTGATTTGTTGATTTCAATCTGCATTATGTTGAATGCAAAACAGACTATCGCAACGCGGAAATGACTATCGCAACGAGTGAATCGCAATGCGAAAATGAAAATCGCAATGCGAAATTAGTTTCGCGTTGCGATTTTCATTTCGCATTGCGATTCTCTCGTTGCGATAGTTATTTTCGCGTTGCGATAGTCAATTCCGCATTGCGATAGTCATTTCCATGTTGCGATAGTCATATTCGCGTTGCGATTTCTGCGTTGCGATAATCAAATGAATGTCTAATAAGTGATAACAACTGAACTTATCATAGCAATATTCAAACTCAAGTTACTAATACATGCCTAACTGAAAATGTTAAAAGTTCACACATAATATACACATAATACAACGTTTGCATTTAAAAATCACCTAAGTTAATAGTCCCAAAAGGTGAAGCCGGTTGTGATTGAGATTTTGATGAGGATCCATATTTTGGTAGAGAAAAAGATGATTGTGATGGCACTGGTGATCCACATGTCAACCTTGTATGACCACTTTCCTTGCACCGACTACATGTCGATCTCTTCTTCTCTTCACCCTTAGACGGTATACGATCGTGACTTTTTGGTCGGCCAGGTAGCCTTCTGTCCATGGCTGGTAGCAAAACTGTTTGTAAGTCATCTGGTATGTCCCACTCAGAAGGATGTGGAATAGGGTAGACAATCTCGCCATAAGTCTGTCGATATACTTCTGTAGTGTAGTAATCCATAGCGTATGCGCTTGAATCATCTTGGTTTAGATGAAGAGAAACTTTTATAACATGGTCATACAGATAACCAGATGTTTTCCATTTCATACAACTACACGTTTTTGCATTTAGATCGACAAGCCCATTTAAGTTATTATCCAGTACTTTAAACAAAGTGTTTGAACATGGTTCAACTCTCCATGACGTTGACTTCACAACACGTTTCGTTATCTTTTTTTCTGTCCATGGTGTAACACGATGTTCCAATGTTCCTATAAATTTAAATAAATAATACTTAGTAAAATATATGATAAGTTACAAATTTAAAGAAATAATACATGCATGGTTTCTTTTCTTGTAGTATCACTGTTGAATAGAGGCTCGAAAAAGCTCCATTAACATAGTAATGGATAATTTCCGGGAATGACGACTTAGAGCGTTGATTGATTCTGCACTATTAGACGTCATGAAACCATATATTGCTCCAAGTTGATGTACTCTTGACCATCTTTCAAACCCGACATCTTCTAGTGTTTGAGCACACTGAGGCAAAACACGTCTTAAACAGTTTATATGCTTATTAAAATCCACTTCCCGATAAGCTTTTACAGCCTTCCAATATGTCCATTTGTGATTTTTTTATACCAGCAGGCCTTGATTTTATATTTTTATACAAATGAACACCACAAAGTCCATGAAAAGCATCTGGGAAACACCTAACAACGTTGTCAATTGAGTTTGCCCTATCGGATATGATTGTCAGATTGCTAATAGGTCCTATGCAATCCCTAAAATACCCCATAAACCATGTCCATGAATCAGAGGTTTCAGATTTGCCGACCCCGTAAGCTATTGACAGTATCTCATTGTTAGCATCCATGGCTACTGCTAATAAGTTTACTCCAAGGTATCGACCTTTTAAATGTGCTCCGTCAACTATAATAATTAGGCGCATGCAATTAATAAACGAACGAATCTACAAAATCATATACACAAGAAATATAATAATTTAAATGTGAAATGCATGTAACTAACAAAAACGAGTCAACAAAATTATATTGATTTACTAACCGCAGCACCAATGGCGATAAACAGCAACTCAAAGCGCACATCTCTATCTGTTTTGATATGAGTTACCGACCCAGGATTTTTCAGCTTTAAATTGTGACAATAAGCCGGCAGTTGGGCAAACGATGCTTTTGGCGACCCCCTCAATAATTTCAAGGCATAACATTTGGCTCTCCAAACTTGAGAATATGAGATACTAATCTTGAACCGAGCATTCATGTCAGTCATAATTTCATGTCCCCGATATACCTTACTATTCAAAAACATTAACTCAGCCAGAAAATTACCCAACACCTTTTTGTTTGCCTGTCTATGGTGAGGAAAAACTTGGGTTCTTGAACATGTATGTTTATCAATAAAAGTCCTAACTTGAAACATTTGGCAATCTTTTATCCTCTTTGCAATCATACGCCACATACAGTTTTTGTCAATCATACACCTTGTTTCGAAACGATCTTTGCTTGATTTGTTAACTTTTAGTTGATAGCCATCTTCCACACATTTCGTATACAAAGCTATATTCAAGTCTTCCTTTGTATCAAAATAATCATCTTTCTTGATACGAATAATTTTTGTGTAACAATCAACTGTTATCTTTACCAACTCTTCTTCCGGTATCTAAAGTAATTCTGGCATATTCCAATTATACTCTCGTGGCATTTTCTTCGGGGACTTTTCTTTGGGGATTTCTTCTTCTTCTTTTTATTTTTCAGTGTTATATGAATTACAGAATGGATGTTCAACTTGTTCATTTACAATCGTAACTTCCTCCTCATTATCATCAACAACATCTTCCTCGGCAACGGCTGTTTCATCATCAAAATTCGGGTATTGACCAATATCAAAATCATTACACGCAAGGTCTGTTTCTTCTTCTGAAAAATCATCAAAATCCGAGTATTGACCAAGATCAAAGTCCGGGTATTGACCAAGATCAAATTTCAAATACTGACTAGTACTCACAATTTTTTCTGTTGGCTCATCATCGTCTAACTGGCCAATACGAAAACCGGAATTCGGTACTGAAAGTTGATTGGGATTTGGATTAGGGAAAGGTTGTGGGTTTTGAGATTGTGCTTGGTATTAGAAATGTGGTGAAACAATATTTGTTTGGTGATGAAATTGTGGTGGAACCATTAAATTTTGAGCACCATAAACTGAGATTGAAAAACTTAGTTGATTACTACCCGCTACTGACCCAACTTCACTACTTCTAGGTTCAACAACATACAATGTAACATCATCACTTGAAACACTAATGTAAGCAATGAATCGTTCAACATCTTCATTGTCGATTAACAAATAAACTTTACCATTTCTCTGATAAGATGGCCTAAATCCACTTAGTGACACTAAATTCAATTTATTTGCAACACGTAACATTAAAGTTTCATAAGTTAACTTTTTTAATGACAGTTTTAATTGAAGATTCATGGGTAAAGACATATATTGTAAAACACCATGAACATTCTCCCATAACCTTCCAAAACACAAATCTATCCAAACATGATTAACATTAGATGATTTTATTATTGTAAATTAATTTACTAAACAAACGAGCTGCGAAACTAAAACCTGTTGCCGGATGGGGAAGGATGTCATTGGATATAGGAACAGATGTCGCCGGAGAGAGTGATAGATGGAGATGGAATGAGTTGCGATTTAGGGATTTAGGTTATGAGCTGATGCTGATGCATAGTTATATACCCAAAACATTTGTGTTGAGAAATTAAAACCTGTTGCGAATTCAGAAATCGAGTTGCGAATTTGGAAACTGATTTGCGATACCGAAGATCGCGTTGCGATTTACGAATACGCGTTGCCATTTTACGTATTGTCGTTGCGATTTACAGATTCTCGTTGCGATTTACGTATTCTCGTTGCGATTTACAGATACGCGTTGCGATTTACGTATTCTCGTTGCGATTTACGGATACATGTTACAATTTTACGTATTGTCGTTACGATTTACGAATACGCGTTGCAATTTTACGAATATTCGTTGCGATAGTCAGAATCGCGTTGCGATTTTCATATTCGCGTTGCGATTCTGAAAAATCACAATGCGAATTTGTACTATCGCATTGCGATTCTTCATAATCGCGTTGCGATTCTGGGAACTGATTTACGATTCTGGAGATCGCGTTACGATTTTTATTTCGCATTGCGATTTTGTTGGTCATTTTGACATATCCAAAAAAAGTTGATTAAAATCGTATATAAGGCATTTTTTGTCACTGAGGCCATTTTCTCTATATAATTTATTGTTCTAACGACAACGTTACCAAAACTAATTTTACTATGTATTCTACAGCTAAGCAATAGCTACTGGCATCAATTTATTTGCTTAATTTCGATACAGTTATACCAATCAAATACCAAAAAGGATTGAATGTTTACACAACACATCAGGGCTTGGCTTTAAGACAAACCTAAGTTGATGAATAGAACCTACATAGTAGAATCATTCCTCGGTGACTTTGAGCTCAAGGCTTCTATACAAGAAGTTGGTATGAATTTCGATCAAACAGGTTGGGTGATGAAATTTAGATCTACCCGTTTAACGATTTTAAGTTATCAGTTTCATTGTTTTATGCCTTCTGAGTTGATGACAAAATAGTAGGAAAAGTTACCAGTTTCATAACTTTAGAGGACCTTCTCCGTTGCCTACACAAATTTCTGGTGTGCTTGAGAAATGGCGAGCAATGATGAATGCTGAAACAATTTTAAATCAGAATAAATTATCACAACGATTTTGATTTCTATAAGTGAGGAAGCGTAATTAAACAAATGGTGCTTCTTGAAAGATGCAATTTCACTTGCAAATAAACAGGATCAATTACAAAACAAGAGTCCATAAAATTAGGTGTGAGAATTATAAATTGTATGGGGGAAAGCAGGTAGTGTGAGAATTGAAAGAAGCTATATTAATCATATTATAAATACAAGGAATCAGAATAGAACACTAACCTTTGTCCCAGCTATGATGGTACCATTGAGGGGATGACTTGCACATGCAGTAACACCTTCAGATAATGGAACAAAAATGTTTTTCTTCGTTTGACGGTTCATCTCAGACAGACTTTCTGCATGCTCACTAGGAAAACAAAAGATAAATAGACACAATTGTGAAAAAGAAAATCAACTCCTGAAAGAAACATGGACACCGGTCATATGATTTTGCACATAAATATAATTTCATATCATATGTTAAGCACATGCATGAATGTGCGCCTGACTACACGGACAAACTGCTTGGTCTGATTTACTCTTACAAGAACAATACTAAGATTTGAACACGCAAATGTAAATCATGTGTACAACCAAAACAATCCATATAACCACCAGAGAACCAGATGGCTAATGTATTAAATTTTAAGAACCCCCTTACTTGTAGTCAACGTGGCTGGGAGAGCTTGTATCAGGATAGAAATCTAAAATATGAATGCCAGTGTCATATGATGATCCTACTGCATAAATCTGCACCAAACAAATAATGGTGTGAGATTTTTCTTAATTGCATACTGGGCTCCAAGAGGGCGTAACAGTTTGAGCCCATAGGCATTAAAACCCCCCAGAAAAGGCTGTGATGCATATGTTGCTATGTGTTTAAGGATATTGTTAATCAAAACATTCCTGCATTACTTAAAACTGTATGCAAGGCAACAGCCATAGAAAGTTGCCGAGTGTTCAAAACTGTAGCATTACATATGGTAAAAGAACTTGAAGCATTATATGAAGATTTTTTTTTATAGGAATAGGAGGCCTCATTAAAAACCTCCCTCTTAGTTGGCTCTTGTGAAAGAGGCAACTAGCGGAAGGAGGAAAAGAGAAGCTATGAAGATGATTTAGCTGATTGTTGCACAACGCTCAAAAGTTAGGTTTCCTTTAATGTGCCTAGTAATTTATATCCCATTTGAGGAATTTGATAGTTATCCTGAGTTTTAAAAACAGTTATTCGATAATTGAAAACTGGGGAACATTTTATAATGGTACAGAAATGAAATTGAACGAAAAACTGTGATAAAAAGGTTCTTACAGAAGATGCTGGTAGCCATGAGGGTTTTCTCAAGTATAGCAGATCAGATGATATGCTGGCTCCAGTCCTAACAATTCAAATTAAAAAAGAATGAACTAAATGTCCAGATACCATACATAAGTTCCCAATACCTTGCTATAAAATATGAAACGTTGTAAAGTTGTTTAACTTCACTTACAACCAAGCTGGAGGAGGACAATGAACATGCGTAACTCTTAAATTGTAAATATTCAAAACACCTGACCTGCACATTACGAGGAATTGAAAAGAAAGAATGCGTCAAAGTGACATCGGAGCTTATATTATTATAATATTTATTTTATTATATATGAGATATATTTTGGATGGGTAGGGTTATAAATTTCATTTATGTTTCATTTGTAACCCTAATATAAATAAGCTATAAAACATTACAACCACAACTTATTATTTTCTTTGAATTAGTAGAGAAAAGTTAAGTTTTCCTTAACCATAAGTTTTTCTCCAGTTTCATCTTTCCCATTCATATTTCAGTCATAATTTTACTGTTTTATTGCTGATTTTCTTCTTAACCGCTTCACAAAGTTAGGTTTTGTATCTTCTTTTTCTCCAATGGAAATTACCATAGAAGCAAATGGGTATTTTAATTATGTGATAAATAGAGCAGGTTGTGTTCAGGGGGCATAATAATTTAGTTACAGCAGTTACAGCTTTCTAATTAAACTGTTAGTACCCAAAGTACGCAGCTATAAAGGAAAACATTTACTAGTACCAAAAGTATGGTAGATTCTCAATTTAATATCTGAAGGAATAAAATTGCAATCAAATACTCCAACTTTCATCCCTTCATGCAGATTGCATACCTTGAAAACATCAGTAACTGGGAAAAATGATTTCTTAAGCAGCTGATGACAACACAGCAACTGTATTATGAATTCCAAATCATCTTCCATGAATTGAACAATGCCATGTCACATTTTATTTTAAAATAGAAAATTAAAGAAATAAAAAGATCAGGAAAAGAAATGGGGAAGAGAAAGGAAAAAGAGAAGAGAGAGAAGGGGAGGCTGATTCGAGACAGATCATTGTCATTTGACTACCAAAGGACGCAAGAGGTGAATTTTTTATGGAATGAAAGTTGGAGTTCTTAGTTGCAAATATTTTTTCTTTAGACACCAAATCAGAACTCTCACCATAATTTGGGTACCGCATGTAATTATCCCTAAAAAATTATTTTTGCTTGTTAAGCACTGGTAGATCACAAGAACAAATGTGAGAGAAGTGTGAACATAATCAATAATCCAGACTAAATTATTAATGAAGGAAAAAGAAATTAGCTTCATTGCATAACATACCATCCATCATCTAGATGGAATGCCAATTGATACGGGCAAGAAGGATCAAGATCAATGGAATGTATTTCCTTAGGAACGATATCTGATTGTGCCTGAAAAACAAAGGGAATCTGTCATTATAAAACTTATTTCACATTATGGAAACGAACTGGGCTGATTCTGTTTTTACTTCAACATGATGGTTTGTTCCCATGTAACCTATGCTTCATTCTAGACGCGTTTACATCAACTTCATTATATAACTCCTGCTTTTTCTGGTAGTTCCAGATCAAATAAGGACAATTGCAATTAATTAGAGATGTTAAATGCACTTTTGTGAAGGTACACATTGGACGTTCATAAATATGGTCCTTCATGGAAAATTTATCTAAAGGCCTTTCGAAAAGGAAAATCTAACAGAAACATGTGTTTCCTAAGGGAAAGAACATGACCAAAATTTAATAGAGCATACCTTTAAAGATCCAATCTTTGACAACATTGATGCTAACTTCAAAGATAGCAGAGGAGGATGACCTACCTGAATGAGTGAAAACATCATGAATGTCGCTACAAGCATTAATAAGATGCAACAATCTTTTCAAATTCCAAAGCTTCATTAACTATAGGCATAAAGATATATCATCAATAACTGAATCCAGACAGTTTGGCTTAGTATGACTGCTGCATCCTTGTACCATTTTATCTTAAGCATGGTTGTTAATGCCAGCAACAGTCTGGCAGACTTTTGCCAATATGCAACATAGAAAAAGCACAGGAAAAGCAAAGAATTCATCATAAGGGGGTGGCTGATGAGGTACAAATAGGTACTCCATATATAAAGATTACGGTGACCTTACATAAAGTAAATACACAAGGACTAACTAGTATCTATTATACATATTTATTACAATTAAGTTCCAAAATTGCTGAACATTCTTATTTCAGTATTCTTTCTGTCGTTCATGCAAATAGAAGGGCATGGTTTCTGACTTCTATGGAAGAATTATATATTCAGCAGCATAACATACATCTTGATCAAAAGTACAATCACGAACTTATCAAAGGTACTGGGTTCAGTGAAGAGCAAGGATTCAAATCACGGCCGCGGTCGCGTTTTCGGTCATGTCTCGTTTACCGCGATTGCGGCAATAGAGGGCGCTATTGCGGGTATAGCGAGTATATCGGAAAGCAGCGCTACCGCTATTTCGCGGGCACTTTTGCGGTCGCGACCGCTATTTAAAACCCTGGTGAAGAGTAATTGACCAAACTTTTAATTCCAACTTTATACATAGAACTGGTGTCTATTCCGAAAATCAAAATTCAAACCTCAAGGTCTTACCTCATTATGACATTGAAAAGCAGCAGATGTTCTTCCACCTCGAAGATCCCACATATAAATATTGCCATCCTTACTAGCCCCAAAAATGGTCTGCATTAAATGCATTTATCAAGGTTAAGGATTATTCAAAATCTCAAATAGAAAGCATTACAAGCAATAAATCGCATCCTTACTAGCCCCAAAAATGGTCTGCATTAAATGCATTTATCAAGGTTAAGGATTATTCAAAATCTCAAATAGAAAGCATTACAAGCAATAAATTGTGTAGCATCTTTAAAAGGGGTGTGGGTTCCTTCTATTTAGTGTGTTTTAATAACTCTACTAATTATTCTACTATGCTCGCACCTCGTTATTGTTGCTAACAATATGTTAAAGTGAAGCAAAATTACAATAATATAATGTAAAACTTATGTAAACTAAATGCAAACAACATGGATTTCTTAACAGAACTAGAAGAGCATCCTTGAGTCACTTACTTCCATTTTTCCCAACTAAAATGGGCAAACATTTTTATTTCTTATAAGCACCACCCATTTTGTAAGTTTTAAATCAAAACCATTCTTCAATAATTAAAGAATAAATAAATCGAAGTCTGAATTTAATTCCTCTACTAATTAAAACTGGCAGTTTTATTTCCTCTACCCTAATTTCAATGAATTTAGTCTTCACACTTCTACAAAAAGTCCATGTAGGGTCAATTGATAGAATGTTAAAATTTTAGACCATGTGACCTTTCAGTTTGCAGAACAGCCTAAATTTTTTTGGTCAAGTTGCACTCGTTAGCAAAAACACAATCTTTTAATAAGAAAAAAAAAGAAAAACAATTATGTTAGAATCTAAAAAACATATTAATTATCATGTAATTAAATAAATGCATTGAAGCCAGAGTTGCTCAATAACATGTAACATAGAATGAGTCTCATGTTCATCTCTTAAACAGAAAAAGAAGGATAGCATACACAAATACATCTTTCCTAGGGATTCAGATAAGTAAACTTAATAAACAAAAGAGAGCTCTTCAATTTATTAACCTGATTATCTACATGTGGTTGGATAGTATTGAGGGTGCTACGGGAACCAGTTATAAGCTCAAGGCAAGGAAAATGGTTATTCCTTCTGTCCCATATATTGACTACACCATGCGTGTCAGAAGCAATTATCCTACAGTAACCAACCAGAAGGAAGAAAAGGTTATGCAGTTGAGCCCAACTCAATTCAACAATATGTGACCAAACTAACATTGGAAATATAGAAAACATAGTAGCCTTCATATGTTGTATAACCATTTACCGAGCAGAAATCCAGGATAAAAAACTATCAGCAATGAAAATAAAACCCTCCATTTACAGATCCATAAATCAGCAGAACAAAACAAATACTGGGTCAAGAACGTTAAGAGCTGCTTTAATAAATAATATATTAGTTAACTTGTGATTAGAACATAAAAAAATTAGTTCAAATCCTTCTTAAAGATACTAATTTCAAAGCCTAACTGCTTAAACATGACTTAAGCCACAAAGCAGCAGAACTATTGATTATTTTGTTGCTTGGCTAGTCAGGATCCCCAACCCCAATAAAAAAATATATCTGAGAACTCAAAAGATTTACTAGGGTACGTATAACAAAGATGACTAATAAAAGTCCATAAATCAACAAAGGCGTCAATAAGTAGCTTGTTTCTCACCAACCAAGCCTCTTGACTGTCTTCAATGGAAAATCAGGCAAAAAGAAGTTTCTGAAAACTGTTACCAACATGTTTCTGTTCCTAAAATTTAAGTGCTGCTTCAATATATGTAAAAGAAGGAACAATAACTAGTTTTTCGTCACAATGATGTCTCCAATTCCAAATAATTTGCAGGTGATGCTTTATACTTTAGGCTAGCTTAGAAAAGATAATATAAATGATACAAAATATTTGGAATGACCAAATATAAATAGGATGATTTAAAATAATAACTTCCATGATTCTAGTCCAGTGGAAAATAGACTAGGATGGCTTGATCTTCATGTCCAAAATAATGAATCTATAGAAATAAAAAAAGTTATACAAAAACTCATATTTCAAAATTTAGTGAAGGCATACAAGCAAAACAAACACTCTAGAATAATTGCTTCCATTTCAAACTTGTCTTATGAATAACCATGGTGTAATTCAGGCAAACCTCTGCTGAATTATTAACCTTCTTATAATAGAGAGAAATAAATAAAAATAAATAATATGAATCAACATCAGGCCACAAAACTTTGTTACCCAAGGTTATGATGCTTTTCTGTTTTTTGTACTTCTTTGGTCGCTATCAGAAGAGGTTTCTCAAATATGAAAGGGTCAACTTAACTAAATAATATAACTGACTTCAACAACCAAGCTCAGATTTATTGAAGATAAGCCTGAACAGTTACATTAGTTGTCTGGTAATTTTTTTATTTATTCTCATCATTTAGGGGAGGTGGGGAGTAAAGGACTTTTCTCAGCCTTTGACCAACCTCGAATCATCAGTTGTTGTAAAAGCTATGGCACATAAACCCTTATAGACTTCCGAACCAAGAACAGAGAGAGTTCGTCTTGTTCTTAACACCTGAGTTAACAATGAAGAAAGTCATCATCATTATACACTGAAATAAAGTTATAGTCAGATAGAGGCAAACTGTAAGAATTCATTGACAGTTAAATTTCGAAGACAAGAACAATGACCAAATAATTTTATTTGAGGAACCTATCACATAAATGGAAATTATGACAACATTAAAACCTATTTGAAGCTCCATTAGTCACAAATCGGTACACAGGATAAAAGAAGAGCTAAACTGGGTAAGATCAGATCACCAAACATGAGCCATGGAATCATTTATCCAATATTGGATCCAATACATGAATTCAAAAATCAAGAAGTTCATAATTACACCAAAATTAGTCATTGAAGCAAGATCCAGGAGTGAATAAAACAGAGCCCATAGCTGAGAGAAAATAGGAAGCAAGAGATTACTAATCAACTAGCTCAGATTCAAAAGGAAATCACATTAACTATAGCAGAAATTCAATTCCATTCTCCTTTATTTATCAGGCTTAAACTCCAAATATCTCAAATGCATCACTCATAGTCCCCCTTCAAGTACCACTCATAATTTTATCTCTTTTTTTAATTAAAGATATATTAAAGGAGACCAATTAAAGATATATTAAGAAGGGAAATGGTTGTCAATGTTCAAACTCAAGAACTTTGATACCATGTTAAATTGAATGCCCAATTAATCCAAAAACTTGAACTGAAAGGAAAGAACCCAAGTACACAACTATTATAAGTATCAACAATCATATAGGCGTGAATCTACAATTAGTTGATCCACAAAGATTGGTAATCAAAACCTCTAATAAAGAAACTTATCGTATACGAAAAGGAAACCAAAAGAGAAACTTACCTTAACTGGTTTAGAAGAGATATAACCAATATCAAAGATCAGTACTTCATTACTTTTCACAGATGTACACACAACCTAGCACAGTAAACAAGAACATTATGCTGACAGCTACATTTTGCACATGGCAAGTGCAAATAACAATAAAGTAAAATGTCTCTTGACCATATACAAATATCTAACTATATGAAATTTTGTGGATATGGAAGTGAACCTCATCTTGGTTAGCAACATTCCACCGAACATCATCAAGTTGGCGTTGCAAATTGAGGTGCATTAAATGCTTACTTTCATCTTCATATAAGGCTATTCCAAGGAAATAACAAAAACTTAAAGTAAGGTGGATGGTAAGGAATTTAGCATAGATGAACGCATGTCTAAGTCCAGATAAAAAAATTAGGAACAAAAAAAGAAGGGTAAGCATATTCATAATTCATAAACTTCAAAAGTGTCCAGGTTTTTATTTTGTTTTGGGGGGTATACATTTTACTTGAAATTCAAGGCAAAAAGAGATTTTGAAGTGATTAAGTTAAGAAACTCTTTAGGTCCACCAAGTTTATCATCATCCTTGGTTTGAGTTTAAGATTAAGATGAAGTGGAATAATTATCCATTGTAGATGTTGGGACTTGGGAATATCATGCAAACTACATTAGAGGTGCAATACAGCCTTTTACTGCACCCCCAAGAAACCTATGAGGACATAAGTACAAATGCATAGGTAAACAATGTATAAGGCCCAGCAAAAATGAATAACGACTGTAAAACAGTGCATCCAAGAGGATGATGAGTCAAGTTGCTGATTTAAACATCTTGAATCCTAAACTAATTTCAGGATGGTAGGACAGTATAACGGAACAAGAATATGATGGCTCGGGTGACAAATTCACATCACAGAAAATTGACTCCTAAACCAAATTCATGGATGGCACATAACTAACAAAGCGGAAACTACTGGACTCTACAGATTAAGCATGATATACTTGTACTCCACTCACTCATAACTGTACCCTTATGCAGCATTATGCAAAAAGGTGCACATCAAACCAAATTTTTTGATCATCAACATAGGAATACAGGCCACACGTTTAAAGAGGCATGCCAAATGAACAATCTTTGCCTGATGCCTTTCTCCTTAATGCATAAAACCACTGTTTAAATGCTGGAATTTTGTTTACATTCTCCACATACATAACTTGCATGTATAAAAAATGTCAGGACATTGTCACAAAAGAATTTTAATGATTTCAATTTTCAATGCAACAAATTTGTGGAAAACATGTAGACTAGACATTTGTGGATGTTAGGAAAGGGGAAAAAGTGGAAACAAGTTGATCAACTTACATGGCAAGGAGCCGGTACTCTGGCAATATAGAGTCTCAAAGTCATGAACAGTTAAGCACCCTGATTTTGTCACAGAAACCAAGTATATTCCCTGTAGACATTTATTGCTTAAAATTATCAAGGGATGTAGGGGAGAGAAGAGACAGGACAAAGAGAACAGTATAAATGCAGTGCAAAGGAAAAGGGGAGATAAGAAAATGATATTAAGAAAAGATCAAGCATCTCTCATTAATGATTAACTCGTTGTCATGAAAGTGCCACATAGGACATAAAACATAAATTCAATTACTTATTTAGTAGTTAGGTGATAGGCAGCGTTGCACACCAAAATAACACAAAACTCCTAAAGCCACCAACCAAATTACAAGCCTTAATCAGTGCAAACGCTTAAAGGAAGTTTCTACTCACAGATATCACATGAACCAGTGGACACAGCAATCCACAATAAACACCAATTCTACAAAACACCAAGTCCCTAAACTGCAGTTTACAGATTAAAGTTATTTGCAAACATGTAATAATTTGGCCACTTCTGTTTGTCTCCAATTGGAACCCAGGTGCTATTCATGGATGGGAGAGAGCTACTCCCGATCTGTTGGGTTCTAATAAACTCAAAGTTTTGCCTCAAAAGCTTGATAAGTTCTAAACATGTTTTTGAACCAAATTTTAAACAGCATGACTCAGCCCATATTTGATGCTACTTCAAGTTTGATTGTAGTCCAAAATATTTCATTCTTAATCATCCAAATCATATACATACATGTGTGTCTGTGTGTGTGTGTGTGTGTGTCATTCTTTACATACAAGCTTTACAAGAAATATGAATAAACCAAAAGACCATAAAGAAACAAAACTAGCAGGGCAAACTTATCATCAAAAGGCACTGCAAGCTATAATTTTGTTATTAGTATTGTGAGGCTTCACCTTGTTGTCAAAGTCAACTGCAGATATTCCTTGCCTGATAAAGAATAATAGTAAGCGGTCTTTTGAAATGAAACAAAATGCATGAATAAATTGAAATTTGGCAGAGGATATCAAAAAGCTTTACCGCCAACAATTCTCATGTCTTGAAAATGCAGAGTTGAATGTTAAAACAAAATGATGATTAAACTGATTAGATGAATTGAATTCTCAAGAATATAACTTGAAATAACCAGAATTGTAGAAGAAATTAAACCTAGTAAAGAAAGGCCAAATCAAATTATCAACAATTCTTCATTGTGGACTAAAATAACTACCACTATAGAAACTTGAGACCTAATTCACTGGTATCATTATTCTGATTTTTCCCAGATAATATTTTTTTAACTTAGTTTAGTTACTACCACTGTCTACCAGGTCGATTACGTTCCATGAATGACTCAAAGCAAAATTATGATTGTTGATAAAGATCCTTATCATAACAGCATTTATGCGTTTCACTTTTTGAAAAAAAAAAACAGTATAAAGCATTTTTCCAAGTAAAATATGAAAAGCAAAGCAATCGACTTAAACTGAAAATAAATAAATAGATAAATGAACATGTGATACCAATTGCAAAAACCATAAATAAATATACGTATATTTTCACTGAAAAATAGGGGAGAAAAAGAAGAGAGGTAAGAAGCACAAACATTCTGAACGGAAGCTGATGACCCAAATTCGCAGCATTGTTAATCCGATTCATCTAGAAACAGATGTTTAGAAGTCACAATCCAGCAAATTAAACAACATAATTGAACGGAATAATCATCACAAATCAATTTGGCGTATACATGGGTTTGACATGGCTTTTCATCAATGTGGTAAAAATGCGGAAACGCACCAATCTAAGTCATCATAAAAGAAAAGATCAGTAATTGACCAAATCAACCATTAACAAAAGCTTAAAAAAGCTATTACAAGAGGATTTGAAAGACCTCGGAATAAGAGTGCATGAGAAGAGGAGAGAGGCTGTGACGGTATTTGGGGTCGAATTTTCCGTTCAATTCGACCTCGCTTCTTCGCCATGGACGAGGCCTTTGGATTGGAACGAACATTTCGAAACTCAGCCAGTATTAAAAATTCAGAGCAACAGAAAACGAGATTGGCACAGAAATAAGGAAGTGAACATTACCTTGGCTTGGGTTCAGGGTTTTCAGTATAGGGTTTGGAAGGAACCAAATATTTGTCCATTATTTACCAGAAAGAGAAAAAGAAATTGATTTTGAACAATCATGGAGATTTTCTCTTTGGGCTTTATGATTGTTTTCGCTGAGCAATGTTGCTTTTTCGTTTTTCCCGCCATTCTGATTTACCGCTTAAAAGTAAAATAAAAGCTTCCTTTTTTTCTTAAGTTTAAATTGATGTTTTGGTTGTTTCACACACTTTTAATTTTAAAATTTGATGATTTTAATTGAAATAAAAATATTATTATTATAACATATTTGTTGTTTAATATTTTTAAATCAATTTATATCTCGTGTAATATATAGATTAATTTATATAATTATTTTATTTGAATTAATTGATTTAACAAGATGATATTAAATAATAAAGTTGTGAATAAAATAAATTAAAAATTATAAAAAAATAATATATTACCTATTAATAATTAAAAAATCATTTGTGATTTAAATTTTATATAAATTAAATATCAAAATTCATATGTTGATTGTCGAACCGTCTTTCGGTTGGGCCCGGAATTGGGCTTCTACTTTGATTAAATTATTAAGAGTCGCCACCGACCATTTTAAAACTAAATTAGGTGGGTCGGACACCATCCTACCTGATCTGCGTTGTACCAGAAACGTGTTGGGTTCGGGAGTCGGTTACGGTCAAGGAAGGATTAGCACCCTTGAACCGCCCTCTCGGTACCAATTAATTTATCGGTTGATTTTAATTGCGAAAGACAAAATTGAAACAATAAATAAAAATGAAAAGATAAAAAAATATATATAAAATAATGGTACTAAAAAAATAAACCAAATGAAAAGAAAATAATAATAATAATAATAAAATATATATATACCAAAGAAATAAAATTAAAATAAAATTAAATAAATAAATAAATAATAAAGAAGTATTAAATAGAGAAAAAAATTATTTTAAAAGTAAAAATGAAAACAATATGAGGAAAAAAATACTAATAATAATTAAAAAGCATGATAATAATAATAAATAAAATAAAATAAGAATTCGGGGATCAAATTGCAAAAAAATGTAAAATATAAATGAGGACCAAATTGAAACAATTGAAAATCCAACGGCCAAATTGAATGTAGTGACTGAAATGAATTGTGACTCAAACTTGCAGAGATCACGGAAAGGATTTAACTATCCTGTAATTATAACTTAGTCCCTCTCCTATAAATAGGCTAAAACCCAAAAAAAAAAATCTTCATAATTCACCCAACAAAAAAAAAATCATATCCTTCAAAAACCCTCTCCCCCTATCCTAAATCGGCCGAAGCCCGGCAATCGCTCGATGACATCTCTCCACCGTACCACCACCTCTCCGGTCGCCAGAAAAAATTTTATTTCACCAACACAACCCTATTTTCACCCTAAATACTAACCCGAAGTCCAAACCCCAAAAACCTTACGAATCGGTGTAAATCTAACCCAAAAGTTTTGGCTTTTACCTCTTTCGTTGGTGACCGTTTGCCTTCCGGTGGCTTTTCGATTGAAGCCTCTGCTTTATATTTCTTTCCGTGCTTGTTTTGGTTCGTTTATTGAGGGGCTTCGGCCTTTGGCTTGTATTTGTTAATGATTTTATTTTGGTTTATTGTTGATGTGTGGTTTCGGTTTTTGTTGGTCGATGGGTTTGTATTTGCTTTTTGTTCTCTGTTTTTCACCGTGAGTACTGTTGATCGTCTCGGGTTTGATCGTTGATCTCTCTGTGATGGTTGGCTTTTGGTTCCATGATGATGTCTCCATTGTGATCCCCCCTTCTGCGTGGCCTCACTAAGGCTTTTATAGCTCGGTTCTGGTCGTTTCTTAGCCCCGAAATGGTTGGGGTTATGGTCGTTGTGGGTTGACCGATAACCCCGGGATGGTTCAGTCCCGGGGATTTCAGCCGAAGGTTCTACTGGCCGTTTGACATGTAACCTTCACGTGCGCGATCTGTTCCTCTTACTGTGCGGCGCTGTTTGAATGATATCATTTTAAGGTTTCTAAACCCTGAACTTATTGAGCTAGATCAGACCCCAAACCCACTAGACTACTATTGGACCCTCTGGACCTGAAATAAAATGAAAAAAATAATAAATTAAAACGTAAAATAAAAATAAATGGAATAATAATGAATTTATTATAATTTTTTAAAAAAACTATACAATATATATTTTCCCAAAAAAAATTAAATTATATAATTTCAAAAGCATTTTCAAACTATATATTATATATGTTTAAAAATGTTTTCAAAATATATATATTTTTCAAAAAAATAATTTTTTTAAAAAAAATCTATATAGTATATATATGATTTCAAAAAAATGTTTTTTCAAAAATTATATATTATATATATTTTCAAAACTATATAATATATGTTTTCAAAAATATTTTTAAAAAACTATATATTATATATTTTCAAAATGATTTCAAAAATTATATATACATTATATATTTTCTAAAATGTTTTAAAAACTATATATTATATCATTTTCAAAAATGTTTTAAAAACTATATAATATATATATATATATATTCAAAAATGTTTTAAAAAAACTATATATTATATACGTATTTTCAAAAATCATTTGCAAACTATATAATATATAGATATATATGTAAAAAAAAATGTGGACGAAAATTAGTGTCTAGATTGATAATGGTTTTTTGATTTTTTTATAACTGATATATTTTATATATCACATCTAGAGGTGGGTATACGGGCTACTCGCCCGTTTAGCCCACGGGTTTTGACGGTGCAGGCTTAAACGGAGCGGTTTAAAAAGCCCGCATTCATAAACGGTTTTAAATTTTAAGGCCCGCAGCCCGTCCATTTAACCCGCGGGCTAAACGGGTTTACCTGCGGCCTGTTAAATAACAACAATTTTAAATGTTTTAAATGCAATAAAAAATAATGTTCTAACTTTCTACACCTTTAAATGATCCAACAACTTGAAAAGGAAGGTAGCACCGTCAAAATAATAAATAATATTTAAATTTTATTTTAAATAACCGGAAATGATTATAAAATAATATTTTTTAAAATTTTAAATCATTAATATATATATATAATGATATAATTACTTAAACTCAAATTAAAAAAAATAATATTCACTTATATCATCAAATTAAAAAACAAATAAAACAATAACAACATTATACTTTTATAAAACACAATTATTCAAGGTTATAACATGAAGACACAAAAGTGTCTGCAAGCAGAAATTCAAACATAAAAATTTAACAAAGTCAAACATTATACAAATCTAACAAGAAAGTTGTCAAGTGGTCCTAATAATTGTATTTTATGGATACTTTAGAGAAAGAATAAAACATAATATGAAAATATAAAATAAAATACTTATAGCATAAAATAAAATACTTACAGCATAAAATAAAATACTTACAGTATAAGAGTAAATTTGAAAGATACGGTTATATTAAAATTGATAAAATATAAGTCATTAATTTGTTAAAATATATTTATTTTGTAAAAGCCTTTAAAATTGTTTAAAAGTTGAAAAGTATGTTTTCAATTTTTTCTTTTATTTTTCTTTCTTATTTTTAATCCAAATATTACGTGTCATGTGATATATTATTAGAATATCACGTGATTTTTTATAATTAAAGAAAGAAATTGATAACATACTTCATGAAAAAAAATAAAGGTCAAAATTAAATTAAAAAATCTTTAAATACCAAAGTGATAATGATGTAAATTTTATAAGACTAAAATACTATATAAATCTTTTAATTTTTATTTTTTTTAAATGAAGAATAATTTGATACATTGTAAATGAAAAAAAATATCAAGTAGCGGTAGAATTATGACAAATGCAATAATAAATTTAAGAACTACAATGGTTATAAGTAACATCATATTTATATGTAATTTATGTTCTTTTTCTATAAAATTCTTTAAGTTTATTTTCTCTAAAATTTTATAAATTTTAAATTAAGCGGACTATTGTGGGCTTCGAGGGCTATCCGCGGCTATACCCATTAAACCTGCGGGTTTAACGGTCCGGACTAAAAAGCCCGTAATTTAAACAAGCTTTAGTTTTTTAGGCCCAAAGCCCGCACGAGTCACGGGTTAAACGGGTAGCCCGCGAGTTTTAACCCATATACCCACCTTTAATCACATCCATGTAGTATCTAAATTATAGCTTTTCAAATAGGGATGAGAATTTAATCCGAATTCAATGGGTTTTGACCCGACCCGTTAGAGTCGGATTCTTTTAAAATAAATTTTGAGTTCGAGTCAAATTTTTAAGGGGTGAGGTCAAGGGGTTAAATGAACATAGCATTCGGTGAACTGTTCGTGAATTGTTCGTATAACATTTGTTTATGTTCATTTGTTAAGTTAAATAAACGAACATGAACAAAAATTTATGTTCATTTAATAAACGAACAAACACGATCAAAGGTGTGGTCGGTTCGTTTATATTCACGAACAAGCTCGTTTATCAACTTGTTCATTTATGTTCATGAACAAACTCGTTTACCCGATGCTCTTTTTTCTTTTATTTTTTTTACACTTTAAATATTGGTGAAGATAAGGATTAAATAGTACACATAATAAAAGTTGCATTTTAAACTATGAATTTTAAAGAGTTTAAGCACCAGTGGTGTAAGTTTATCATTTGTAACTTACAAATGAAATTAAAAACCGAATATGTAAACGAACGATAAACAAACACTAAAAATGTTAAACAAACTTGTTAATGAACACGTTCGTGAACATATAAACGAGTAAGTTCGCGAACATTAAACGAACATGTTTATGAACATATAAACGAACATGTTCGCAAAACATTAAAAGAACATGTTCATGAACAATAAATAAAAGAACACGAACACCTTTAAAAATAAATAAACGAACATGAACACGATATTGAAAATTTAAACGAACACGAACACATTCAAAAATAAATAAACGGTTACGAACATAGCCTTGTTCGTCCAAGCTTGGCTAATTTACACCCCTAGTGAGGTCATGTCAAATTCAGGTAGAGAGTGAAAAAACTCCGGCCCGACCTAACCTGAAGATAAAATGTAATTTTCTTAAGAAATTTATTATTATTTTTAATTAAATTCTTAATTTATATTGAGTCATATTAGGTCATATTTATATTCTAAAATATCAAATCGGATCGGAGTCGGATAGAAAATACACATTTTTTAGATATGGTAGGATATATGATAAAAAAATTTAAAGTCAAGTTGAGTTTGAATAGAGAATACCAATTTTTCAACTCAAGTTGGCTTAAACCCCGATCTTAATCCGAGTCGCTGTCATAAGTAATCTAAAACTCAATAAATAAATACTTAACAAACTAAAATTTTGTTAATTACTTATGAGAATGGAAAGACAGTTTTTTATCTTTTAAACTACTATATTAAATTTAAAATTGAACTCCATTTAAGATTAATTAGCATCTAATATTAATAATGTAATTCCGTGCAACTTGTGTGAAACAATTAAAATACTATAGTATTTAATCTCACGTATTTAAATACTATTGTATTGTAAAAATGGTTTATTAAAATTGAAATGGACAATTATCAATTAATTTAACACTAATATAAACAAATCAGTCTTCATTCGTAGAAACACGTGAAGATGCTAATTTTTTTTACCCATTTGTTTTTATTATTATTATTAATATAATTTTATTTATTATTATATATTATTATTAAATAATTACAAATAACATTGCAGGCCCAACAGGCTGGCCTAAAAGAAACCCTAAAACTTATTTAGGGTTTGATCTCAACTTCAGCCGCCGCTCTTCTCTCAGCCGTTGGATCAGATTTTGATCCAACGGTCCAAGGACCTCCAGATGCAAACCCTAGGGTATGATACCCTAGGGCCACGTCCCAGCCGCCGCTTTTGTTGTCTCCATCGCCACATTCAACGCCGCTCAGCCGCTGCCACGAAGCCTCCAAAAGAATTGAAGAGAACCGTCCACGTTGAGGGCTACGGTGAGTCACCACTATAGTTTGGTGACTCACCAAACTACAACCCTTTTACCCGGTCCAAGACAAGCGCCGGTGATGGCTATAAAGCCATCGACCACCTGCAAACAAGGGAAGGGAACAGCCACAAAGAAAAATAAATCCAACAACCATAAATCACTAAAATAGCAAGGAAAAGAGAGAAGAGAAACTTACCGAGGGAACAGCGGTCATCAGAGCCTCTTTGCGGCGTCGGAAAGCCAAAGGTCGAAGGTAAAAAATTGTAGATCTATGCATTTCAGTAGTATTTTAGGCTAAAAAAACCTTCGAATTTAGCTTTAGGGGAAACCAAGCTTTAATTTGGGGTGGGTTTGGTAATTTCCGGCCACCGGATGTGGTGGCCGGCGGCGGGTTTGACGGTGGCCGACCGAAGATCATTTCCCTCCAGTGAGGGAAATTAAGAGAGAAGGGAGAGAGAGCTTATTCTTCTCTCATTTTTGAGAGAGAAGAAGAAGAGAATAATGAGGCTGCTGGCCCTTCGGGCCAGCTATGAAGGGAAATATATATCCCTTCCCGAACGACGTCGCTTTGGGAAGGGGTATATGCGTAATTTACATGTATGGATAAACCCTTTCCGCAGCCATCTTAGTTTTGTAACATTCCATTTTAGTCATTAAATCAATTTATAATCCTTTTAATCCGGTTTAATAACTTTAATTTTATTTATTTTAGTCCTTTGCATAATAATAAATATTTTAAGTAAATAACCAATTTAGTCCTCATAACTTTATTAATTAATATTTTAAACCCTGAATAACATGTTTTAATTTCTTTTAATTTGATATACGAATTTGATATAATTTTAATCTAGTCACTAAATTAATAAAAGGTAAAATATCATATATTTAGGCACTGAAAAATTAAATAATTATAATTTGTGTATTTAATTCTATTAAGTTACAATTTAGTCACTAATTTCAATTTTTATTTATTTTAAATATATAGTTTTAATTTTGTTCATTGTTTAGTTATATGTTTACTTTTAATTATTATTACTATTATTATTATAATTTAGCCATAAATATATATTTATACTATTTATTTTATTTATTAAAATCTTATTTAATTATTTTTAACTTATTTTAATCCTGTTTTAATATTTATTTATTTTTCAATATTAAGAAAGGGCAGTCTTAAAGTAACTGGATGTCCATTTTCTAATATTTTTAAATAAATAAATATCCTATTTTATAAATTATATATTAATTGTTTTAATTAGTTATTTATTTTTTAATATCGAAGAAAAGAGATGTCTTAAGACACCTATAAGTCCTTTTCTGATATTTCGAAATAAATAAATATTTTATTTATAAATATATATAAATTAATATATATTTTTCATAATTATAATTTTAAAATAATAGGATTATAAATTAAATATATTTTGAATTTTTAATTTCTAATAATAGAGACAATTTATAATTAAAAAGTACCAATTTTGGGCGTTGTAGAGGTGCTAATCTTTTCCTAAACGTAACCGATCACGAATCCCTTTTTATTATTAAAAAGAATGAATTTTTGGTTAAAACGTAGATCAATTTATCTTTTAATCGATGTTTTCTTAAAAACTCTTTTAAAAGATGATTTTTAGGTATTCGACATATCTAACCCAAAAGGCCGATGGCGACTCCCAAAATATTTTTTAAAAAAATCAAAATCATTAATTTATTCACA
The DNA here is from genome assembly GCF_006381635.1 of Hibiscus syriacus. Lineage (NCBI taxonomy): Eukaryota > Viridiplantae > Streptophyta > Magnoliopsida > Malvales > Malvaceae > Hibiscus > Hibiscus syriacus. Next base: position 356,980 of record NW_024063027.1, on the reverse strand, counting down.
TCACTTTTCCCGCCAAGTAAAATTCGTGCCCGGACGAAAACCGGTTACGACAGCTTGGCAACTCTGCTGGGGAACGGTCAAACTTTTAAAATCAATTATAAATTGTCTCTATTAATTATAAATTAAAAATTCATATATTTAATTTATAATTCTTTCTTTTCAAATTTTTTATATACTTCATATTTTTATAGTATTTATATTAATATTTCATTTTACTTGCAAGTATTTTATTTCATTATTTATTTTTCTGTCAGAGGTTTGAACATTTCTCATTACACACAACACTTGCATTGCATAACATAAAGCTCTATAATTGAGTTTGTCCCTTTTAAGTGGGAGTGAAAGCGACGTCTTCGTGAGAATTTATTCTCCGTGTCAGACCTAGCAAGTAACTTTCGGGGTTCATATGCTTTATGTCTTCGTGAGAATTTATTCTCCGTGTCAGGCATAGAGAAGTGTATCCCCTCGAAATGAACTCGATCCACTTTCGTCTGTGATGGACTAGGATTGAGGGTTAACAGCCCAATGGGGCACTAACAAAGACAATTCGGGTACCTTTATTCTTAGATCTGAAACCCTGCATATAATAAATCCTAGAAACTCTTCCGATCTGGAGCCATGCCGAAATTTTGTCCAAAATAGGTGTACACACAGGAGAAATGAATTCTAACTTTTCTTTTAATTTATTTATTTTCTTACTGAATAAATTGCATGTGAATTTAAAGTATGAAGAAAGCATGTTTAAATAGAAATATTTAGGTGGACATTATTATCAAATTATTTTCCTTTATTATGTAAACTAATTCATTTTTTTTGTGTTCTTTATTCTGTTTGCATAGCATCATACATGATAAAAGGCATTGATCCTCGTGTTAATTGTCTCATTGGAAAACCTTCATCCATGGATAAAAAGTGTTCAAATCAAATAGTTCTAAACTCAGAAGTAAGACAGTGGGCTGAGGACTTACAAAGACAAGGAGGAGACAGTCTGCAGGATGACTATGTATCTGACTTAGCCAGTTATGCTCCAATTTCGCTAAAAAGAAATGATATGCAAGATTTGCGAGGCATTTGGGAGAGTTGGGACTCAAACAAAAAAGTTGCAGTTTTATCAGACTTACGGAGACATCCCATATTTGCTCTATGTCGAAGTTGATGATGACTTACTTCGAGCCCTAATTCAATTCTGGAATCCAGGGTACAATTGCTTCACTCTCAATAAGGAGGACTTGGTTCCTACTATTGAAGAGTACACAACTTTGCTATATAGAGAAGGGGCTTTGGAGAATCGAATTTATTCAAGGTCAATTAAAACTCAACCTTTTCGAGTTAAATTAGCAAAGATTGCTGGAGTACGATAGGAATGGGTGGCATCCCGTACAAAACAAAAGGGCGAAAGTGAAGGCATTGCTTGGACCAACATTAAAGAACTTATTCAGAGTCATCCAGACACTAAAGTACGATTCGATCTCTTTGCTCTGGGTATGTATGGTATGGTCATCTTCCCAAATGTATTGGGATATATTGAAGCTGCAGTAGTAGATTTGTTTGAGCAGCTACCAAAAAAGATTAATCATGCATCTGCAATTCTAGCAGAGACTTTCAGATCATTAAAAGCTTGTAGAAAGCTAGGAGGTGGACGATTCTCAGGGTGTACCCAATTGTTATATGTCTGGATCCGTAGCCATTTCTGGAGGACATAAAAGGTTTCATACCGGCGCTTTAATACGGACTACTCACCATTAAAAGAATTTATGGAGAAAGAATGGCCAAAAGAAATTACGAAAGATATGTGGATTAATGTATTTCGAAATCTGCAAAGCGATGACATTGTTTGGCGAGCCGCGTGGCAAATCCAAAGGGAATTCTTTTACAAATGTGGTGATTACAACTGGGTAATGCTGCTCGGATTATGGGGAGGAATTGGATATGCACCACTTCTGGTCATAAGACAGTATGAAGGTCGTCAATTTGTACCTGTCACTGCTGGAATACATTCGTCTAAGTTCGCATTCCACAGCAAAAATTATAAAAAAATATCATGGAGGCTTTTACAGCTTGGAAAACAACTTTTTGTATCCGAGCTAAAGCAGCAAAAGAAATGTTAACTCCTGATTATGAGGAATGGAGATCTGTCAGGAAAAATGAAAATATCCCTCTACCAGACCAAAATGAGGATATCTCTATGGAAGATCGCATTAAGGTGGTTCCATCAGAGATTGAAATCCTGAGAGCTGAGTTTGAAGCAGAAAGAGAAGGTTGGTCGAGAGAATTAGAGCAAATGAGACGAGATAAAGCTATGTTGGGTGTTGACATTGACTTTCATTCATCACAATGTGTAATGTTGAGAGAAAACAAAGAAAAAGTTGATGGTGAATTCAGAACATTAAAGAAAAATTACCATGAGCTATATAAATCTCGGAAAACATCAGGACCGAGCCGATCAACAGTATAGATGACCAGAGAATTGAACATCGAGAAAAATCGAGTTGAAGATCTGAAAAGAAAGAATAGCCGTCTACTCAAAAGTCTTGAGAAAGGAAAGTATAAAATGGAAGATTTTGAGGTTCACAGAAGAGAGCGAATTATAAAACACAAAGCTGAACACCGCGAGATCATGAATGAAATGTAAAGAGAAAGGGATCGAGCCAAAGATTTAGAAGAGATGAAGAATGACATCTTTGATAAATTTGAAGGTGAGAAAAATATCATGTTCAAGGGATTTGAATCTAAAATGAACCATCTGATTGTCGAACTTGAAGTCAGGGGCCAAAGGATTGAAGAGTTCAATGTTGAAAAAGAAAAATGGGAGCTGGAAAGAAAGAATTTCAACACCAAACTTGAGTTAGAGCAAGAAGTGGCTAGCAATTGGATGCAAAGATGCAAAAACAAGAATGTTCAAATCCAGAAGCTTAATCAAAGGACGCAAGAAGCACGAACAAAACTTGAAGAAGATATGGATCAGTCTAGAAACAAAAACTCAGAGTTTAATGCTTACATTTTGCAACTTGAAGAGCCATTATTTCAAGAAAAGGTTCGTCTAGGACCTAGTGATCTTAAAGAAAGTAATGAGGAAAGTGCTTCACTGCAAAGACGCATTAGAGATCTTGAAAAAACTCTGCATAATTGTCAAGTCAGAATCACTGAGTTAGAGCAAACTCTCGAAGGAACTAATGAACAATGGCAAAAATCAACTGATTTCTATGTAGAAAGAAGTAATATGGTATTCGAGGCCATGGTACAAATGAGCGAAGTTGCTAGATATGTTGGGGAAATAGCTGTTGAAGCAAAAATAATTGAGCATCACGTTGATCCAGTTTCTAAGTTTGGAAAGAAAGTGTCATGGCTAATGAAAGAAATTATAGAGGTTAATAGAAAAGCTACGCCTTATCTGTAGTTATGAACTATTATAAAGAAACTTTTGTATGCCAATGAAAGTTGTTCTATGACAGTTAACTTTTTGGGATCAATACCTTTTGCATATATGCATTTTGCATACATTCATTATTCATTGCATTATTTTCTTTATGTATAATTTTTATTATTAAGATAACATTCATTAATTAAAATTTGAAAAAATAATATCAAAAGAATTTTCAATCGCAGTTATTATGGCCAAAAGAGAAATACAACATCACTACGGTACTAGACAATCTACTAAGAAAATTATGGAGGATAAAATACAACGTATTGAAGAACAGCATAATAAAGAACAAGCAGAGATGAGAATGAAGCTAGAGAAAATTGAAGCCAGTATTGCAAACTCACAAGACAACATGATGCAGAAAATAGAAGACATGTTTAAAAGGCAGGCTATCATTGGAAAAATGCATGAAAATCCTGTATCTTTCAACCAAGAACCTATGTATCCTCTAGGTTTCCCACCAGAACCAATTTATCACTCTGGTACTACACCTATACAAATCAATGCCCGCACATCAGCATTTCAAGAAGCCAAACCACATGAAAATCGACAAGTGAATCATGTATCTTCAAGCAAAAATCCACTTATATCAGATGTGAAAATAGGGGATTTTAATGCTGAGCATCTAATCCTAGATTTGAATGAGCTGAATGAGAAAGAAAAAGTAAATGAAGAATTGACCAGACAGATCAGGAGCTTAGAAGAACGAATGAAATCCGTGGAAATAACTGAATCATTCTATGGGTTTGACGCTAGTGAGTTGAGTTTGGTTCCAGACCTAATCCTCCCATCAAGTTCAAAGTTCCCGAATTTGATAGATATAACGGTACCACATGCCCTTCATCCCACATTACTATGTTTTATCGCAGAATGGCAGGATATGTGAAAGACGAGAAATTGTTAATTCACTGCTTTCAAGATAATTTGACAGGACCAGCCTTAAAATGGTATACTCAATTGACCAAAGCCAACATTAGATCCTGGAAAGATCTGGCTAAGGCATTCCTAGAGCAGTACCGCCACATAACAGAAATGGTCCCTGATAGATGGACTCTTCAAAATTTGGAGAAAAAGAATAACGAAACATTCAGACAGTATGCTCAGAGATGGCGTGACACAGCTGCCCAAGTTCAACCACCTCTATCAGAAAAAGAGGCCACAGTAATGTTTGTCCATACGTTAAAAGCTCCTTATTTAAGTCATCTAATGAGGAATGCAACCATAAATTTTGCAGATTTGGTCATTTCTGGAGAACTCATTGAAAATGTCTTGAAAAGTGGCAAAATTGAATCAAATGAGGGGTCTAGTTCCAAAAGACCTATGTACCGAAAAAAGGAGAATGAAGTCAACAATGCAAACTCTTGCAACAAGGATTCATCAAAAAGTGTTACAATAACCCAGCCAAGGGTTAAGAAAGAATAAACAAACACTAATCGAGCAGAGTCCAGAGGATCTCGAAAGGAAAATGAAATGTTGTCTTTTACACCTTTACCAGTACCCTATGCAGAGATCTATGATTCGCTATTAAAAGCATATGTCATACAGCCCTATCCTTTGATTCCCATGCAACCACCATTCCCTCCATGGTATGATGTAAAGGCACACTGTGTTTACCATGAAGGAATTATGGGTCATTCTATTGAAAACTGTTTGGCATTCAAAAGGGTGGTTCAAAATTTGATCAACATTGGAAAGTTGGAATTCAATTCACCATCTACATCAAATCATCCACTGCCAAATCATGGAGATAAAAACGTGAATACAATTCAGGAAGAGAACAGAAAGAAAGCAAAAACTGACGTTTCTGAAATTAAATCTCCTTTTGTTTGGATATTTCAACAATTCTCCTTAGCCGGTATAATTCCACAAGAATTTAGCCAAAACATAATGAAGGCAAGAATTATTGTAAATATCATCAAGAGAAGGGGCATGAAATTCAACTATGTCCTGAATTTAGGGAATTGGTGAAAAAATTGATGAATAACAGAGAGATAGAATTCTTTGAAGAAGAACCAGGGAAAAGAGAAGATGATGTTTGCTCATCAGATGATTCTAAACCTAATCAGAGAGCAAGTGATCCTGTGATTATTAATGTGAAATCATCTACAATGATTCCTGCACCAACAAAGCCGAAAGTAATTATCACAACTCCTTTACCATTTCCATACAAGGATACCCGCAGGGTACCTTGGAATTATACTACCAATGTTTCAATGGTAGGAGGATCTGTTTCTTTGGAAAAAATAGAGGAGAAAATACAGAGTCTGGATTCGACGTCTGAAGCAGTGAGTGAAGTCGGATTCTTTACAAGAAGTGGGAGATGTTACTCTCCCGAAACATCCAATGCATCATAACAGGTGAAAGCAAAAGGAAAAGCCATGGTAATACCCCAAAAGGTATTTGATGATGAATCCCTTCCAGCATTCAATGAGCCTGTAACAGAAAAACAAGCACAAGAATTTTTGAAATTCCTGAAACATAGTGAATATAGTGTGGTTGAACAACTACATAAACAACAAGCGTGAATTTCTATTCTTGATCTATTGAAGAATTCAGAAGCACACAGAAATACTTTGATGAGAATGCTTAATCAAACCTTTATCCCTGAAGATATATCCCTCAATAAACTTGACAGAATTGTGGGACATATAGCCGCTGACAATTACATTACGTTCACGAATGATGAAATACCTGAAGGCGGAATGGGGTCAGTAAAAGCTTTGAATATTACCACACATTGTCATGGTCATGTTTTGCCAGGATTATTGATTGACAATGGATCCGCTCTTAACTTGATGCCTCTAGTCACACTTCAAAGAATGCCTGTGGATAAATCACACATGAAAAGTTATCAGAATATAGTGCGAGCTTTTGATGGCACTCAAAAAGAGGTGCTTGGGAAAATGGAAATAATGTTGTTAATCGGACCAGTCGTGTACAATATTAACTTTGTGGTGATAGACATCCACCCTACATATAATTGTTTATTAGGGAGGCCATGGATTCATTCTGCAGGAGCTGTTCCTTCTTCATTACATCAGAAATTGAAATTCGTTGTTGATGAACAACTAATATGCGTAGGAGCTGAAGAAGAAATCATTACGTCTATAACAAGTGATGTTCTGTATATTGAGACCAATGATGGTTCTCTCGAATGCTCTTTCTGAGCTCTTGAATTTTTCAATGCAACCTTTATTGTAGAAGGAAGCAAAATTCCATATCCCAGATTGTCTGATTGCACCAAGATGACTGTACGACAGACTTTAGGCATCGGAGCTAAAACTGGGAAAGGTTTAGGAAAGAATCTTCAAGGGAGTTCAGTTCCTGTAAGTATGAAGATGAAGAAAGATCGTTTTGGGCTTGGATTTAAGCCCAATTTTCAGCAAAAGAACAAAGAGATGAAAAGAAGATGTGAAGATAGAAAGGCAAGGTTGAAAGGACAAGAAATCCTTTGGGAACACATATTTTTCCCACAGTTGAAGACCATATTCAGATCAGGGGGAACAATTAATATAGAACAACAGCTTGTTGAGGCCTTTAAAGAAGAAAAGTTGACGAAAGATCAAAGCATAGTTGAAGAAGCTATGAAATGATTATTTATCAACATGATCATGAATGACAACAAGACTGGCAAATACTTGGCTAGGATTCGCCTTTGTTTTCCTGGAGAAACACTCAACAATTGGACCACTAAAGACCTTCCTGTAGTTTTTAATATTAACACAGAGTAATATTCCGAACTAATCTTTATGTTTAGCCTAAGAGTATGAAAACTTTTTGTTATCTTGTAAAGGAAATTATGTTAAGTTCACCTAATATTAAATATAAGAAATTTTCTTTAAAATTTTCAAATGGCAATCATTCTTTACATTTTTTACATTTTTACATTCATTTATTTCATAAATTTACTATATTTTTTCGGAAATATGTCCGACTTAAATTTGCAGGTGTCACAATGTTAATAGCATGTTTATTCCTAAATTTAATCGAGAAATAAATTTAGAGCAGCCCATATGTCTGGAGGAAATCAATGAGTGTGAGGATGAACTGGAATGTGATGTTCCTACTGAATTATTAAGATTGATAGAAAAAGAAGATAAGCAAATTTTACCTCACAAAGAAGAGATTGAGACTGTAAATCTGGGAACAGATTAAGAAATGAAAGAGGTAAAAATTGGTACTACTCTGACAATCCAGATAAAACAAGAATTGATAAATCTCCTTCAAGAGTTCAAAGATATCTTCGTCTGGTCTTATCAAGATATGCCTGGTTTGAGTACAGATATAGTGATGCACAAACTTCCAATCAATCCAGAATATAAACCGGTCCAACAAAAGCTTAGGCGAATGAGGCCAGAAATGTTGTTGCAGATCAAAGAGGAAGTGATGAAGCAGATTAATGCAGGTTTCCTACAAGCAGCCAAATACCCAAAATGGGTAGCCAACATTGTTCCAGTACTAAAGAAAAATGAGAAAGTTCGAATGTGTGTGGATTACAGAGATCTCAACAAAGCTAGTCCGAAAGATAGCTTTCCATTACCCCACATAGACACCTTGGTGGACAATACTGCAGGACATGCATGGTTTTCATTCATGAATGGCTTTTCAGGATATAATCAGATAAAAATGAATCCTGCAGACATGGAAAAAACAACATTTGTAACCATGTGGGGCACATTCTGCTATAAAGTAATGCCATTTGGATTGAAAAATGCAGGGGCAACGTATCAAAGAGCCATGGTAACTTTGTTTTATGACATGATGCACAAAGAGATTGAAGTATATATAGATGACATGATTGCCAAATCCCAAACGGAAGAAGAACATATTCAAAATTTGAGAAAGCTTTTCCAGAGATTGAGGAAGTATCAATTAAAGCTCAACCCCGCTAAATGCACTTTTGGGGTAACTTCTGGGAAGCTTTTGGGATTTGTGGTCAGTAAAAAGGAATCGAGATTGATCCAGATAAAGTGAAAGCAATTCAAGATCTTCCACCACCTAATACAAAAAAAGAAGTTCGAGGCTTTTTGGGAAGATTAAATTATATATCTCGGTTCATTTCTCAATTAACTGACAAATGTGATCCAGTGTTCAAATTACTTCGAAAGAACAATCCTGAAGTCTGGAATGAAGAATGTCAAGAAACTTTGGATATTATTAAGAAATATTTATCCAATGCCCCCATTTTAGTATCACCAATGCCTGATAGACCATTAATTCTCTACTTGACAGTCTTTGAAAATTCGATGGGATGTGTATTGGGACAACATGATGAATATGGAAGAAAAGAAAAAGCCATTTATTATCTGAGCAAAAAATTTACTGATTGTGAAATTCGATATCCCCCAATACAAAAATTATGTTGTGCCTTGGTGTGGGCTACTCGAAGACTCAGACAATACATGTTATATCATACTACTTGGTTGATATCCAAACTTGATCCTTTGAAATTCTTAATGGAATCACCAGCTTTGACAGGCATAATGGCTAGATGACAGATGTTATTATCCGAGTTTGATATTGTATATGTCAACCAAAAAGCGATAAAAGGAAGTGTCATAGCTGATTTTCTGGCCAGTCGTGTATCGAATGATTATCAGCCTTTGAGTTTTAATTTTCCAGATGAAGATTTGTTGTGCATATCCATTAATGAAGAAGTCGGAACAAATGATGCATCTTGGAAGCTTTACTTTGATGGAGCATCCAACGCCTTGGGACGAGGAATCGGGGTAGTGTTAATTTCTCCAGAAAATATTTATTATCCCTTTACAAGTAGACTGGAGTTCTTTTGCACCAATAACATGGCGGAATATGAAGCTTGTATCATGGGATTGAAAGCAGCCATAGAAAGAAAAATTAAATGTCTCAAGATATATGGAGATTCATCGTTAGTGGTGTATCAATTACGAGGTGAATGGGAAACAAAAGATCCCAAATTATTGGAATATCGAAATTTTACCCTCGAATTAGTGAAAGAATTTGAGAGAGTCACCTTCAATTATCTCCCTCGAGAAGAAAATCAAATGGCAGATGCTTTGGCTACATTAGCTGCTATGTTTCAGGCAACTAAGAAAGTTGATATGATGCCAATCAAAATGCAAGTATATGAAATTCCTGCACATTGTTATAGTGTGGAAGAAGAGGTAGATGGTAAACCATGGTATTATGATATCCTGCAATATATCAAAAATCAAAGTTATCCACAAAATACATCTGAAATTGATAAAAGAACCTTGAGAAGAATGGTTGCTGGATATTTTCTTGATGGCGAGACTATGTATAGAAGAAGAAATGATCAAATGCTATTGAGATGTTTAAATACCAGCGAAGCCAGAAGCATCATTGAAGAAGTACACAGTGGAATATGTGGAACACATGCAAATGGTATTTCCATGACTAGAAAAATAATGAGATATGAATACTATTGGGCTACCATGCACACAGATTGCATTGATTATGCAAGGAAATGTCATAAATGCCAGATATATGCAGATAAGATTCATGTACCCCCATCTCCTTTACATGTAATGACAGCACCCTGGCCATTTTCTATGTGGGGAATAGACGTCATTGGGGCAATCACACCAAAAGCATCGAATGGACATTGTTTCATCCTTGTGGCAATTGATTATTTTACCAAGTGGGTTGAAGCTGCTTCATATGCCAATATTAAGAGGTCCACAGTCTGCAAATTCATAAAGAAAGTAATAATTTTCCGGTATGGCCTACCAGAAAGGATCATTACAGATAATGCTCTAAACCTGAACAACAAAATGATGACCGAACTGTGTGCACAATTTAAGATCAAACATGCAAACTCAGTGGCATATCGTCCAAAAATGAATGGGGCAGTTGAAGCAGCAAATAAGAACATCAAGAGAATCATTACAAAGACCACTGAAACTTACAAAGATTGGCACGAGAAGTTACCTTTTGCTTTATATGCATACCGAACTACTGTTTGAACATCTACTGAGACAATGCCTTTTTCTTTAGTCTATGGGATGGAAGCAGTCTTACCAATTGAAGTTGAGATTCCATCGCTTCAAATTTTGAGAGAAACAAAATTGGATGAATCTGAATGGATCTAAGCTAGATTTGATCAGTTGAACCTTATTGAGGAAAAAAGATTGAAAGCTATTTTCCATGGACAGATGTATTATAAACGGATGATGAAGTCTCATGACAAGAAAGTACATCCAAGAGAATTCCAAGAGGGTGATCTAGTACTAAAAAAGATCTTGCCTATACATAAACATTTCCGTGGGAAATGGATGCCTAATTGGGAAGGGCCATACATTGTAAAAAAAGCATTTTCCGGAGGAGCGTTGATCTTGGCAAAAATAGATGGAAAAATTCTGAGAAACCCAATAAACTCAGATTCTGTCAAGAAATATTATGCTTGAAGAAAAAATTAAAAAAAAAAAGAAGAAGAAAAGGAAAAGGAAAAGGAAAAGGAAGAAAAGAAATAAAAAATAGGGGGTCAAGATGAAAACTCGTAAAGGGCATCTTGTAACCAAAGGAAGGATTTGAGTTGAAAACCTGAAAGGGCGACTCAAATGCATATTGATATTAGGCATCTGGCAATTGAACCCTCTTAAGATTTTGATAGTTTGGGAGGAACTTCACATCTACAAGCATTCTGACAACGTTTGAGATCTTCCAGACAAAAGCTTACATCAGTACTCTGAATTATGTCAATTTGATTAACTTAGAAATACTTATGCTAATAATTTGTTGAGTCATTTGATTTTTTATCATTCCTATGAGTACAATTCTATCTATTTATTAATAAATTCTAAAGTTTATTTCCTCTAAATTTAATTTATTTGAGATTCAATTTATTTTTGAAAATTCAATTTAATGGATTAACATAATTTTGAAATAAGTTAAAGATTTCTGAATACCACTTTATGTTAATACTTTTAAAGGCATGGAATACAAAGTAAGCAAATTATCACCATCATAGAGTTATTTGGAAGTGGAACAAGAAGAAAATTGTTCTCAATTGGCAGATTATGAATATAGCCCCTTTTCAGTGTAGCAGTATGAAAATGCTTCGAATCTACAAATTCTGGCTCTACATCGAATAAATACTGTGATATTCCAGTCCAAACATTAACTGGAGCAAGTGCCACGTTCTCGTAGTAGAAATAAGGAGACCCAATAGCATCTTCTGGAAGTGTTCTTTGAGTTATCTGATCTGATTTGGTATGAACCCCAAAATCAATCATTAGATTTGAAAGATGAATTTGCTCATAGTAGAAATAAGAAGACCCAATAGCATCTTCTGGAAGTGTTCTTTGAGTTATCTGATCTGGTTCGGTAGGAACCCCATAACCAATCATTGGAATTAAAAGATGAACTGCATGATCGTCTTCATTAAGAAGCTTCTTTTCAAGCTTCTTCTGCTTATTCCTTTCCCAAAAATCATAGCTCGAGTTTTGCCTTTTCTTATAATTGGGATAATTGCATAATGGCTTCCTATCTTTTACCGGAAGAAGTATGTCAGCAACCTTAGCCATTTGAGCAGCACATATAAAATCTGTCAATTCTACAATTGATGAATCAGGATCACATCTCTATGACTATTGAAGACTTGGCATTTGAGTATCCCATTTTCGTCAAGTATAACAGTTTACTCTCCTCATCAGAATCAGATTTCAGGATTTCCTCGGTATCAGAAGAACTATCAATATCTGTGAAATCATCTTGAAAGATCACTTCATAATTGGATGAGTAGTTATCAGAATCAACATGTTACATAAGTACAAACTTTTCAAGAGCCTATGCCATTGAGTTTTGTTCTCAAGGGGGTTTTGACATTATATCTACATCTACATTTTTCAAAGATGATAGATTCTCCGATTTGAAGAAGAAAGATTTATTGAATTTCTACACAACTGAAGAAATACTAAGTTCACCAATTTGAAATCAAATAAAGATAAACTTAACATTCATGCATCATATTTAGGCATTTGCAAAAATAGGTGCATTTTCATTCATTTTATACATGTTAAAGGTTAACATGAATTTCAAAGATTTTAGCAAAGATTCAAATCTATCACTCGATGGATCAGCTTTTCCAGAGAAAGTTCATAATGAGAAGAACTCATATGAAGAAGGAAGAAGAAGTTCATAATGAGAAAAGCTTGTTCAACCTTTTGCTCAAATCTATCATTTGATGGATCAACATTTCAAGAGAAAGTTCATAATGAGAAGAACTCATCTGAAGAAGGAAGAAGAAGTTCATAATAAGAAGAACTTGTTCAACCTTTTACTTTAATTCATCATTTGATGGATCAGTATTTCAAGAGAAAGTTCATAATGAGAAGAACTCATCTGAATAAGGAAGAAGAAGTTTATAATAAGAAGAACTTGTTCAACCTTTTACTTTAATTCATCACCCGATGGATCAGCATTGCCAGAGAAAGTTCATAATGAGAAGAACTCATCTGAAGAAGGAATAAGAAGTTCATAATGAAAAGAGCTTGTTCAACCTTTTGCTCAAATCCATCACTCGATGGATCATCATTTCCAGAGAAAGTTCATAATGAGAAGAACTCATCTGAAGAAGGAAAAAGAAGTTCATAATGAGAAGAGCTTGTTCAACCTTTTGCTTAAAATGGATCAGCTTTTCCAGAGAAAGTTCATAATGAGAAGAACTTATCTGAAGAAGGAAAAAGAAGTTCACAATGAGAAGAGCTTGTTCAACCTTTTGTTTAAATTCATCATTTGATGGATTAACATTGCCAGGTAGAGTTCATAATGAGAAGAACTCGTCATCTGAAGAAGAAGAAATTCATAATGAGAAGAATTTGTTCAACTTTTTGTTTGAATTCATCATTCGATGGATCAACTTTTCCAGAGAAGTTCATAATGAGAAGAACTTATCTGAAGAGCAAGAAGAAGTTCATAATGAGAATAGCTTGTTCAACCTTTTGCATAAGGAGATAGACTAGCATCAACATTTTCAGAAGTGTTCATAATGAGAAGAACTCATCTGAAGAATAAGGAGCAGAACTTATTCAACCTTTACATGATTATATCACAGAAGGAAATAAATTGTCATCCCCAGTTGAAAAATTTATAATAAGAATAACTAATCCCAAAGAAGAATTTGTTCAACATTTCCATCATAATCAAGTGAAGTCAAATGGATAAAAAAATTATCTTTTCATCTTTACCCTATTCTTGTTAACACAAGAATGAGCAAAGAGGGGCAGATGAAGATACTAATTTTTTTTTACCCATTTGTTTTTAATATTATTATTAATATAATTTTATTTATTATTATATATTATTATTAAATAATTACAAACATTACATGCCCAACAGACTGGCCCAAAAGAAACCCTAAAACCTATTTAGGGATTGATCTCAACTTCAGTCGTCGCTCTTCTCTCAGCCGTTGGATCAGATCTTGATCCAACGGTCCAAGGACCTCCAGATGCAAACCCTAGGGTATCATACCCTAGGGCCACGTCCCAGCCGCCGCTTTTGTTGTCTCCACCGCCACATTCAACGCCGCTCAGCCGCTGCCACGAAGCCTCCAGAAGAATTGAAGAGAACTGTCCACGTTGAGGGTTACGGTGAGTCACCACTATAGTTTGGTGACTCTCCAAACTACAACCCTTTTACCCGGTCCAAGACAAGCGTCGGTGATGGCTATAAAGCCATCGACCACCTGCAAACAAGGGAAGCGAACAACCACAAAGAAAAAAAAAACAATCCAACAACCATAAATCACTAAAACAGCAAGGAAAAGAGAGAAGATAAACTTACCGATGGAACAGCGGTCATCATAGCCTCTTTGCGCCGTCAGAAAGCCAAAGGTCGAAGGTAAAAAATTGTAGATCTACGCATTTCAGTAGTATTTTAGGCTAAAAAACCTCCGAATTTAGCTTTAGGGGAAACCAGGCTTTAATTTGGGGTGGGTTTGGTAATTTTTGGCCACCGGATGTGGTGGCCGGCGGCGGGTTTGACAGTGGCCGACCGAAGATCATTTCCCTCCGGTGAGGGAAATTAAGAGAGAAGGGAGAGAGAGCTTCTTCTTCTCTCATTTTTGAGAGAGAAGAAGAAGAGAAGAATGAGGCTGCTGGCCCTTCGGGCCAGCTATGAAGGGAAATATATATCCCTTCCCGAACGACGTCGTTTTGGGAAGGGGTATATACGTAATTTACATGTATGGATAAACCCTTTCCGCAACCATCTTAGTTTTGTAACATTCTATTTTAGTCATTAAATCAATTTATAATCCTTTTAATCCGGTTTAATAACTTTAATTTTATTTATTTTAGTCCTTTGCATAATAATAAATATTTTAAGTAAATAACCAATTTAGTCCTCGTAACTTTATTAATTAATATTTTAAACCCTGAATAACATGTTTTAATTTCTTTTAATTTGATATACGAATTTGATATAATTTTAATCTAGTCACTAAATTAATAAAAGGTAGAATATCATATTTAGCCACTGAAAAATTAAATAATTATGATTTGTGTATTTAATTCTATTAAGTTACAATTTAGTCACTAATTTCAATTTTTATTTATTTTAAATATATAGTTTTAATTTTGTTCATTGTTTAGTTATATGTTAATTTTATTTGTTTACTTTTAATTATTATTACTATTATTATTATAATTTAGCCATAAATATATATTTATACTATTTATTTTATTTGTTAAAATCTTATTTAATTATTTTTAACTTATTTTAATCCTGTTTTAATATTTATTTATTTTTCAATATTAATAAAGGGCAGTTTTAAAATAACTGGATGTCTATTTTCTGATATTTTTAAATAAATAAATATCCTATTTTATAAATTATATATTAATTGTTTTAATTAGTTATTTATTTTTTAATATCGAAGAAAATAGCTGTCTTAAGACACCTAGAAGTCATTTTCTGATATTTTTAAATAAATAAATATTTTATTTATAAATATATATAAATTAATATATATTTTTCATAATTATAATTTTAAAATAATATGATTATAAATTAAATATATTTTAAATTTTTAATTTCTAATAATAGAGACAATTTATAATTAAAAAGTACCAATTTTAGGCGTTGTAGGGGTGCTAATCCTTCCCTAAACATAACCGATCACGAATCAATTTTTATTATTAAAAAAATGATTTTTTGGTTAAAACGTAGATCAGTTTATCTTTTAATCGATATTTTTTTAAAAACTCTTTTAAAAGATGATTTTTAGGTAATCGACTTATTTAACCTAAAAGGCCGATGACGACTCCCAAAATATTTTTAAAAAAAAATCAAAATCATTAATTTATTCACATCACTTTTCCCACCAAGTAAAATTCGTACCCGGACGAAAATCGATTACGACAACACGTTATTTACAGGGATGTCTTTTCAAAAATTATTTCCCCTTAAAATGATTAATTAACATTTCAAGATTAAAATGTTGTGAAAAGATATAGCATCGAAATGAATCCAGAATTACTCCAATGCGCAAAAGTGAAAGAATAAATGAGAAAACTAAATCTCAAATTCAGCATGAGAATCATAAAAGCAAACTATGCAATCGCTCTGATTAGATTTCCCAAATTGATTTCATCATTCGTTCTTTTTTAGCGAAACACTAAAATCGGACTAGAAATAAAACAGAGTAAATACAAGAGTAATTAAGCTCTCTCTCCCCTGATCCTCCTAGCAAGCTGAATATCCTTGGGCATAATGGTAACCCTTTTCGCGTGAATGGCGCAGAGATTGGTATCTTCAAAGAGCCCAACGAGATAAGCTTCAGCGGCTTCTTGGAGAGCGGCGACTGCGCTGCTTTGGAACCTCAGATCCGTCTTGAAATCCTGAGCGATCTCCCTCACCAGCCTCTGGAACGGGAGCTTCCGAATCAACAGCTCCGTGCTCTTCTGGTACTTCCTGATTTCTCTCAATGCCACCGTTCCTGGCCTGAATCGGTGAGGTTTCTTCACTCCTCCGGTGGCCGGAGCCGACTTCCTTGCGGCTTTCGTCGCCAGCTGCTTACGTGGCGCCTTGCCTCCGGTTGACTTCCTAGCTGTTTGCTTGGTACGCGCCATTGATTACTACGGCCTCAGAGAAGCAGAAATTAAGGATTTGTTTAGAGAGAATGCTATTGTAAACTGTTGATTCAAACGAGAGAGAGCGGTGACAATGGGTGTGAAATCTGCGAGTTATTTATATTGAGAAAATTGATAGAAGAAAGGGGGGGGGGAGAACTGGCACGCGGGAACTTTAAAAATTTTTAATGGCCAAATATGAACGGTTGGATTATATTATTTCCAACTATAAATCGACGGTTTTGAATTGTTTTTCAAGTCAGCAATTCGTGTGCAGTGTGAATCACCAATAATATATGTTTACCAAAGTCACATGGATTATGATGTCCGAGAATCCCTACAAACTAATTCATTTTGATTGATTTAAAGAATTATATATTTATATATTCACTTAGCTAATGTTGATCGCAAAAAACGGCTTGTTTATTTTAGATTAAAAAATTTAATTTTTTATTGATATGTTGTTATTTTTTGTCTTTATTGATAACAATGACATTAATTTTAATATTAATTTTCGATTGTCAGTATTTTTATTTTTATTTTATTTTTATATTTTTTGGATAATTTAATTTTATTACCTAGTAGAATCTATTACAAAAACAATCACCGATCACAAAAGTTTATATACATCATACTTACAAAACGAGATAAAACAAAACAAGAGATCGGTTAAGCTATACCCAACAATTACATAGGAAAGTATTAACATTATCAGACATGTTAATGTTTTTCCCCTCAGTTTAATACCTATTAATTCTTTGATGCAAATAAAAAGTTCATCAGTAAATCTTGATCTTCCTTGAAATATTCTTTGATTGCGTTTCTCCCACAAAATATAGATTTTAGCACACCAAACAAGTTTTAAAATAGTGGAAATAAGAGACTTGCTTTTCCAAGAATTGCATACCCAAACAATCATGTCCTCCCAATAAGAAATGAAATTTTTTAACCCATTATGTTGTAAAATGACCTCCCATAAATTAGAAGCTGTGAGACATTCAAAGAACAAATGAGACCGAGTTTCCTGTGCAGCATTACAAAGGACACAGTCTCAGTAGTGTTAATCCTCATTCGTTGGAGTCGATCACGAGTTGAGAGTCGGTCAATAATTGTCATCCACGCAATTATATAGAGTTTAGGAATATGGAGTGGGAACCAGATCAAGGTATTCCATATTTTATATATTATATCTCTCTCTTTTCTTTTAGTTTTATATTTTCAATAAGTTTGCTCGTATGACATATTTTCTTATACTTTATGGATGCTTTTCGGTTATTTGATCATTTTTCGTTGTTTTTTTAATTGTTGATTTGACATCATCACAACTTATTAGAATGACACTTATATGATATCTTGTTAATCTTCCTTGTTTTGGACTATTGGATTGGATGTGGATACTCGATTTGCGTTTGTGGATATCTTTTCACACCGTTCGAGTCTGATTTTGTAACACTCATAACCCGTATAATTATACCTATATAGATTATAGATGTTACCCGAATTTCAAAAACCATTTCCAATTCAAAATGTGATTTAAAATTTATTTTCTTAAAATGGTAAGTGATATTATAAAAATATCATATCATAAAAATTATGTTTTGTTATAAAAATATTTAATCGAAAATATTTTTTTATGAATAGTAAACAGTGAGGGAATCTACACCTGTAGCAGGAATCAGTTCCCTTTAAGTATTCTGGAATTTTTTCTAAAACAAGGGTAATGTTCATTGCTATAGTAACTTCCGAAAATATATATAAATTTATAAAAATTAACCTTTCATCACTATAAAGTTACCATTTTGTTTCTAAATGTATTCAACAACACAAATTGAACATTATTAATTACATGCCACTTTCTAAATCAAATTCCCTCGTATGATGTCTTACTGATGTTGAAATATACCTCTCGATGCTTGATGTCGCTCTATTCTACTACTGGCCTTTTACATACGCGTGAAAATCATCACACGCTAAGTATAAACTTAGTGAGGCAATTAAAACAATAAACAATGCAATACAATTCATGCATGAATTTCAATGACAAATTCAAAATACCATAAAATCATGTTACCAACATATCCAATATTTTATCATAATCAAGATAATATAAAATCTCTTACCATTTATCTCATAAGCTCGTAAGCTTATTTTACCAATATACTTACCATTATTCCATAAGCTTGTAAGCTTATTTTACTCATATACTTACCATTATTCCATAAGCTCGTAAGCTTATTTTCATGATTACAATCTATTCCACAATAAACCATAACTCAAAGTATAATTGTATGAGGAACCCTGTATAGGAGTTAAATGTTGCACCGAAGTGCTGAGGTCGAGATTTACCCACCTAGTACACCGTAGTGTTTTGTACCATGTCTTCACTAGACACTTTGAGGCCTGCACTATGTGCTTTCTCTAGACACTATAGTGCTACCTAATATGCAGCTGCTAGACTCTATGACATTCCATTAATACCACTGATCCTCAATAACATATTTGGGCATATAGTCAATTTTATTCGATCCATCTATGTCAAAGTATATCATTTAACATTGGGCAGTTCATACCCACAATATTATTCATGATAAAAATCATATATGTTCATGATAATATCATATACAACAATCAGTGATCAATGCATTTTATAATCAACCTTTGACATATTTAGAATATATCAAATATATGATAAATGACATAAATATCATGTCAACATAAACAAGGTTGACTTATCGCAAGTCTTCCTGATAATGTATAAAACATCCATGTATAATTTCATGCATGTATTGCACTCACCTCGACACTTTATAATTTCCAACATATGTGCCTCACTATTGTCCATAATAACTCTTTCCTTTTATACTCGAATTGCTTTGAACACTGAGTAAATCACGATCTGTACAAAATATATATTCATACTTATATATATGTTAGCATTGCACTAACATAAACATATTTCCAAAATAAATTCCATAACCATACTTCAAACTATTCACCACCAACTACTTTAACTCTTATTAATTCTTTTTAATATTAGAACCAACTTTTTCAATTTACTAAAAATGATCCTTCACCATTTTACCACTTAAATTCTTAATACCAATAATTCCAGCATTTAAATTATTACCATTCAAATGTTTTTACAAAAGTATAATTACATTTAAGTACCTTAACTATGTGAAGTTGTACTTAAATCACTAATCTTTTCAAACTTCCAAAATAGTCATATTTCTCATTCTAACACTCATTTTAATTCCCAAATAACAATTTCCATCATAGTACATCAATTATATAATACTTATACAACAACCCATCAATTTTCCAGAATTTATGAATTGATCCCCAACTTTTCAAAAATTATGAAATGATCCTCAAATTTTCTAAGGCTTGTAAAATACTTCCTTCATCATTTCCAACCCTTATATAATTTTTCCATAATTGTTCTCACTCAAACAATCCATGGCCAAAACTTAAAAAATAAGTTCTAGAAAGATTAAACATGTTCTAATCATTATACATGCTTGAATATGAATCTACTACCTCACAAACATCCATATTCATCATCAATTTCGTGATTCCTTATATGAACACAAACCCTTAGATTTGGGATCTTTGAACACCAACAAGATTATCATGCAATATTAATACCAAATGATAGCGTTTTTTGCATATAAAATTTTTCTATTTACAACTTACTCAAAATCCTAAGTAAATTGCTTGAAAATTGAGTTGAAGTTTTCTCTCACCTTTGAAGAATACCCACAACAACTTGGAGAAGAAGATGAGATGAAAATGCTCCACCCTCATTGATACTCTAATATTAAATAAATATAACACATGGCTTAATATAATATAATGAAATTTTTTATTTAATTCAATAGGAAATTCCATTTTTTTTCCATTAATGAATATGCAT
This sequence comes from Hibiscus syriacus, assembly GCF_006381635.1. Classification (NCBI taxonomy): domain Eukaryota; kingdom Viridiplantae; phylum Streptophyta; class Magnoliopsida; order Malvales; family Malvaceae; genus Hibiscus; species Hibiscus syriacus. Next base: position 336,567 of record NW_024063027.1, on the reverse strand, counting down.
ATTCACCATAAAACCATGACAACTCATCCTTATCATATTTTACAGTCAAAGATGAATTAATTTGACTTTGATTTCCAAAATTTCCCATGAAATTTAAAAACTTGCGTTTTAGTCACTAAATTCTACTATTTCAGTTAAATCTGAAAAATTGCATATTTCCAAACTAAATTTCTCTGATCTAAAATATTAGAATAATATTTCCAGCCATCTTATAACATCCTTCAATTTTTTGTAAAATTCCAATTCGATCCAAATTACCGATTCCTTGTTGGACTTTAACCCTTTATAATTTTTCTTTACTAAAATTCCAAATTCCAAAAATATGATTTTTATAAAATTCCACTCTCAAGAGTAACTCATCTATTTATGGAATAATTTTTTTTAGGAAATTATCACTTAATTCCCTAAACTTGTTCCTAATTTTCTACTTTGACCATCAAACTTTCAAAATTTACATTTTGGTCATTATATAAATTTTTGGGGTATTACAGATTTGCAGTTTGTCAGTGGTCTTTTAATAACTTGATCCCTTTTATGGTTCGTTTTCCGTTACGATCAGATTTATTTGTATCTATATTTGTTTGAGTTTATTGTTTAACTTTTAAATATTTCCTTGTATAGTATTTATACGAAACTCGAGTTTCTTATTTAGTTTTGTTTCAATAATTATATGAAAATTTTATAATAACGAACTTAATTTACGATTATTGTTGTAAATCTTTATCATAATTTGTAATATTTTTTATTTTGAATAAAACTAGATGCATCTAAAAAAATTGTATATTTATATTATGTTCGTAATATTTTTCTCACATTTATAATGTTATTAATTTATTTAAAAATTTACATGATAATAGTTCATTTAATTAAAATTTAGAGTAAACTACGCTAATAATCACTAATGTTTGAGAATTTTTTTTATTTTCGCTATTAATATTTCAAAAATCATAAATCGATCATTAATATTATTGTTATAAATTGGTCACTCGATATTAATACCGACTACTTTGGGGACAAAAAGCTTACACGCTGTGTTAACTGCAGATCCATTTGTTCATTTTCGTACTTTTTAACTCAAAATCTACAATTTTCATTAATCTTTGTTATTCAATCTTCATCTTCAGGGTATGTTCCTACAGTAAAAAAAAAAACCGCCCATCCAACAACTCTCTTTGTATCGTGCAAAGCTCCCCAACTACTCAACTTCTTTCCTTGGTTCCAAAACCGCCCTGCATGCAACAATTTCACAGAAACTGATAACGCTATGGTAAGTCTTTTTTCCTTTATTTGCTGCATATTTTGGTAGCATATTCTCAAAACTAATTTTCACTTGGAAATATTTGCGGTCAATTGATCGAGTCTGCACCAACGAGAGCAATTCAAAAAAAGATTTGCGTAAAAAAAAAACTACATTCTTAATGAATCTTTGGTTGTAAAGTAAACAATAGACAGAATGGGAAAAAAGGTTATTGGGTTTCTTTCAACATCTGTTGTTCGATAACTGAGAGAAAGCAAACATCAAATCCCTATCGAGAACCAAGTTAATATGCCTAAATGTCTCTTTGTTTGTATCCCCTCTTAAGTTTTTCATGCTCCTTTTGTATTTTTCTTATGAAAAATGGAAGAAAAAAAAATACGATTCGGGAAAAAATTTCAAATGATATTTTTTTGATGATGTAAAACAATGGGATTACTATGAACCGGTGGACGAAGGATAGTGATTGGGATGAAACTTGGATGGCACAGGGAAATGTGACCCACTTGCCTGAGATTTTATCGGACGACTTCCTGAAAATGCCCATCTGTTGATGCTAGGCGAAAAGCAGAGGAAGAAGATGAAGAGCCGGAAGAAGAAGAAGAAGAAGAAGCAGAAGCAATATATGAAGAAGGGAAACATGAGAAAGAAGAAGATAACATGGTTGTTGAATATTGGGTAATTGAGAGGGTTGAATCATCTGTTCCATCAAGCTCGTATCTAGTTGTTCATGGCCACCAGCGGAACTCTGTAGCAGTTGAGAGTAGTGCCAATAATCTCTCAGCATATCAGCGGTAGAGTTCTGGAGAGGTTGGGGTTGGTAAAACGACGGCAATGGCGTAGCATGAGACAGTTGGAAATGGGTCGTTTGAGAAGTGGAAACCGGTGTTTGGGTAGCGGGAAAATTCTGCATTGGTTAGGGGACGACCATGACGAGTTCGGGAATATTTAATTTGGCCCTGTTTCCCATGAATCTCAGAGCGACTTCATCACTGGCTCTTGCGATGACTTCTGCAGTATCAAAGGTGTCGAGCCAAAACTCTTGCTGTTTTAAGAAGATAACCTATTTCTACAGCCAAACTAATGAAAATAGTGGGTTTTAAGTAAAAAAGAAGGTAGGTCAAAATAATGGTGAAATGGTATCAAATCAGCAATTAACATGTTATGTTAGTTTTTTGTTACCTACGGTAAAAATTGTTAATGTTGACGGATCAATTTGTAATAAACGATAATGTTAGTAACTTTTGAAATATCAATGGTGAAAACAAAAACTTACATGTACCTTATTTACCCTAAAATTTAATACAATTATGTATTTAAATTATGTTCATAGACATCATGTTTTTATTTATTTTTTATAATATTTTCGTAGGAGGTATTAGTTCATTCCACATACTTTACATTTTAAATTTTGAAACAACTAAAGGAAAAATTGGGTAGAAGCCGTCTTACAAATTAAAAGTAATCTGGAAAATTATATGATAAGAAAAACGATGGTGACACAAAAATCTGATTTATTTATTTTCCTTTTTATCATAGTATTTTATTTCACATAAAATTAACTTTATTAATATTACAAGGAAATGGGAAAAAAATGCAGAATAAAGTAGTTAAAAATAGCAAAACATACAAAAATGGCCACCCTAATGCCCGAAAGCTCCTGTATGATACACAAACCAAACAGTACACACACACACAGACACACATATATATGTTTGTATGTATAAACCATCAATCATCTGAACTCTGAACTATATCTATCCCTGTGTTTATTCTGGATTTTCATTCAACATCAAGCTGCCTATCATTATGTAACTAGGTCCGATCAATGAACTCATCTACCTGTAAAAGTTGTTATACACAGAAGCACGAAATGCAAAATCATACCCAGTTGTTAGGAAGTGAAAAATCGTGAAATCTGAAGGAGACTTCCCCAGCAGTGTCTCGTTGTAATCGGCGCTCCGGCTGCTCGCTTGAAGGTATGCTTTCATTTGTTTCATCAGGTGGCAGGGGCAGGATTTGGTTGTCGTTAGGTTGGTGGGCTAATCTAATTTCAGGGGGCAGTGGTAAAGCTGGAGAGGGAACCATCAGCCTAGCACTGCTAAAACCTCGGGAAACCAACGATTGATCCCACAAGAAGACGTGCATTTGAATCGGAACATTGGCATGCCGGTGTAGTGAGAGCTTTTGGCTTAGGGAGACGGTATCAAAGCATCGAACAGCTCCGGTTGAGGAAACCATCCATGGAAGAACCTTCTGGTTTGATAATCTTGAGACAACCAGCAGCCTAGATGCGTTCAGTGCTTTTTTGTAGAGAGTGCTGAGTCCAGATCTCGTTGAGGGCACGTTTTCATCACCATCAATGACAGATGATATGTAGATGAATCCCTGTTATTAGAGAGAGAACATATATATAAGAAAATGTTGTCACAGAGACAATCATGGAGAATCAGATGGCGTACCTCTTCTGTGCGGCTAATGGCAAATCCGAGCTTTATGTCATCTTCTTTTAGTTTTATCTCGATTGCGATTTCTTCCACAAGAGGGGCATACCATAGACGAACTGCTCTAACGACTCCAATGTCAACCCCATGATAGTCCTCAAAACCGTATAGACTTGCATTGGCAAGGTTCGATAAATCAGATAATGACCCAGCACTCACAGTAGCTGAGGCTGTTTCCCCAGAGATCTGCTCAAAAAATTGAGGAAAAATCAGTTCCAGTAATCAGAGAAGCTGGTGTCTTAAGGGTTCATATAAGAAAATTGCCTTAAAATTTATCCTGTCCAAGAGTTTAAATAGTCGATAGCTAACATCAGTCGCGAACAATTTCCAAATATTTTAATGGAAGATTCAACTCACTACTGCTTCTAGACTTCTAGTCTAAAGGATTAAGGCTTCGGCATTGTACCTTAGTGAGTAAGGATTCAGTCTGGATATTCATGAAAACAATGGGGACCCCAGATGCCTGAGATGCAGTAAGCCAAGAATTTGCTCGAGCAAGGGTATCCTCCAGGTTGTTGTATCGAGAGGCCATTCGATCTGAAGCCTTTGGAAGGAGGAGAATGGAAAGAAAGCTGCTTGAGTTGGGAACTGATAGCATCTCCTGCATCCTCCTTTCCCATGGATATGAGACATATCCATCCTGAAGCCTTGTCCTTTCTAGTTCACTGACCATTCTGGAGCTCCTTGAAGCTGCAGACTCATTGTTTAACATCGAATCAGAAACTAGGGGTAAAAAAACCTGAAGGAAAAGATTCAAAATTCTATTTTCAACAAGTTATGGGTCAGTGCTGAACATTTACTTATGGATAACTTCTATGCAGAGATAGCATACCAATTACCAAGCAGCAAATGGGGTTAAAGAGAAATGATCATCAACACTCCATTCATCTACTCAAACAGACAATTGAGTTAATTATTCAATTAGAAGTATAAATCCAGCAACACATATTGCTGGACAAGTAGAGAACAGTGACCATTAAGTGGCATTAGGCGAGGACAATGTATGCTTATTTAATACTTATACAACCATATTTCGTAGGTTACATTCATGTTCGTACACTAGGATTGCATATGTGGTTTACACAATTGATGCCAGCAGAGATTCATACCAAAAACTTCTGTAAAGGGACAAAGATGAAGGTTGCTCTTACTGCTCAAGGATCGAAGGGTTGATTAGGCTAACTTGTTATCACTTTAAAGACGCTCACGCACAAGGCCCGGAAAACTTAGTATAATCCATCCCAAAGTTGACATAAACTAAATGATCACTAAGGCTTTCACTGAATCCATAAACAGGGATGAATGGACTGATATAATTTAGGTACTTTATTTGTATTTTCTATTGGTTACTTAATTTTCGATTCCTAGAATTTTATAATTTAATATCTCCTAAATTTTTAATATAACTTCTTAAATTTACACCTTTAATATAAATTCCTGAGTCTATCCAAATTAATCTCTATCGAACATGTACGTTACTCGAAGTCCCTAAATAACCATTGAAAAGTAGTTGACTTTAATGGCTGTACAAACATCACATTGTGAAAAACATATCTTTGAGAATGTTGACAGATACGCCACCCAAAGAAAAGTTGAATTTTATGCATATTGTCCTTGACATTTTGATTTAAAATAACGCATTTTTTCACATAACTATATACTAAAAATTCTTCAAATATATATTTCAGTTTATCATTTAAACACATTTTTAACACTAACTTTTTCTACAAACAATTGCAAGCTAATTCTTAGAACTTTTTTCTACAATTTATAAATTAAGAGGCAGCATTTATTGATATATATACCATTTTAATTTAATCACAGATTTTTTTTGAAATAAAACTAAAGAACTTTTTTTGTAAATTTAGATAGTAAATATAGTAAAGATATTAAAAAATAAATTAGTATTACACGTGTCTAACACAAACATTCGGAGAATCAAAGCAATCTAGGCCGAAAAGTCTAAAGTGCAAACAAAAAGAAAAAAACTAGGCACTGGAGTAGGCGGGCGGGCCAACTCGGAGACGAAAACGTAGTCAAAAGAGAACTAACTCACCTTGCAAGTCGAAGCACTCGGACTCGGTGCGATCTAAGAACCCGACAGCGTAATTAGGATCCGCTATAGACCTCAACATGTATTGTTTTCTCCCGGCAGCCTCGTTAGGCACAATACACGCTTGCAGCTGAGCGAACTCGTCGTTGCCTCGCCTGACTCGGACGAGGATGGAGGTCTCCTTGTTCTTAAAGGAGCTGTGAAGGATCCTCTGGACTCCGCTCCTGCCGCCTTTAAAAGGTGACTTATGAGTCGATCCTGAGCCGGATCCAAAACGAATCTCCTCGACAATATCGCCGGTCTGGAGCATGTCTCCGGCCCATTCGTCGGCCTTGGAACTCCCTTTTAGACACTCGATCGAGAGTACGTACGTTGATCTCATGCTCTCCGATTGTAGTGTTCGGTCCATGGGCATTTTCTGGGTCGGGAAAAACAGTATATAATCGTTACAAAGACCCTTTCGACGATCAACACCGCATATATTCAAGAGAAGTGAAAATCCAAGAAAAATTGAGAAAATTGTTGGTTTCTAAAGGGAGAAATGGGAATATTCTTGAAATGAGTCGAGACATGAAAGAGAGGAGAATAAAAAGGAGAATGGAAGGGCAAAGTCAAAGCAAGTATGGAGAATTGAAAATTAAAAGAGAAAAGAATAATATATTGAAAAATATAAGATATGGAATCGTGATCCAGTTGAGATACGGAATATGAATTTGCACAGTGATTTCCTATATTTTTTTAATACATTTCTGAGATATTTATAAAGGCTAAGTAAAATACTTCCTTTATATTTGTAAAATTAGCGAAAATGTGTCAGTAAATTTTATACTAAAACATGATATCTTCGCTAACATCAGATTATATATATTTTAATTTATTTATTAAACTTTATAGATTTAATTTTTTTATCACTTCGTCGTTAAATAATTAACGATATTTATGACATGATAACTTACATTATAACAATGTCATTTTGAATTCTTGAAAAAAATAAATTTAGATTAAAACGATGTTATTTTAATTTAAATATGATCATGTCATAACGTCGTTAATTATTTAACAGTAAGTAAATTGAAAAAATTGAAAGTATAAATAAAATAGGAGAAAAATAAAATTTAATTATTAAATGTGTAATTTAATTATCATCAGCGAGTAGTGTAATAATAATTGTTCATTTGTTTGAAAATTATATTAAATTATTTGTATAAGTTATTTACATTATTTTATAAAAAGAATCTAATGTATTTTAATTTTATTTAATGTTGTGGACTTCGACAACTCCACGAAGAATCTTTAACGTACAAAATAGAATATAGCACCATAAATTACCGTGTAATGTTTTAGTTAAGAATAAGTGCTTTATCAAGTAGAATTAATTTTTTTTAAATTATTTAAATTAACGAGTCATATATTTATAATTCAAATTTAATTTAAAAATTTTAAATCGAATTAAATTTATAAAATTCAAATCAAATTTATACTTATTTTAAGTAGCGAGAACTTAATAAGTTAAGAAAACTAAAATTTGTCTGTATTAAGATTATAATATCTCTTGTAAATAAAAAATATTATAGTGTAACGCAAACAAAAGTCTCACCGTTTAGAAATATTTTAAACCGTGTACCGTTAATTTATACTATAATTGTCATAGACTGAAATCCTAGCGTGCCGCTCAATCCTCTTCATCATCCTGGTGGCCGTCTGCCGGATGCTATACCGCAGATCAATTTGCAACCCTCTCTGGAAAGGCCCGGTTCACCGGTTACCGCTGCTGATCAGAGGGTGCAAAAGAAAGTGAAGAATAGTAAAGGTTTTGGTGATGGACGGTCTCCGATTGAGTATGGGGGCTTGGGATTCAGGAAATTAGAATCTCTCAATGAAGCGTTTATTATGAAATTTGCCTTTAATCTAATCAATCAAAAGTATACTCTGTGGGTTCGGTTCTTGCGCGTGAAGTACAAATGCGGGGATTGTGCTCCTTTGACTATTCGGAACCAGAATTGTTCGAAGCTTTGGAAAGGGATTAGTATTATTTGGCAGGACGTCTGCAGTAATACTACTCGTGGTGGAAAAATGGCGCTAATGCGGACTTTTGGAGAGAGAAATTGATGCTAGACATAATAATGATTATCCTGCATGTTAGTTCCAACAGATGATTCATAAAAAAAATTCGTCCAAAAATTAGAGAAAAAAGTCTCTAGGGTTTAATAAAATATTATAAAGCCAATAATCCTGAAATCAGTCCATAAGTCAGACTGTTATAGCCAAAAATCGTATTTATTCAAATTTTACCAAAAATAGCAAAATCCCGAAAATCACTCTAAATTAAAATTCGAAATAAAATAAGCAATCTCCAAAAAATCTGGCCTAAATCGGATTTAAATTGGCTTCCTAATTGACAATCGAAATATTACCATAAATAGTAAAAAAATATATAAATTTAGTGATTCGGAGGGGAAAATGACAGAATTTGAGGTTGAAAAAAGGCCACATGGAGCATAGCTCGATGTGGAGAGCGTGCGCGTCGAAAAGAGCTTTCCGGATTGGGGTCTTATGCGCGATTCTGACACCTGTAGTCAAAGTTATGACCAAAAGACTGAAACATACTCAAAACGACCCCAATAAGGAACATGTCACAATCAATTCCGCCTTTGCGCTGATCTGCCAACTCATGATATCTCAACGTCATTAAGGTGTAATCTGACAGTTCAGCATCATCTATCTCGGATCCCCATGCATCAGAAATGGATCCCTGATCTTGAGCCGTTGATATACTGTGTGAATAATGATGGCCTTTGTAGTTCCTTATCTGCAACAGTAAGGAGTATGCCTGATGGTGCGGGTATTTGGAAGTGGAATATCATTGATAATCCGAGTAAGGATTGTGCGGGTGTCTGGCGAAAAGCAGGAGATTAACTTGGGAGTTGAGGCTCAAATGGGTCCTCGAGAAGACGCCGACAACCGATAAGTCTGCATACGACAAATACAGAATAGTTTTTATATTTAAACAAGTTTTGTATTACATCTAACGGTAACAGAATGTTCCAATTAATTAATTTTAAATAAATATAATATTCAACACGCTAATGTGGACTCTTGTTGTATCGCATTGGAAAATTATATTATTTATTTAAATAATTTATATTATTTTTTAGGAATATTCTATTAATTTGTATTACATGATCATTGTCAATAAATTTGTGCCTCGGGAATTCGTTGACTGACTTTATATATGGTACTATGAGTTTATTTGAAAGGTATAAATCTAATTTTAACCCTCATATGTTTTTTTTCATTTTCAAATTTATTTATTTTATTCTCCATTTTTTTTAAAAATAAATCACTTTTGTTTAAAGAAAATATTAACACAATATCAAATTTTTAATGATTTTATACATCATAGGTTAATATACTAATATTTTATATCGACATAACATTATTTATCTTATATGTCATTTTAGTAAATACTTTAAAATTATAAAATATTTTAAAATAAAAAATATTTAAATATTGAAAGAACCAAACGACTCTTGAATATCAAGTTCAAGCATCACATATGTTAGAAATATGAGCGTTTATTGTTAAATGATATTATCTTATATAAATCTCAAGTTTATCGATATATAAACATTTGTTATATATATAATGATATTTTCTTTTGATTAATATTGCAGGGGGTTTGATTTTTATTTTTAAGCCTTTTTCGTTGAGGTGAGGAAATGACCATACAGCTCAGTTGGTAGAGCACAAGGTTCTTAACCTTGAGGTTGTGGGATCTAGTCCCACGGAAGGCATTTCATAATTCGGAGGTCTCTTACGGAAGCTGCTCTCAACCTGGTGTTGGGGGTAGCCTACTATCTTACCTCCCCTTACCCCATACATATGGGAAAAAAGGACAGCCATTTTTTCGTTGAGGTGAGTTTTAGTTCCGCTGCAGTTCTTCTCTAGCTGTGCACTGGTGTTGGCGGCTTAAAGTTTTGTGGCTGTTGGTTCTACATTCCTCTGTCCAATGGTGCCTTGTTGGTGGTGAGCTTGTTCCTGGCTGTGCCGTATAAGCTTGGTGTTTTCGATTCTTTTGTCCCTGTGGATCCTCTAGCTTCATAGGGTGTGAGGTCAGTTTTGTTATCGTGGCCTTGTTGTTTGTTTTATTTTGGAAGTTGTTAGTAGATAAGATAGATGTTTGTGGTGAATATTTGCCACACAATTTGTAATTTTAAAATTGATCTAAAATGTTAAGATTAAAATTAGTAAAATTGTACAACAACAAACCTGTAAAATTATCGAATATTCAAACCTAATGAAAAAATTTAATAAAAAATAATAATAGAGTGTTAAAGAATGGAGAAAGATAATTTGTTTTTGTATTTCCAAGAATGAATGATTCATACAATCAATTGACTATTTAACAAGTTACACGATTGGGTTAACTTCTATACGGCTGTTAAAACAAACTAAATAACATGCCACGTGTATCAACAAAAAAACCACGTGTAGTAGAATACTAGATGATTTTAAGGTAAGTCTAATATTCACCTTACTTTCTTACATCACTTCTTCCAACTCAAAGACACACAACTTGTTCATGAGCATTTCAAACCTATTTTGTGCAAGAGGTTTTGTTAAAGCATCAGCAACTTGACTGTCACATGACACATAGTTAACTCGAATTTCTCGTGCTCCAATTTTGTCGCGAACAAAGTGTAAATCTAGGTCAATATGTTTGCTCTTAGCATGTAAAATGTGGTTTGTAGCCATTGCAACCGCATTAGTGTCGTCACACCAGACTTTTGGTGCTTCAGGCAAGGGAACATCCATTTCATCCAACACAGCTTTAACCCATATTACTTTCGACATTACGTCAGCAAGGCTTCTATATTCTACCTTTGCAGTCGATCGTAACACTGGTCGTTGTTTCTCGAGCTCCAAGAAAGCAAATGTGTGACACTGTAAACAGAGTTTTTGTTATCAACATCTACTCCCCAATCGGAATCAGAAAAAGCATTGAGAGATAACATTCCTTGCACTTGAGAGGAAAACCAGAGTCCATGATCTAAGGTTCCTTTTAGATATCTTAATATTCATTTAACAGACAACCAATGAACATCTGTAGGCTTTTTAGACACCTGTTTTTGTCCGAGTCTACAAAAATAATATTATTTATTATTATTATTATTATTAATAATACTATTATTACATAGGTACAGGCCAACCAGTGACCCAGTACAAGCCCAGTATCCCAAGACCCGACTCAATAGCCCACCAAAGCAGTACAAGACCCAACCCAAACTTGACCCAGTACAAACTCAACCCGACCCAGTTTGATAACCCATAAACTTAGGGTTTTTAAACCCTAATCCAACGCCTCACTCTAGCCCTTGGACTTGGACCCATCCAACGGTCCAGATCGCTCCAGGGATTAGGGTCTTCTCACCCCAGAGACCTGCTGCTACTCGCCGTCGAGCCTTCCCCGATGCCTGACGTTGCCACCGACAGATCTACACCAAACAGTGTCAGAAACACATCTATCAGTCAGAGTAATCCATCAATAGCAAAAAATATATATAAGAGAGAGATGAATTCAAAAAAACCCCTGAGAAAATCGAGACTCTAACAAGCTAAAGTATAGTACTTAAGCCCTATTTTCTCGGGCACTAGCAATCTATCAAGCCATCAGAGAAAAGATAAAAAAAGACAGAGGAAGAGATAGAAAATAGATCAAGGAAAAGAGCAAAAAGAAAACAGAGAGACCATTCGAAAAAACCTAGAAAATCAAGGAAAACAGATCAAAAGAAAAAAAGAAAAGATAAAAGAAAGAGAAGAAATACGTCGGAAAAAGAGCATACCTTGGTTCTTGGCCGGAGTTGTGGTTTTCATCAAAACAAAGCTTTCGATTTTAAAATGTAACCGTTAGTTTTTTTTGGATCTAGGACAAAGGGTTGTGTTTTAGGAGATTTAAGCTTGATTTTCGGGTTGAGGGTAGAAAGAGGAAACTTTCGGGTTTGTTTGAATTGTTCCGACCACCGTGCGCCACCGTCAGCGTCGCTATGTGCGCCACCGGTGACGACTTCCTTCTCCCATGGGAGAGTTGAGATAGTTCTCTATCTCCTTTTGTTTTCTTACGCAAGGAGAAATGAAGAGTAAAATGAGAAATGAGATGTTTTTGGGCTTTAAATACCATGCACAAAATGATGTCGTTCTGGGATCTTCTGCGAGTTTTCAATGGGTGGGATAATAGTCGTTTTATTCCCCCATGTGCTGTAATATTCTATTTCAGCCATTTAATGAATTTATATTTATTTGATTTTGAGCACTTATATTTCAATTTTTATATTTTAGTCATGTTTTTACATGTTATGTATTTTTGTTAATATTTGATTTCGGCCATGACATTTATAAATATTTTTATTTTAGTCATTGCTTGATATTTGGTTTAATTCTTGTTTGATCCTTTATAGTTTTGTTTATTTCATTTTAGTCCTTTATAGTATTAATGGGTTATTTTCATTTCCAGTACTTGTATTATTTAATGTTTTCAATCTTGGCTTTGGATTGTTTGTAATTACTATTTAGCTCCTTCAAGTTTCTATTTTTCCCATTCTAGTCCTTGTAATTACAAATGCTTACTTTTTGGTCATTATATTTTGGTTTGTAATATTCATTTGTATTTATTTAAATCCCTTATATATATACATATTTTATATGTTATGCATTCATTTGTATCATATGTAAGTAAATACGCTTAACTCTATTTATTGTAAACATTGTACTTCGCATGTCTCCAATCATATTTGTTTCCATTTCCTTAACTATTAATGTTATTCGAATACTTTCAAGAACCAATTTATAGAATGAGCGTGGAAAGTATAACTTGTTCGAAGTAATGCGATCCGATACGACATTTTAACAAAATGGAAACTTGAAATATATTTGGTTTATTTTATGAATTAAATATTTTTTTATTCAACTAATCCGACGCGTTTTTAGAAATTTATGTTATTTTACGTAAATATCGATTTTCAATTTATATTTGATTTGCGTTTTTTAAATAATCAAGATAGAATATTCTTTTACGAATGAAAAATGATTGAAATAGCTTTCTCGACAGAGAATTTCAAGATTTCTTATCAGGTAAAAGGTTTTTCTTTTAAATAAACAATTGAATAAGTTAATCAAATTTTAATAAATGGATTATAATTCAACTTTATATTCGAATCATACTTTCCACCATTTACGACAACGTGTAAGCGACACAGTATCAATTTTAGGCGTTATGGGAGTGTCAATCATTCCACATGCGTAACCGACTCCTGAATCCTTTTAAATCGAATCTTTAGTAAACACATACTAATTTTTGTCTAAAAAAGATTTTTCTTAAAATTATTTTAAAAAGACATTTTTAGGTATTCGACCTACCTAACCCAAAGGTCGATGACGATTCTTTTTTCATTTTATTCAAATCAATTCCAAAACCACCAAATTTTCAAAATAAAAGTCATAATTGTTTTTTAAATAATATTTAATTATTTTATAAAAAATGGTTATGACATGCTTGTGAAGAAACTGAGCAGCCTTGTTAACTGCAAATGAAACGTCTTGACGAGTGTGACAAATATATAGAAATGCACCCAACACACTTCGATACTGCTTTGTATCACTTAGCACTTTTCCATCATGCTTGCTGAGTCTGGTTGAAGTGGGCATATTGGTAGAAGCAGCGTTTATATCAACCATTTAGGATTTGTGGAGGAGTTCAATGATGAATCTCCTTTAACTAAAGAACAAGCCTCGTTCTGACCAGTGTACTTCAATCCCAAGGAAGAATTTCAATTGCCCAAGATCCTTAAGTGATAATTTTTCATGAAGTTTTCTGATAATCTAATCCACATCTTCCTGTAAACTCCCAATGACCAATATATTGTCTACATAAACAACTATGTAGGTAATACTTTTACCCGTCTTGCAAACAAACAATGATGTGTCATCTCTTGAGGATTTGAAACCTAACTCATGCAAAAACTCTTGCAAGTTAAGGAACCAATTTCTCGGGGTTTGCCTCAATCCATACAAAGCCTTTTTTAGTTTGCATGCTAACACTACTCCAGTGGCTGAAACTTCTTCAAAACCAGACACTTGCTGCATATAAACAACTTCACCAAGTTCACCTTTTAGAACGACATTGTTCATATCAACTTGCCTTATTTGCCATTTGCAAGTGACAGCTAGGGAGAGCAAGACGTTCACTGTGAAGAAACAAACTACTGGACTAAAGGTATCCATAAAATCATAGCCTGGTATTTGTGAGTGACCCTTGGCTACTAGACGAGCTTTCAACCTTTCAATCGTTCCATCAATGTTTTTTAATCTTAAAAAGCCATTTGCAACCAACAACTTTCCTCCCAACTGGTAATTCATCGTCCTCAAGAGCAGTGAGAATATCAGTGGGAATACTGAATATACCTTAGGTTTGAAGATGTCATGCTTTCTTCGTGTGGCCATGTCATGGGTATTCTTAACATTACTGAGTTGACCAACATTTTAAACTTATCCTTGTTGACTAGTCAACCGCTGATCATGATTGAGTGAAGAATCATCAACTTGATCAGCAACATGGGTAGATACATGATTCTCAGATTCAACTGTTTGATTTTCATTGATCATGCATGTAACCTGTCGAATAGTAGAGCTTGCATCAACGAAAATAACATGTTGCCGATTATCAACACCATTTTGATGATGAGACTCAATCTGAGTAGGTTTATCACAGATGACTGGTAGAGGATTCGATCGATAAAGCCAATTCAGATCCTTGGTAGAGGGTGGGTCCTTACTAGCAAAAGGAAACATATTCTCACTGAATACAACTCTCAGAGAGACAAAGATCTTCTCATCTTCATCCATGCATTGATACCCATGATTCATTGGTGAGTATCCTAAAAAACACAGGATTTAGAGCGAAAGTTCATCTTGTGCTTATTGAAAGGCCTGAGATGTGGAAAGCATTGGCAACCAAAGACTTTAAGAAAATCATAGTTAGGAGGTTTACCATAGAGTTTTTGATGAGGTGACACATTTCCAAGCAATCTGAAGACATTCTCTTAATAAGAAAAGTTGCACTGAGAACCGCGTGAGACTAAAAATTTAATGGTTGTGAGGCTTGGGCTAACAATGCAAGACCAGTCTCAACTATATGCCTATGCTTCCGTTCGACCACTCCGTTCTGCTGAGAAGTATGGGGACAAGACTTCCTGAGCTTTATACCAAGACGATGTGAAATTGCTTCCAAGAATCTGAGCTCTCCACCACCATCAGTTTGTAGAGCAAATATAGTCGTGGAGAACTGATTTTTAGCTAAAGCAGTAAACATCTCAAATGCAACAGAAACTTCACTTAAAAGATATACCTAGTTGTTCCTGGTATGCAAATCCACAAACGACACAAAGTAACGAAATCCACTAGAAGCTACTGGGGCTGGGGCCCATCCATCAATTTCAACAAGCTTAAATGCTCGACTATATATACTGTTTGAGACATAGAAAAGGTATAACATGACTTTCCCATTTGGAAAGCTTCACATATACTACTGTTGTCTATATGTCGACTTATTGAGAACTAATTTCACCACCTCAGGCACTAGATGATCTAACCTCTTGTGCCACTTCCAGTACTCTACATTATCTTTAACAATTGTGTTGTGAAAAACAACTGATCCTTCTAAAGCCTGGCAATCAAAGCTGTAAGACCTCCATCAAGCCTACCCTTCAGTAGAACAACCCCTCTACTTTTATCCTTAACATAGCAAACATCAACATGAAGTTCAAAGTAAACTGAGTTATCTTTAGAAAACTTAGAAATTGACAAAAGATTTTTTGTTATCTATGGCACATACAACATTTAATCAAGCAAAAGTTCTCTAGAGGAAGAATGAACAAATTGCTGACCAATATGACTAATGAAAATAGTTAAACCATCCCTTAAATGAACCTTACCACTTCATGTGTATGGTTGTTTGTTCGCAAGAATGGAAGAATCATTGGCTAAATGGTGAGTGACTCCTTTAAGGTTCAAACATCAAACTACCAATTTTATTCGTATTCTCTCTTTTTACGAAAGAAATAGTTATTAATTTAGTGTTTATTTACCAAGGATTCGCAATTTTGCTATGATTTGTGTTTGAATTAATAAAATATCCTGTTGATGAAATTTGAGAAATAAGTTGTTTCACAAATTAAAATAAATAAATATTGTATAAGAGTAGTGATCTATTCCGTGGAACTCGTCACATTAAAATAACGAATTCCCCTACACTATAATAAATGCCGTTGATCCGAAATTAAAAGTCTGGGTGCTCCTATTTTCTACCATAAGACTCGCTCGTTGGGCTTGCTAGTTGCTTTTTACCCTTTTTGGTGTGGCGGTTGTACCATACTATGGTTTAATTAAACATGTTTTGTTGTACCATGCTCGTCTATCACATGCTCATGTGGTGAGTAATTCTAACCGAGCATTCTTTTGGACCCTTACTTCGCCGAGGTATTTTAAATTTAATAGGGATGATGTGACTGACTGTCCCTTGTTCCCATATATAATGGGGTAAGGGGAGGTAAGATAGTAGGTTATCCCCAACACTAGGTTGAGAGCAGCTTCCGTAGAAGACCTCTAAATTATGAAATGCCCTCCATGGGACTCGATCCCACGACCTCAAGGTTAATAACATTGTGCTCTACGAGTCTGATTACGTGTAACGGTACTACCAGGTATAAAATATCCCCATTTGAAAATAATAAAAAAACATTTCTAAAATCATATTCCGTTTGAAAATATCCTAATATGAAATATTTTCATTATTTGAAAATAATGAAAATAAAGAAATAACATGTGTGATACATATCGGAGACACATATTTGTCCAAGACTACGAGCCAACGACGACAACACGTGCTTATAGGCCTTGTTTTCAAGCACTTAACGAGCACATGTTTATGAGACTATATTTGAAATAAATTTAAAAAATTAATATATAGAAAACGTCAGATTTAAGAATATCCTAACAAACACTAGTTGATATTGAATTGTTACCAGGACGAAGTCATGATTAGGAATTGATAGGGGTAGAAATATTGAACATTTTAAAAAACATATAATAACTTATTATGTATTTAACCTTAAAATTCAGAAGACAGTGTCTAATTTGTCTAATATTTAATCTTACAATAACCTAAAACATTGAATTATCATTCTTTAGTTCGGCCTCTACATAATTAAATATTAAATATTTTTTTTTTAATTTGAATACTTATTTTTACATGAATTAAAATTTTATTAGATCAAAATCTATCGAACATAATTTTTTTTTACAAGGGTTGGAACCCTTTGGGCCCGAAAAGAGCTCCACCTCTGATTGTTATATATAATTCTTAAAGTTAACTGAATTTATATCAATATCACAATCAAAGACAGTTGGTATCTAAATCACTTAAAAGTTTAATGTAAAAAAATTTAAAATTAACGAAATTAAAAATACCGTAGTTATTTTCAAGTCCATTCATCAAAGACAGTTGGTTGCATCAATTGGGACTTTTGAGTAATTTTAAGAATTGTATATAACAATACATTATCAACAAGTGTTAAGTTTCAAAATAATCTATATATATAAATTATATTTATATATTGTCTATAGTTAATATGTTAAATATTTTTTGTATAAATAAATAAATAAATAGACATATACACATCACTATAATAATTGTGAATGAAGTACTCAAATAGAAAAATAATGAAGTGTTAAGTTTCAAAAGGTAATTTGAACAACAAGAAAAGGGAAAAGGAGAATCAAAGCAAAGCCAAAAAAAATATTGCAATGAATGGGAAAGGTTTGAGAAGGAGAGAAGGCTAAACGAAGAAAACTTGTACAACCCTAATCTGCTCCACCACTAAACTCTACACCTCTTTTATAGGTTGGTCCCCATACTTTATTATTATTATTATATTGTCCCAAGCAAAGCAACCCCGACCAACAAAAAATGGACCCGATAGTTTGTTTTCGGCATAATTCTAATTTTAGCCCCTAATATCTATTTCTTTTCTCATTTTGACTTAAATTTTTATTAGATCATTTCGACTCTCAACTTTTAGTTAAAATATTTTTTCAACATAAAAGTTAATACTGATGTTAAAATCATAATGATGTTGATGTGGTAATTTATATATACTTTGCGGGTATACTTTTTTTCTAAAACTTTTATGATTTTTAAATTTTTTATAAGTACACGTATTATCAAATTTTTAATGATTCAGTTAATTTTTTATAAAGAAAATAAATAGACTAAAATTTGAAGATTAATTATTAAAATGATATAAAAAAGAACAACGATTAAAGGGAGAAAAGGATAGACATCTAAACTATTTCTTAAATTAATATTCTTTAAATAAATGTTAAACATTTAATTATTACATATAACGCGTAAAATATAATATAGAAAAATCAAATTATATGATAATTATTTGTGTTGTAGAGAAAGAGTGACATCAGGTATGACATGGCAGCCACTTGCACATATATGTGAGAATTAGTGTCCAAATTCCTAATTAAGGTCCTTTCTGTTTATAAAACTTTTTTTATTCGTCAAATGGAATTTTGATATTTCTGGTTTCATGCTTTAAGTTTTGCCATGCTTACATTTTTAATCATTATTTTCTCTTTAATACATTTTGGTTTAATATCTGATATTGGCTATTGATTTGAGATGCAGTTCATTTAGGTCCTTCCTTCTTATTTTAGGAGATTCAGTATTATTTATGTTTAAGACCTTCCATTTTATTTCAAGTTTATTTTAGTCACCATCCTTAGTTCGAATATGGGATCCGATGGATTATATCTTTATTTAATATTTACTGTTTTATTTCTATTGTGATTTAGTCTATATATTTTTGCATGATATGTTTCTTTGTTTCTTTTCATTTTTTTCGTATATATATATTAATGTTTTTTTATTATTTGTGTATATCTTATGTTGGTATATGTTATTTATTCAACATGTCTTAACCCCTATATATTTATAAATATATATTTTATTTATACATTAATATGTGTATATCATTCATTCATTAATATCTTATTTATTTTATATAAGTTTCGATTATTTATATTTATTCTTTATTAAAATATTAGGTAATATTATTTTGTGCAATAAATTTATGGGAACGTACCTTAACTGATTAGGACCGTGTTTGGCAATGTTATTTTGTATGGAAAATCTATGGAAACATGTCTTAATTGACAAGGAAAGTGTTTCCATGATTGTTCTTATAAAATTATATCCCTTTAATTTTTTCATAAAAGTATCATAACTTAAATATCATTTTAATTTACAATTTTCAAACATAAAAATGATGTATAATCGTTTAGGTGTCGAATTTGAACACTGTGGGGATGCTCACCCTTTCCCACTCATAACCGACTCCCGAATCATTTTCAAAATGATTTTTTGGTTTGACGCAAACTAGTTTTATCTTTTAACTTACTTTTTTCTTAAAAAATATTTTAAAAGGTATTCGACATGCCTAACCCAAAAGTCGATGGCGACTCCAAATCATTTGTTTTTCAAACCCTGATCAATTTTAAATTAAGTCGGTTCGATTCCATTCTAACTAGTCAAAAAGCTAAAAAACTGTTCCGACAAATTCTCTCAACCATTTGACATTGAAACACTCACATCATTGGTATTCTTAATGTTCGAACTCGAGACTTCAAGGAATAATAACAATTTTTTTTACCACTAAAATCGTTTGGTTTATGCTACATGTCTATAATAGTTTTAAGATTTAATTTAAATACTTTTCAGATTTCAATACCTTTTGATTACTTCAATGTTTAATCTTAATTTCGTTATTGATGTGTAGGAGTATAAATGTGAAGATGCTTTAACTTACCCGTGATCAGGGACAACCCGAGGGGTATTTGCCCCCAAGAGTTTAGCAAATTTATTTTCAGCCCTCAAAATGTAAAAAGATCTTAATTAGTCTTTTAAAGTTTAAAAAAATTCTTATTATGTCTTCAATAGCAACAGTTTTGAAAATTCTTATTATGTCTTCAATATCAACAGTTTTGAAAATTAGTTTTCCAATATCCTTCCGTCACTGCATGTAAGAGAAATTGAAAAGGCTGAAAGAGTAAATGAAAGGAAAGTTTAAAGGGAAAGGAAAGGCATTTTGTGACATTTTTATAAACAAATTTAATTTACCATCATCGTATCAAATAACAAAACTTTATTCGAGCTATAGTTTTTTAACCAAATATCACCCAATAAATTATAATATACTAAAATAATATCCTTAGTCGAATATATACCAAAATACCACTTTTTCTAGAGAAAAAAACGTGTTTGAAGAAACGTGCCTTGCAGATGTGGCAAAGAGACGCGTTTTGAGAAGCATCTTACGCTGAGATGGCAAGACAGTTGGAAAGCGCATTCTGAGGGACAAGTCTTTCCGGGTTTTTGTAAAGCATATTTAAGAACAATACATTTAAAAAAAATAAAACTATAAAAATTAATAATATAATTTGAAACATATTAATTTTATGAGTTAAAAAGTTTAATGATATTAATTTATATAGACATAGTAAAGTGTTTAAGTTATATCTGTTGACAATGTAAGATAAAAGCTAAAAATGAATTATTCTATCATTTTCTTATATAATCTTTAATTTTTTTATTTTTACTTAATCTAGTATATATATAATAATCTAATTTCAAACTGAATTTGATGATGTTTTGTAAAAAAAAAATTATAAAACATATAATTATTTATTTAATTTTAATTTTAATTTAAGTACTCTTATCAAAATATTTCTTAATAAAATTTATCTCATAATTAAAAATAAAAAATTTAAATATTTTAACATGTAAAAAATATTTAATTTTAATTAATATAAACTATAATTTATATTTTAATAGTAAAAATAAAATCTCTAAATTAATAGATTAAGTAAAAATAAAAATAAAAATTAAAGATTACAAGAGAAAACGATAGAAGTATTATTTTTTAACTTTTATCCCACATTATTAATAGATATAACATAGACACTCCACTATGCCTATATAAACTAACACCATTAGACTTTTTCAGAATTGTCTTTCCAGCTCAGTTGGTAGAGCACAAGGCTCTTAACCTTGAGGTTGTGGAATCGAGTCTCACGATGGACAATTCATAATTGCTGGGGATCTTCCACGGAAATTGTTCTCAACCTAACGTTGGGGGCAGCCTACTACCCTACATCCCCTTACCCCATTACATATGGGAAAAAGGGTCAACTAATTTAATTAGACTTTTTCAATTCATAGAACTAATATGTATTAAATTGTTAGTCTCTATACTTTTTAATTTTTTAAAGTATATTTTTTTAAATATGCTTTATAGAAACTTGGGGAAGCTTGCCTCACAAATTGCAATTTCCACTATCCTGTCACCTAAGAGCAAGACGTTCCCTTTACAACGTGTTTCCTTGCCACATTTATAAAGGAGGTTTTCCTAAATGCACCTTCTCACTTTGTACTTGGAAAGGGTGTTATTTCATCATATATTCAATTTAAGGTGATATTTTGATACATTATAATTAATTGGGTGATATTGAATAGAAAAACCTCGAACTATATATCTAACATTTTGGTCAAACGATTCAATGCAACAACAAGACCATGCAAACCCTCTAATTAGTTTTCACATCAATATAAATATGGTTGAGCAAATGCCACATTATTGCTTTCCCATTTGTACAAAATATTCAATATATCATTGATGATTCCTTCCACGCAAAACCCCAACATCATTTATGACACAGATTAGACTTGTTCCTGATTATTTCCGTTTGAAAAATGAAAACCATACAAGAAAATAGGCTCAAAAAGCAAACAGTAATTACAGCATAAAAATACTTGTCTCCACACTGCTGAATCGGTTTCTACAATAATTTTACCTTGTTCTTTTAATTACCATCGCCGACTATTGTTGCTGCTGGCGCTCTGAACCACACGAACACCTTGCACGATTCTCCGAGAGTGTCTGAAAAAACAAGAATGAATGAATCGAAATGGCAAAAATAAAAAGGATTTTAAACATTAAAACAAGTACAAGTTTTGGGTAGATGTCACTATAAACATACCTCCACCTGTTTTCGGAGGTCTTTGATATAATCAACAGCCAAATCTAACATGTCGGATGTGTTTGTTTGCTTCAAACATGGAAAGAAACCGTCAGTTTTTTCCCCTACATATAATTTCATTTATAAATTGAGAATTTTTACCTTATCCATGTTTGGAACAAGGTCTTGAAGCTTCCTCATGCGTTCGCTTATTTTGGTTCTTCTCACCTGAATGAAAACAAACTTAACTAATGATAAAAGATGGTCTATTTTCAATTTTAATAATAGGTATTCGATTCATTGATCGATTAATGGGAAGAAGATGAAAAAGTTACCCTCTCAGCTATGCTTCTAGGGTGAGTGGCACACCCTCTCTTGGCCCGGATCTTGCACGGAACCGAATCCTGATACTGCAATAGCTTCTCGATGGCAGACATGTCCGGCGAACTCTTCGGCAAACTCAAATGATGAGACAAAAGTGGCGGTGGATGGTTTCCGGCCACCATCGTGTTCTGTTAGAGTTTACGTTGTTAGCTCACATATAACTAATGAATGCTGCATTGTGTATTAAATGTGTTTGCTACCTGAGTTTCTGCTCCGTCGAAGTCTAAGCCGGAACTATCGTCTTCGTTGAGTCTTTTAACACCGGAAATGTTATCAGAAGCCATCATCGAGTCATCCAAGAAGAACCCGGAAACCCCGAGGAATAAATGTTATCGGAGCTCGGTTTCGGACTCATTAGCCTAGACGGAGGCTGCCTGCTTGCCGAAGGAAATGCTGCTGCATTGTTACCGCTATTGATACTTCCATAATCTCCCATTCCTCTCATCGAACCATAGACTGCAATTTCATAAGATTTTGAGTGCCAGAAATTACCACTGAAATCTAATAATCATAATCATTTATATTCTAAAATGAAGATCTGTATGAACTGCCATGAAACATGCAAAAAAAAAAAAAACTTACTATTTTCAATGTTCATATTTGAGAATAACCCAGCAGGAGAGCTGCTATGTCGAATAAGACTCGAATTATTGCCATTTCCCATCTTCAACTCTATTGGCCGATCCATCTCCGTCGAGCTCTGAACCCGGTAATCCATGGTTGAATTTGGTTGCTGATTTGACAAATACTGTTGAGGTTGGCTTTGATAAAAATTCTGTGGAACAGAGTAGTTCATTTGTGTCATAATCTGCGTTTGCGGCTCTATTTTTACTGTCGTTTCTCTAAGGGGTGAGTTTGGCGTTATCGAGCCAAGATTCTGGTCGGAAATGTTATCCGGATAATCTCCGCCACTGCCAGCGGCGTCGTCGCTGTTCGATAGAAACCGGGCGATAATTCGTTCTGTTTCGGGACTCGACGGCCGGTTTAGAATCTCTTGACAGAAATCTCTGTCCAAGATGTTGGAAAAATACGAACTGGGTGCAGATTGATACCTTGTCAAGCCAGTGTTCGTCTGTTTTTGATGATGTTGAGGTTGATGATAATGATTCCGGCGTTGAAGATCTGACTCCATTCCCCTTCTCCAACACTAAAAACCAGATCAATATTAAGTACCCACTATGAAACCAAACTCTCCGTTTGTTTCCCAAGAAAGCAGCTCCAGGAAAACAATATTTTCTCTGAAAGGTTAATCAAATTTAACAAAGCGATGACCCAGAAAACACGAGCCGCTTTCACGTGGATCTATCTCAAGAACTTCAAAGTGGGAATCCCAAGAATTTGGTGGCCTGAAACTCAAGTTCAATCACTGCTCCGCTACTGGAAACACCTCCAAAAACAGAGGAACTGGAAAAGGAGATTCCCCAGAGTTGTTCGCCACAAAACAGCACTTACAATCAAATCACAAAGAAACCCAATTTTGTATTCTGGGAAACCGAAGCACTAAGCTGAAGAAGATAACACTAATTAGAGAAAAATAATAATAAAAGTGAACCACTCAATGAAAAGAATATCATGAATTTCAACAGAACAAGAACAAAAAAATAAATCCCCTCCCTACCTCTATGTCTCTCCACGTTCTCTTCTTTTTCTCTTTGTTTACTCAGATTTTGTATGATTCATTAATAAAGTGTCGTTGACAATTATAGCTTTTGTTATTGTGAATGATTTACAAAATTAGAAGACGGTGGAATTTCTGGTTTGCCATTTTTCACCATTTCAAACTCATTTAATGGGGATAACCCCAGGCAAGAGTAACATAGATGTGCCCCATTTTAGAAGGAAGCCATGAATTTTGTGATTAAAATGAGATGCCCCCACCAATAAAATGGCTTTTTGTCATCGTTGGACCATATAATATTTTTGTAAAGTATTTCATGAATTGATGTAGAATATGGAGTAACGTTTTTCTGTAACCTAAGTTATAATGGAAAATTAGGTCAAATATGAAATGGAGATAAAAAAAGGTTCGATACTGATTTGAAAAAAATTGTGAACTTCGGATACCGATTTGTAGAATAAACCATTAAAACAAAATCCTTAACCGTAGATGATCATTAAAACAAAATACCTGAATATATCAGAAAGGTATTGAGATATATTAAATAACTAAATGAAATTAAAATACACAGAATTCAAAGCGAAGTGAGCTGTCCCCTTAATACCGTTTTTTCTTCTTCAAAAAGCAGTATTTATAAAATAATAAATAAAAAATATATATTTCATCTGATTGTCATCAATGATGTAAAATAAAATCAAAATATTTGGCTTTGATCTTCCACGGGGACCACCAAGGGGCCACGCGGCCATTTATTTAAGGATCTTACAAAATTTTAATGCGCAAAGACAGTAGTATCCTTTGAATGAATATTCAACGAGAGGATAGTTTTGTCATTTAGGTGCTTTTGCTCAAGTACAAATAATACTATTTTCAATTAATGTCGAAGCTTTAGCAGAATAATTAGACGCCAAATCCTATGAACATTATCTTCCCAAGTCATAAAATAAAAGAAAGTATGATTGCAAAAATAAATTGATATAAAAATACATATTTTATTCTAATAATGATAATATAATAATATATTGTTTCTTAAACTAAACATGAATTTTACTTCAAGAAATTTAAAAAGTACTCTATATGTTATAATTTTTCGGAATCTGATAAATTAATATAACTGTTGTTAATAAGCTAATAATAGCTTGTTGATTCTTCTTTCACATCCTTCAATGTTCAATGATTATTATTATTAGTTAATAATAGCTAATAATATATATGTTAATAAACTAATTTATAATTACACGTTGAGTACTTTATATTGTTAAAGTTTTATAAATTAAATTAATGATGCTCTTCGTCAATGATATTTATTGGTGTTCGTCGAAAGTGACAGAATCATCTTAAAATTTCATATTCAATTATTCTTATAAGTCAATGTATCATTTTTTAATTAAAAAGTAAAATTGTTATTTTTAGATAATAATTAATATTATAAGAACAAGTTTTTCTTTAATTATTGTATTTTATATAACTTTAAGTGGAGTCAATTAATATAATACAGAAATAGAAATAAAAATAATTTTGAAAGTTATTCAGACGGATGGGCTGAGGATTTGACTTCTTGTGTGATAAAGAATAAACTTTTGTTTTAGGATTTTTAAATATTTAGTTAATTTAGATAATCCAAACCCTGAAATATTTAAAAAGAGAGTTTAATTAATCATCACTTTCACTTTAAGTATGCTTCTTAAGATTCTTTATCAATGTTTTTAAATATTATTTTCATTGGTTTTTTTCTATTTGATTCACTTTTTTAGTTCAAACCCAAAATTAAACCAAAATCATGTCAAATGAGGTGAGAATACAATACTAATAAGATATAATGAGACATTTAATAGTTAAACTAACGATTTTAGTAACAGAATTATCTAATTTGCATAGACTGAAAGTTTGGTGATATACTATGATATTTTAAAGTTTGAGGATAAATATAAAATTAGACTCAAATGTTAGGGATGACTGGTGCAATTAACTCAATTTATAATGTAAACTAAAGAAGTCGTCGTCGTCACCGACGAATGACTTTAAGAAGATTGGTTGACTTTCTTACAATATTAACAGTGTATTAATGTTAATTAAGGACATAAACAGCTCAGCTGCTGACAAGTGACCATTTGAAGCTAAAACTGCCGGTTTTAGGTGTAGGAATCACACAACATATTAAGACTATAATCTAAACATTGAACCACCAAAGTCTGCTCCAAACAAATCAAATCAGCCTTTTGATTTGTTTTAGTGTTTTCCTAATTATTTGGGGGCATTATTCACCAAATCTTTTGCATGTGAACCTTCCATGAACGTTGATTGAAATAGAGACACCAAATTTACAGTCCATTTCCTTGTAATATTCGAATCATTTGATAATGCCCAATTTTAATATAAAGATTAAAAAGGTTATGATGGTTGTTTTCTATATAAAATAAAAATTTAATCGGTTTAATTTAAATTTTTATCCTTTTATTTTATAAAATTTGACAATCTAATCTCTTTATAGCGGTTTATCACTATTTTATCATTGCATTTTACCTTAAATATAAAATAAATGTCCTATATCATTTTTCACGAATAGTTGCCTAAACTATTTTTAAATGATTATGGTGTCTAAAGTTACAAACGTTATCATTTTAGGTGTTTGAGCTGTCAACGACGTTTATTTTCTCCGTTAGGTGATACGTGTCACAATATGATAATTTAAAAAATTTCGTTTAAAATTAAAAAATTAAAATTATATTTAAAGAAACAGAAATTTGAAATAACCACAATACTTTAAAAGCCTTCATTTCAACCCCTAAACCCACGCCGCTGCCGCCCTTTACTGTCGACGAATTTCCATCAGACCACACCTCCTCCGATGACCAAAACCCCTATAAAATCGTGATTGATAAATTTCATTTTTGTGGGGAATAAAATCAAACGGGTAACTTGGATAAATCTAAATGCGAAGTTGTGGGATCTCAAAGGGCGGAGAATCAGGGAAAGAGATTCCCACAATGTTGGATGGACCCAACACCAACACTCGAAAACAACAGATTCTCACCCCAAACGTAAATGCCCAATATTTCCCATTTTTGGTAATCAAATCTTTAACCCCATTTGTTATTCTTGCCATATGTTTTGGTTACACATAAAAAAAAGCAGAGAGATTGAGAATTGAGAAGACATGTTTTGGGCATATTGTCCTGTTGGATCTATACCCTTTCTTGTCAGCACTGTGTCACCTCCACTTCAATATTACTCATCGTGTGAATTGTGGGTCTTTGTGCTTTTATATATCATTGTCTTTCTCAATGCCCATCTTCCTTTATCAACCAGAGATTAGAGACTTACGGTTTGGGTTTTTAAGTGTTCAACAAGCCTAATTTCAAGCTAAAACAAGTCTAATTTTAAATCTTCCTTGTTGATAATAATCAAAGATTTCTTATTTTTAGGATAAAAGTGAGATAATGATATAAAAATGGTATTTTTATCGCGAATAACATATTCAGACCTACTATTATACTATATCATCACTTAAAATTTTCTAAAAACTGTTTTCAGAAGAATCATCCGAACGCTAGAATTTGAAGGATGTGATTCTCACATCTTATAAGTTTGGTAGCCAACAATATACGAGATGAGATTGACCGCTACTACTACACCATTTGACGTCCTTTTATGTTAAGTGACCACGTCTTAATTAAAATAAAACAAAACTGACCTCGTATTAACTTTTTTAGATCAAATGACCATAAGTTTATAAAAATAAAATAAAATGACTAACTCTGAAGTTTACCCTATTTCTTATTGACACATGGTAGGACATAAGGAATAATGATAATAGAGAAAATAGGAGAGAAGAGCTTCCTCATTTAGGGAGACTACTTTTTTCTCTTCGAGTAATATTTAGAGTCTCAACTAATCAAATATTTTATCTTTAACATATTTTTTCGGTCATCGTTATTTTCAACAATATTCCATTTAAATTTAAAGAGGTAAATCGTAATCAATCACAATTAATCTCCCTTCCTTTAGTTGTACATCAACAAGACTCCAAAGGAAAAAAATTAATAATTACCAATTCAAGAGTCTATTCATGATACCCATTTTTGTAACGCATCAAATCCCGGGTTAATAATTTTGGCCTGACCTGAGAAGATCTTGAATAAACTCATTAGCTTTGTAGAAATCTTAGTTTAAATTTAGGTTGGTTTGAGTTTAAATTAAGCCTAAGTAGTGATAAAAGTGACATTTTTTATTTGAGACCAAAGTTTAAGGGACCAAAGAAGTAAATATTTAATTAAATTTTGAAAGGTTGAATTCCTTAACGAGGGTGATATAATCGGATATGAGAAAAGGATAAAACTGACATTTTAATACGTCTTTCTCCTCACACTCTCGTGTCTTCTACCTCACTTTTCTCCATCTTCTTATTCAAGTTTAATTTATCAAAGGTAGCAACTTTATAATCTTACAAACTTAGTCCAAAAATACCAAGGTAAGAGTTGTAATCTTTTCATCTTTAGCTTCCTTTTAAGCCCATAATAACAAGGTTTGGCCATAATACCTATAAGTGGGAGTTTAGAAATCCCAAGTAAACTAGCTTGTTTTTAGAAGATTTAAACCTTATAAAGTATTTTTAACTTATTTCCAAGTTTCTAAATGTGTTGGTAATTCATTTTCTTATTGTGATTAGAGAAAGAAGTTGGTGAGAGCTCTAAGGACAAACACATGGTAAAATTAGTGTTTGATTGAGCCTTGAGTTATTCCAACGACCTTAGAACAAACTAACACATTTTTAATTCATCTATACCACTTGTGGATCACAAGGTATGTTATGTTGGCTTATATGAGTTCATAGAGCATATAAATGCATTCATGGTAAATTATGACATTTGATATTATACAACATGAGAAACAACTCATTATGACCCATATGAACTTACATAAGACTTAAATAATGTTTAAAGGCCTTAAATAGGCAAATGGGTAAAATTGGGTATCGTTTTTATGCTAATATAGAGCAATTCCAGGCTTGTGTATCGATAATGGATGAACAATACCAATAATGTTATTCATATAGCTAAAATAAGAGTTTTCAGCTGGGTAGTATCAGTATCCTGTTCATAGGGTATTGATGTTGTTCTTCGAGTATTGATACACAAAGGTGAGGTATCGATACCAGCGTCGAGTTATAAATTTATGTAGTTAATTTTGGTTTTGGTACTCTGGGAGTATCCATACTACACAAAGCAGAAGTACTGATACCCTAAGTAAGAGTATCGATACTGAATTATTTTTTCAAACATCGAATCGTAAATTGGTATCGGTACCCAGGATTATTGGTACCCTAATAAAGAAGTATCGATACATCATATAGAAGTATTGATACTACAAGGCTTTCTCAGATTTCAATAGACAATTTTGCTATCAGTATTGAGAGTGGATATCGATATTGAAGAGTCAACATAGTACAATTATTTATATGACACTACGCTTGTGAGTTCACCATTCAAAATTTATTTTTGTGCGTAAATTTTTAGAAGATTTTTGAGTATCTAAAGTACGTCTTGAATTTATTTAAAGGACGTATATTATTTATAGACCCTTATATACTATATTATTCTAGCAATTACATAGCGTGAGTGTTACAATGGACTATGATACGACGACTGCCACCGAGATTAATTCATCGGAAAGATGAATCTTATTGTTTTCTAATAGTACCGACGCATTGTTCCGTCTATATACGTGGCCACCGACATTATGGTTTAATGTTGAAATAAATGGTGTAAGATTCATTTTTGAAGCTTTGCAATGGCGCCATAAGGAAATTCCTCATTTTCCCTTTCGCAACGAAGCTTATCGGATGGTATGCGCTTATTCTGCTGCTCATCACAAAGCTGGTTGCCTGATCGAATCCTGCCCCGGATGATGCTGAATTGCAACTGAGCTTCAGGCTAAGACTGAAACTATAGTTTACACTGCTGTACACATAGCACTCCTCTTGGTTAACAGATTCCAGGGATACACTATTATCCTTTCCATCCAATCAGGGAACTAAACGGAAACTTGAAGTCGCTTCGTAATTCAGAGAATCGTTTACGGCAAGGTTATTTTCCGTTCCTTGATGCACTAAAACCATTCCTGGGAAGTCAAATGGCTCAAACATGACGGTTTTACCAATGGCTGAAAATTTATCCGATGTGTCATCAGAGATGAGCCTGAATGTGGCATGCACAGCGGCTTCGGCACCGGCTTCGAGGAACTTCTCCATTCAGATTGATTGGTTTGAGTTTGTTAGGACAAAAGTTGAGTCGCTTGAATTTTGGGAAAAAGTAACAAGATGATTGTTATATGCAGCGGGAACCAGAGTTATCCAGTCGGCAAATGAACCTGCTGAACCAGTTTTTATGTCCCAGTCACCTCTGCTGTAACCGCTGAGCAGGTATGGACCATAAAGTATTGCCTGAACAGGAGCGTATTCAGGACGATCATCTGAACATTTTTTAAAGAAAAAAGCTAAAATTTTGCGGATAATAGAAGCTCGTTTATTATACAATTATAAAAAAAATTAGCTGATCCTTATTCCCATATGTAATGGGGTAAGGGGGAGGTAGGATAGTAGGCTGTCCAAGCTTCCAGAGACCTCCAAATTATGAATTGCCCATCGTGAGACTCGATCCTACGACCTCAAAATTAAAAACCTTGTGCTCTACCAACTGAGCTACCTAAAATAATGCAATTTGTATCAGTTCCTGTTATTCTTTGAAAAGACGTGCATAAAACGATGATTATGTTTCACACCTGGTGCTGGTATGGCTAAATTCTGATCATTAATTGTTGCCTTGGCCCCCTTCAATTCAGTCCGGATGATCAATCTATGTTTACTATATTGGATTCAATTTTCCTTTTTGTTTCGACTAAGAAAAATAAAAAGGCGAAACCGAAAGTAAAACGATTAGTTGCTTAATACCTCTTTCGAAGAGGAAGTCAATGTGACTTGAAGGTAACGATCCAAAGAAACAACTGGATCAACTTTCTGGTTGAGTACAAAATTTCCGGATTTCCAATCAAGAATGCTTGGTATATATTGGATGATGTAAAGACTAGGATAACCCCCTTCCTCTTCGAAATATATGGAATCCCCTAACTTGGAAAATGATTCAATTCCTGCAAAGATAGAGAATTTCATCACGCTTTATTCATTGCAAAAGGAGTAGTTAAATATTGGCAACGATCCCGGACCTGTGCCGTAGCAACACCAGAAATAATCAAATGGTGTTCCTCACTTGTGGCAACTTACAGCCTTAGAGATGCCGCGACCTTGGGGTAACGTGTAAATCATCACTCCCGGCTGTGTTCATCTTTGGATGCCTAGTACACCATTTGTGAGTGCACACTCGTAGTAATCTGCATATGCCCTAAAATAGTGGCGTTTTTTGACAAACGCCGCAATATGTCCATTTATAGTAGTGTTTTTCAATAAAAGCCGCAATAATAGTGGCGTTTTTTGAAAAACGCCTCCATAAGTCCATCTATAGTGACGTTTATTAGAAAAACGCCACTATAAATATATTTTTTGGGCCTACGCGGTCACCCATTTCGCACCGCCCCATCCACGACACTGCCTAAAACACCACACATACAAAAATGTAGGTCATTTTGAATAGGAAGAAAGGGTTGTCCGTAATCCGAACGTATATCGCCGAAAGACCTTCATGGATTAAGGAGTGATGGACATACCTTCAGCATGTTATAAGTTATGCAAGACTCTTCATTCTATGTCTGTAACGTGTTTTTCACTCGTTTCGTGTCAGACCTTATCTTAGGTAATTGGAATATACCACAAGAAGGCAGAGCCAAAATCGAAACAAAGGTCTTTAGATGAACTCCATATCATTTCTTATAAGAAAAAACAACTTATATTTGTGAAATGACAAAGCTAGTACCAGAACTCACTAACGGACGTTCCTTCGGTTGCATAGCTATGAGAAGAATTAACAATGTCCATAAAGGAAGTTGCAATCAATTAAGAAGATTGCATACCTTGTAAAGCACACCACCTATCGATTCGTATTGTATTTGAGGTCCAATAACAACAGGAATGAGTGTATTAGCATGGAAGCCTGATATATCATCAGTCTAAAAGAAAAAGAGAAGAATTTTATCAAAGAACCAGGAATTATTCGTACACATTATCAAATACAATTTCAAGACAAGTTTACCTGAACTGTAAGTAATCCTAGAAAATAGGGTTTGTCGAAAATGTGAGCCAACAACAAATGATATGGATCTCCCTGCTCAAAGTAACATGAGAATCACGTTAAATATAATTCAACATTGTCTAATAACTCTTCAACTGCATATGGAATGAGGGTGGAAAGAATACCGACAAGTCCGAATGTGAGATAATTTACCCACCTTTATGGTAAACAATCTGTAAAGGACGTTGTTCATACCACCGATTTCTTCGTTAAGCCACTGCCAATGTCTCTCCACACTGTGCTTTGTTATCACATTCCGAACACGACCATAAAAGTATTTGACCATCCATTTTGCCATATCTAAAGATTTAGAATTATCGGAAAATGTATATTGATCCAACAAACCTGCCAAGATCTGCTAAATCGACCCGAGTTAGAAGTTATAGTGTATCTCCTTAAAATTGAACCCCATAAGCATCCTTAGGAACCAGGCATAGAATCTACCTTATAAATGGTGTAGTATGGAGCCCAGACTGGTTGTATTGCTTCAAAACGATCGAAAAGTTCAGATTGAAATACCGAAAGATATCCCGTCCCTATTTTCTTCTGACAGACGGATAAGGAGGACACTGTTGGGAAATAAATGAGTAACAAGTAATTTCCCTATAATCAGATTATTGAGAATGCGAAATAAAAACGGAAAAATAATACCCAAAAATTTGATAACGGAGTTCAGCCAATTGTGCCTACGTCTCCGGACTGCTTCAGATCTTTTACTAAGAGAGAAAATTTACAGGTGTTTACAAAACACTCACTACTCATAAGAAAGCTCTCTAGTATTTGGAGAAAGAAATGATTTTGGGATTTTGGGATGATGTTGAAGCTAAATGGGCTAGGGTATTTATAGTTGAAGCTTAGGGACTAATATTTGAAAATACCCTAAAGAGCAATGACTGAAGTGTAATTTGCCCATTACAAAAAATAACAAAAATCTGTAACTTTGAAACCTTGCGTAGTAGGTGCCAAACCTCTTTGAAAAACCCTTTGGCGGTGCCAAACTTTGATTTTAAGTTTGTTGTATTGTTTGGCTTTCAACAATCTCCCACTTGAAGACTGATTTTAATCTGTCTTCACACCTCGATCAATGCAACAACATTTCTGGTCTCGTTACTATAGCATGCCAACTGAAGCTGAACACAACTTCAGTTTGTCCGTAGTCACCGTCTTTGTCAACATGTCTACCGGATTTTGAGTTCCACTAATCTTTTCAAGTTTCAAAATCCCATCTTCCAGAAGAGACCAGATAAAATGATATCGCAATTGTATGTGCTTCGTCCTGGAA
The DNA here is from genome assembly GCF_006381635.1 of Hibiscus syriacus. Classification (NCBI taxonomy): domain Eukaryota; kingdom Viridiplantae; phylum Streptophyta; class Magnoliopsida; order Malvales; family Malvaceae; genus Hibiscus; species Hibiscus syriacus. The sequence continues at coordinate 303,094 of NW_024063027.1, read as the reverse complement.
TGAAAAGACGGATTCTTCACTAGATGGATAACACTTTGACTGTCACATTATAAGACATTGTTTTCTTGTTTCTTTCCTAACTCTTCCAAGAAACTTTGGAGCCAAACCATCTCCTTGCTGGCTTCCGTAACAGCGACATATTCTGCTTCAATTGTGGAGAGAGCAACTACCTTCTGTAGTTGAGAAACCCAACTAACTGCAGTAACTCCTAAAGTATAGACATACCCTGTAGTGCTTCTTCTGATGTCAACATTTCCGGCTAAGTCAGCATCTACCTAGCCTGTTAGTATCGTATCTCTACCTTGGAAACAAAGTGTTTTGTTTGTGGTGCCCCGCTGATACTTGAGGATCTATTTGACTGTTTCCCAGTGTACCTTGCCCGGATTATTCATGTACATGCTAACAACTCCCACTATATGAACAATATCTGGTCTAGTACAAACCATGACATACATCAGACTTCCAATTATTGAGGCATACGACACCTTCACCATGTGTGCACGTTCTTACTACGTCTTTGGTGACTGTTCTTTGGAGAGTCTAAAATGAACACCTAAAGCTGTTCTTACTGGTTTAGCATCTTGCATGTTGAACATGGAGAGTACTTTGTTGATGTACTCAACCTGTGATAACATCAGTCCCCGAATTTGTCTCTCTTGATCCTCATCCCAAGAATCTGCTTTGTAGCGCCCAGATCCTTCATAGCAAACTGCTTCGACAATTTTTGCTTCAAGTTTATAATCTCTTGCATGTCTGAGCCTGCAACGAGCATGTCATCAACATACAACAATAAAATAATGAAGCTGTTGTCGAACCTCTTGATGTAGCAACAATGATCTGCTTGGCATCTGGTAAAACCACTGCTACTCATGAAGTTATCGAACTTCTTGTACCACTATCTAGGAGCTTGTTTTAAACCATACAAGATATTCTTCAACCTACATACCAGGTTTTTCTTACTTGCCTCTATAAAGCCTTCTGGTTGCCTCATATATATTTCTTCCTCTAAATCACCATGAAGGAAAACTGTCTTTACATCTAACTGCTCAAGATGTAAATTCTCTGCATGTACAATTTTCAACACCAGTCTGATTGTAGACAATTTTATGACTGGAGAGAAAATTTCATTGTAGTCAATACCTTTTTTTCCTGAAAGCCTTTAACAACCAATCTTGCTTTGTAGCATTTACTCCCATCGTGCTCTTCTTTGATCCTGTAAATCCACTTGTTATGGAGCGCTTTCTTGCATGGTGGTAATTCAACTAATTCCCACGTCTGATTTGACATAAACGAGTCCATCTCATTTTTCATGGAAGACTCCCACTTGACTGAATCCTCCACCTGTATTGCTTCATCATAGCATTCTGGTTCACCATTTTCAGTCAGCAACAAGTAGTGCAAAGAAGGCGAATAACGCTGTGTTGGTTTAGGAATTCTGGAGGAGCGTCTTAGTTCTAGTGTGCCTGGTTTTTCTTGAACTGCTTCAGGACTGATCTGAACATCATTTCCAGAACTCTCCTCGAACTCAGCAAATTTATTTGTTTCAGCTTCGATATTTGATCTACTTGATTCTATGGTTGACCTTTTTTTGTACATCACATTCTCATTGAAAATGACATATCTGCTTCTGATGATCTTTCGATTTTCGTAGTCCCAAAATCGGTAACCGAACTCATCACCACCATAACCAACAAAGGCACATTTGTTGGACTTGGCGTCAAGTTTACTTCTTTCAGCAGAATTTATGTGTACATAAGAAATACAACCAAACACTCTTAAGTGTAAAAGGTTTATTTCTTTCTTGCTCTAATCTTCCTCTGGTATTCTACCATCCAAGGGAACTGAGGGCCCACGATTGATCAGGTAAGCTGCAATGTTGATAGCTTCAGCCCATAGAAATTTGGGCAATCTGACATGTATCCTCATGCTTATGGCACGTTCATTCAGAGTTTTGTTCATGCGCTCTGCTACGCCATTCTGCTGCGGTGTCATGGGAACTGTTGTCTCAATCTTGATCCCATTGTTTGCGCAGAAATCTCTGAATCTCCTATTTCTGTACTCTCATCCATTGTTAGACCTCAACCGCTTGACTTTCAGACCAGTCTCATTTTCCACCATGGCCTTCCATTTTCTGAAGGTATCAAAGACTTCTGATTTCTTCTTCAGAAAATAAACCCACACCTTCCTTGTTGAATCATCGATGAAGGTGATATAATATAATGAGCCTGCAAGAGATGGAACTGGAGATGGTCCCCATACATTAGTATGAACCAACTCTAACTTTTTAGCCTTGAGTGTCTTACCAATCTTTGTAAAGCTGACTTTCTTTTGTTTGTCAAAGATGCAATCCTCGCATAGTACGACATCTACATTCTTTAGATCCGGTAGCTTCCCTTTTGACAAATGTGTCTTCATCCCTTTCTCGCTTATACGGCCAAGCCTTTAGTGCCATAGGTTTGATTTTCCATCAGCATCTGCTATTGTAATGATATTCTCTAAATTTGCGGTTACATAGAGAATACCAATCTTCTTACCACGAGCAATAAAGAGTGCTCATTTGGTAATCTTTCATTCACAGCCTGAAAAGGTTGTATTATATCCTTCTCCATCATGCTGTCCTACAGAAATCAAATTTCTTTTGAGACCAGGAATATGTCTCACACCTTTCAGCGTCCAGGTGGTCTGGTTTGGCAGCTTTAATCGTATGTCTCCCTTTCTGACGATCTTCAAGGTTTCATCATCAACTAGATGAACCTTCCCAAAATCACCATTGATATAGTTCTCCATGATTTCTCGGCATGGGGTGGAGTGGAAAGATGCCCCTGAATCCAAGATCCATGATTCAATCAAGACTGTTTACGCTTAGAATCATGGCATCACCTGTCTCCTCTGTCATGTTGGCAGAATCCTGTGCGCCGGTATCTTTCTTCAATGCTTGACAATCTATTTTAAAGTGACTCTTCTTGCCACAATTATAACAAGTAAAATCTTTCTTTCCCATTCTAGATTTTCCCCGTCTGGATTTTGATCTGTCGCGATTTGAATTTCTTTCTGAAGTTCTCCTTCTAGACTCTGTGTGCAAGGCTGAGGAGGTTGATGCTTCACCCGATTCTCTTCGTCGAATTTCTTCACTCAATACCAGATCCCGAACATCGTCGAATTTTAATTTGCTGTTTCCCGACGAGCTGCTGACTGCTGTAACAGTAGCATTCCAACTGTCTGGTAGAGATGATAAGAGAATTAAAGCTCGAACTTCATCATCGAATTCAATTTCCACTGAACTCAACTGAGTTGTGATTGTGTTGAGTTCATTTAGGTGTTGTGCCACTGATGCCCCTTCCGCCATCCGCAAATTGAATAATCGCCTCATCAAGTGAACTTTGTTTGAGGCTGATGGCTTCTCATACATATTAGAGAGAGCCACCATAAGACCCATCGTGGTCTTTTCCTTTGCTATGTTGAAAGCAACATTGCAGAATAACGTCAGTCGAATAACTCCGGGGGTTTGTCTGTCGAGAAGAGTTCAGTTTTTATTCTTCATGCCCTCTGATTGCTTTCCTGAGAGGGGTTGATATAGATTTTTCTGGTACAGAAAATCTTCGATCTTCATCTTCCAAAAGCCAAAGTCCGCACCAATGAACTTTTCAATTTTCACCTTCCCTTTGTCTGCAGTCATCGCTCCCACTCGAATCTGGCTTCGTTTAGATCGTTTCTGACAATTCTTATGAACCACTGTGTATAGGAACACCTCCGTCGACAAATTCGTATCGCCGACAAAATTTTACTATTCACTATTCACGTAAATAGTAACCTCACAAAAAATTGACAAAATTCACAACCAAAAGCTCTGATACCAGTTGTTGGGAAATAAACGAGTAACAAATAATTTCTCTATAACTATAGAACGAAATAAAACGATAAAATAATACCTGAAAATTGATAATAGAGTTCATCCAATTGTGCTTACGTCTCCGGACTGCTGCAGATCTTTTACTAGAGAGAAAATTTACAGGTGTTTACAAAACACTCACTACTACAAGAAAGCTCTCTAGTATTGAGAGAAAGAAATGATTTTGGGATGATGTTGAAGCTAAATGTGCTAGGGTATTTATAGTTGAAGCTTAGAGACTAATATTTGAAAATACCCTAAAGAGCAATGACTAAAGTGTAATTTGCCCATTACAAAAATCAACAAAAATCTGCAACTTTAAAACCATGCGTAGTAGGTGCCAAACCTCTTTGAAAAACCCCTTTGGCGGTGCCAAACTTGATTTTAAGTTTGTTGTATTGTTTGACTTTCAACAGACACGACTGGACATCTTCTCTTTGATAGTGTCATTGTGAGTGCTAGCCCACATCTGTGTCGTTGCACTCAAGTAATGCCCTTCAACATTCAAAACATAGTTAATCTATGTTCAACAGCAGCAGAAAGGAACTAAATTCATAATAACAATAATCATTTGCATTGAGAGGCAATATAAATAGCAAAGAAATCGAACTAAAGCCGTCGATTACCGACGAAATCGAACTAAAGCCGTCGATTACCGACGAAATCATCCATATGGCTTCCCAGGAGTTAGCAAACCAGCAGTTTTCCTAAAACTCCACACCAAATCATCCACATCAAGCATCATCAAGTACTCTAAGTTGATTTTCTGTGCTCGCCAATGAATCCAATTCGAATCCAATCTAACATCATGCAGCGAGACCTCTTTCAAAGAATCTGCAGCCAAGTTGAAACGACCAGGGTGCTTCATTTTCTGATACGTCAGCGACCAACTTAATTCATCTTCTTCTCTCAAATTCTTCCTCGGAAACAAACCAGACCAAGCAGAGTCATCGTTCGGGATTAAGTGGTAATGAGAAAACATCTCATGTCTCCATGTCTCGTTATTAGATTTCAACAGCTCGTAACGAAAACTATGTGACAATAGCTGAGTTGGGATGTTCGTACACTCTCTACTCACAACACTCCCACGCAGTAAGAAAACACCAATGGCTAGAAACAGAGCAAATCCCTTCATTTTCTTTTTCTTTGAATCAGAAGTTGAAATTCTCAAACTTTATCAACAAAAAAAACCCAGAAAGCTAAAAAGAATTCATTGAAGGATAGAGCAACATGTGAGTCCCCATTCCCTGTATTTATACAAAAAAAAAAACCCCAAAGTTCTAGCAGTCAAACAACAATTAAAAGCACCATCCCGTGAAAGATGAGAAATGCCTTTTGTCTTTGCATGGTAAATAACAATAGGTTATTGACTGCAACATATATTTGCAGTGAAAGAGGGAATTGCAGAATAGGTTTAGGCAGGTAGGTGTTGAATAATAGGATCATGTGAGATGTTTATGAAAATAAATTATATATGGATGGACCTACATTTCCAACAAAAAGTGCATTACCAAGCAACTTGTTACTAGCGGTGTTCTCCCAAGAACTTCTCGTGGGTCTTTAATATTTATTCTTGATTATCAATTTCTTTTAAAATATCTTAAAACAAATTCTCTTCGGGATTTTTATTTTAAAAATCTATGTATGTAAAGAATACCATACGAAGGCAAAAACAGATGATTTGGAGCAGCCATAGTTGCAAAACATGCATGTATTTAGATATCCAAATTTCAATCCTCTCTAACGCATTAGCCATAGTCTTAAAAAATATAGCAGCTTAGGATGGATGATCCTATTTTTTGACCACATGTACTTATTTTTCAACATTAATAATTAAACATGTAGTTATCCCATAGCTACACTCATAATTACTAAATAATAGTGGCCATGAAATAAAACGGGATGAATTGATGTATCATTGGTTAATAAAATTTCTATTAGCCCTTGTGTGGTAAATGTTGAACAATAACCTCAAAATTAATTTACTAAGCAACAAATAAATGGAGGAAAATGTTAATAGGAATAATTATCCATTGTACCATATTTAAACCCTAAACATATCCAATTAAATTGGAATTAGGATCATTAGGTAAAACTCCATATATAAGAAGTTTGTAGCAAGAACATCAACCCGAAACAAAAAGTGAAACAAACAAAAGGCCATTTTTTATCAACGAGAAACCTAAGTCAATAAGCCCTTTTTTCTGCATTGAAAAATTAAACGGTTGTTAGTTCAAAACAGAAACAATGATTTTGATCTGTCTTGGAAAAACATCGACCCTTTAACTGTGTTGTTAGTCATTCCATGTTGGAAAAACACCGGGATTCGAGCCTTGAATGGACTCACCAGACCAGCCGCCATTGCTCCCTGGCATGTCGTAATCAACCTTGACCAGTCCCAGCTCTTCGGTTGTTGCCACCGTGGTTCCTGCCGTACCCAGATACACTCCGCCGCTGTAACTCCCACTCGAGCAACCGCCGCCACTGTTTTCGACCACGGAGGGGGAAGAGCAGTTCATGTTCATCAACCCGTGAAGCAAAGCCGGGTTGTTTTGAATATAACTGTTGTAAAATTGGGAACTCTGGCTCGACTGCTGCAGGTTATAAAACCCGGCGGATTGCTGCTGGTGCAGTTGGAGCTGCCTTTGGATGTAATTCTGGTGAAACGTGGAGGTTTCATTTGCATATTGAGAGTTGATGTCGTGGTTCAGTAGTGTTAGCAACGGTTGAGGTTGATGATCAAATGTGGCTTGCATTAAAGGGTAGCCTTGTAGGCTGCTACTGCTCGAGCTTCCGTAATGGAAACTCGAACCAAGAGCGATCATTTCTTCGCGTTTCCTCGTTGATTCGAGTGCTTGAGCTTCCTTTAGCCTTTTAGCAGCTCCTCCTCCGATCGGCAACGTATTGCTCTCGAGAATTGCTTTGACGTCGTACCGATTCATGTCAAAGTTCGTCACTGCATTAAGTCCTCGGAATTTAATCGCTGCAATGTCGTAAGCTTCTGCAGCTTCCTCCTCGGTGCCTGTATTTTGGTAAACAAATTGTGATCATTAAGCACAATTTAGGTTCAGTTTATTTATGGGGAAATCAGAAACTTACCGAAAGTTCCTAAGTAAAGATCTTTGTTTCCTGCAACTCTGCCGATCCTCGCTTGCCATCGGCCATGCTGATGATGCCTGTATAAAAGATTCACGTTCGTTAGAGAAGGAGAAGATCATGCATGGAGCGCTGTTCATTTTGATAATAAAATACCTCGTTACTCCACGATACATGGATGCACCCCTTGAAAAACCACTACTCTTCCTGATATGTAACATTATAAACACATTAATATATATATATATATATATATATATATATCATTCTTGTCTAATTCCAAAGCCTGCAAGCAGAATCTCCTATTATATATGTGTGTACCTTCTAATGGAAGCAACAAATTCTTGTCTAGTCATGTGCTTCATTTCTTCGAGTTCCTTCTCATAATTACTAATCTAGAAACGCACAAGAAGAAAAATCACAATTTAAAAATGGAGATTGAACTTTAGTTGCATTACATCTCTTAATTATGTTTATACCAGGAAATTAGTGGTGGTGGATGTTCCCCAGTATTTGAGTGCAGCAAGATCATAAGCCCTAGCTGCTTTCTCTTCTTTATCATACCCACCTGCTCGACATGGTTTACAATATTTAACGAAAGCATATATATGTATGTATGTATGTACTGGTTGAATAACTGTACTCACCCAGGTATACTGGTGTGTTAATGATGCAAAGTCATCAAGGTAACCATGAAAAAGAAAATAGAATAGAGAAATGGGTTAGCAAAAGATTGGAATTTTCACTTGAAATGAAATCCTAGAAGAAGCTCAAACTCTACCTTGTCTTCCTTTCCTTGATTGTCCTTCTCTCCTACAACTATTATCCCAAAGATGAGCTTCATATCTTCCGGTCCATCTATGCCTGTAATTGCACCGACTTTAATTATTTATTTATCCAAATTATTACTTAGTTTTTATTGAAACTGATCCGAAAGATAGCTCACCTTGTGACGCCACGGTATATGGATGTTCTTTGGCCAAAAGTGTCCAACGTCCTTCTCGGGGGAGCCTCGACGATATTGGTGCTGTTATCGGCGCTGGTTTCGCTGGTTGAGCCCTTGCCACTGCCCATGGATAATGTCAGTGACTGCAAATTGTTAGCACTTTCTTGGAACTCAGCAGCGGGTATTAGAGTTGTGTTCTGCACTTGGACGATGTTGTTAGGTTGAAATGAATAGTCAGAATCACTGGATTGACGAAGTTCGTTGAATGCCAGGAGATCTAACGACGGGCTTTCGGATTTCGAAACTCCGAGGAAATCTGCAACCTTTGGAACTTCAGTACTTGTATTTTCATGGGTGTTTATCAGGTTCCATTCTGTCAAAATATCCAGAAAACGAGGAGTTAGATTAAAAATACAAGAACTAGAGAGAGAGAGAGAAATACGTGATGATACCTTGAATTTGAAACGGATTCTCCATGGTATCATTCACTAAACCTAGATTGAACTGCTGATGAGGCTGAGACGAGTGCAAATGCGTGGCAGTGAAGAATTAGTGGGAGAAAGCGGAAATGAAAGCCAGTTATTTGAATTCATGGAACCCATAATATCATATATTCCAAACTCCTAACTCCAAATCAAAAACTGTGCTTTAGCAACCCTCCAACAAATCAAACTCTACTGCAACAAGCGGAAAAAGAAAGACTATCAAACACAAGATGATCAAGTGACAATCAACAACAGAAATGATAAAAAGAAAAACTTTTTCAAATACCTAGAGTTAGATAGTGCCAAAGTGACCACTGACTAGGGTTTGAGCTTTGTTGATTCACCCTTCTCTCTCTTAGTTTCGTTCTTGGTTAAACCTCTTTATGGTGGCAAGAGAAGATATTTTACAATGAAACTAAACAAGAGAGAAGATAAAGAGACTGAAAGAAGAAGAAAGATACAGTATATATATATATATATACGAGTATATTAAAGGAGAGTTATTTTTGTTAAGTGACCCGTTTTGCAAGGGTCAAGTTCCCAACAATTAACATGATAGGGCTAATTGTACATAAATAATCAGTGTGTTTGTAGCAAGACAAACCCACAATTCCAACTAGGAAAAATCCAGTTATAAAAACTTTGATATATATACTTTAATCTTTGAATGCCCCACTAGGGTTTATTGGAACTCTCGGGGACCTCGAAGGAAGCAATGCATGACTCCCGAAAGCCCAGCATTCCCACACTCTGCAAATCATCTCATAGTCTAAATTCAATACATTGACCACTCTGCGTAAAGCTAACTTCTCTCTTTGTCTCTCTCTGGTGCAATTTCAAAATAGATCAGCCTAATTTCCCACTGTTTTTCCTCACTAAAAGCTATCCAAATTTTGTTGTAGATCCCCGAGTTCACCTCGTTCTGTGTACGGACATGCATTATTCTATCCCAAAATATCCGACATATTTAATATTTAAAGTACCCCATCCCATTTATTAAAAGAGTAACGTGTATAGGTCGTTGATCGTGTATGAATTTATACAACGTAAACTATATGTGGTTTCAAGTTTTATTATTAAATGGGTTATTTTAAAAAAAAAATTTGGAAAGTAATTCATTAATAATAATGAAGGACGTTGAAACTCAAAAGTAAAGGAAGATTTAATTGAAGGATTTGGTTTTGGTTTCCCAAGTAGAGCTCTGTTGACTGCCTAATCGGTTTCCGCACCCCGTCAAAAGGTTAACAATAACATGGATTAAAATATTAATCGTATTCTGTCATCCAATTACCCCAACCATAAACTATTTGATTATTTTAATTTTAAAATTTTAAACTATTTTATTCAGATTCATGAAGCTAATATAAAATGATATTAGTTCCACGTGTATAAACGTTTATCGAAACAACAAAGGTCGGCCACTCTAGGCTTGTCCAAACGATCTGTGGTGACAACAATAATAATCAGCCACGTAAATGAATTACATGAAGTGAGAGTCACGTTCAGATATTGGTGCCCCAAACCTCATAGGAATTTGACCTATATTCTTATAATTTCCATTTCATAATTAATTATTATTATTTCTAAAGTTCTATAGTTTAATTTCATTGCGGCCTTTAGTTTTCAAAGGGGTTCAGACTCAGCAGACAGATGGACCAATTATTCGTTTGCATGCTTGCACAAATAAACATACTCTTACTACCAGCAAAACTTTGACCATTCTTTAATGATCATTTCCTACTTTTTTTACACTAAATAATTAATTTTCCAGTAGAGACAAATAAATAAATAATTAAAATTTACGAGAGGACCAGTCTTCCCCCACCTTTTTCCAGCTGGTTAAACGAATTAGAAAATTTACATCAACATTAATTTTACACGTTTGTATAATGTTTATTAGAATTCAGATTCAATAAATGCTAATAATATTAATTAAACTACGATGAAAACTGTAAGTTATGATCGAATGGATGTGCAATATTAACCACAAATTCTTCATGCATGTCCATTGTCGTTTTTTTTAAAGAATTGAATATGGATCTGAATAAGAGCATATAATATAGGATGGGGGCATTGAAGAACATAAAGCGAAGAAAGGAGGGCATTTCTGGGCAAAGGAGGTCACGAGAATCCATGGAAAGATCTGTAGAGGGTTTCCAATTTCCCAGAGAAGGTGGGAGCAATAGCCGGGAAAGTACTCGTGTCGCCTCGAACCGAACCCACTTTAGAAACTCTTAATGTATTCTCTAGGGACTGTGGAAAAATCAAAAGCAGTCGGCTGCTAGGTTGCTGATTTTTTGTTTTTTTATTATTATTTTTGTTGAATTATGCAAGGGATAATTACAACATTTAATCATTGTACTTTAGGGTATTTACAAGATTAGCCCTTAGGTTTCAACTATAAATACCCTAGCTCATTTAGCTTCAAATCATCTCAAAGCATTCTAGCTTTCTTCCAATACTAGAGAATTTAGAGAGTTTCTTGAGAGTTGTTTTCTCCTTTTTATCAAGAGAGAATTATCATTGTTTTCTCCTTGGTAGATAGAGAGAAGTTGTAATTCCTATTTTCTCATAGTGAAATTCTTCTACCGTTGCCCGTGGTTTTTACCCTATATTATTTAGGGGTTTTCCACGTAAATTTTGTGTCTCTTTTATCTTTATTTTTATTTTCTCAAATTATCAGTTGTGAATTTGCTCTATCCGATAGCCGTCTTCCGCAACAATTGGTATCCGAGCTAGATTAGAGTGTGTAATATCTGCTTATTGTCTTTGTGGTTGCCACCAAAAGGTGGATCCTCTAACATAAGAAAGTAAGAAGGTATTACCCATTCTTTGAAGGTTCCAGAGAACTATTCACGATTGTGAAATAGTGGGAGCTATCCGTAATAGAAGCTATGACAACGAAATTTGATATTGAAAAATTCAATGGGAGAAATTTCTCACTGTGGAAATTGAAGATGAAGGCCATCCTGAGGAAAGACGGGTGTCTAGCGGCTATCAATGAAAGGCCGGTGGATTTCGCAGATGACAATAAATGGAACGAGATGGACGGAAATGCTATGGCAAACTTTCATCTAGCATTAGCAGATGAAGTATTGTCAAGCATCGAGGAGAAGAAGACAGCTAAGGAGATATGTGATCATCTCACCAAATTGTACGAGGCCACATCGTTGCACAATAAAATTTTCCTTAAAAGGAAATTGTACACTCTCCGTATGTCAGAATCTACTTCAGTGACAGAGCACTTAAATACACTGAACACCTTATTTTTCTCAGCTTACATCCTTAAGCTGTAAAATAGGAGAACAAGAACGTGCTGAACTTCTACTTCAAAGTCTACCGGATTTGTATGATCAACTCATCATCAACTTGACAAATAGTAATGTCACCAGTCTAGTCTCGATGACGTTGCAGTGCTGTTCTACAAGAAGAAAATCGGCGCAAGAACAAGGAAGACAAACAAGTAAATCTGCAACAAGCAGAAGCGTTGACAACGACGAGAGGGAGATCAACAGAATGTGGCCAAAGCAGCAGTCATAAACATGGTAGATCGAAGTCCAGAAGCAAAAAGAATTTAAAGTACTACCACTGTGGAAAGAAGGGTCACTTGAAGAAGGATTGTTGGAGTCTCAATAAAAACTCCAATCCACAAGGCAATACCGCAAACACTTCAGATGATGGAGATGCTCTATGCTGTGAAGCGTCAACTACCGTGGAAGGCAGAAAAAGATTTGCAGATATATGGCTCATTGATTCAGGAGCAACATATCACATGACCTCAAGAAGAGAATGGTTCCATCATTATGAACCTATCTCAGGAGGATCTGTCTATAGTTGCAATGATCATGCCTTAGATATCGTTGGCGTGGGAACCATCAAATTGAAGATGTATGATGGAACAATTAAAGTTGTTCGAGATGTACGGCACGTGAAAGGCCTGAAGAAAAATTTATTATCCTACGGATTGTTGGATAATAATGCAAGCAAGATTGAAACACAGAAAGGAATCATGAAGGTGTTCCGTGGAGCGCTTGTGGTGCTGAAAGGCGAAAAGATAGTTGCAAACTTGTACATGCTGAAGGGAGAGACTTTGCTAGAAGCAGAAGCCTCTGTTGCCTCATGTAGTTCAGATTCTGCAATGTTATGGCATAAGAAACTTGGACACATGTCAGAACAAGGAATGAAAGTCCTTGTGGAGCAAAAGCTACTTCCCAGCTTAACAAAGGTATCACTTCCTTTGTGTGAGCATTGTATAACAAGTAAGCAACACCGATTGAAATTCAACACATCAAATTCTAGAGGCAAAAGTGTTCTAGAATTGGTTCACTCTGACGTATGGCAAGCACCGGTCACATCCCTAGGCAGAGCAAAATACTTTGTCTCATTTATTGATGACTACTCCAGGAGATGTTGGGTGTACCCTATTAAGAAGAAGTCAGATGTGTTTGCAACTTTCAAAAACTTTAAAGCGCGGGTGGAACTTGATTCTGGAAATAAGATCAAGTGTTTCAAAACAGATAATGGAGGAGAATACACAAGCGAAGAATTTGATGACTTTTGCAAGAGAGAAGGCATCAAAAGACAGTTCACAGTGGCGAACACTCCTCAACAAAATGGAGTGGCAGAGCGGATGAACAGAACCTTGTTAGAAAGAACACGAGCAATGTTGAGGGATGCAGGCCTATAAAAATCATTCTGGGCAGAAGCAGTCAATACCGCCTGTTATTTGGTGAATCGAGCTCCATCAACTGCAATAGAGCTGAAGACACCAATGGAGATGTGGACTGGTAAACCAGCTGATTATTCAAACCTCCATGTATTTGGAAGTATTGTGTACGTGATGTACAACTCCCAAGAAATTTCGAAGTTGGATCCAAAATCCAGGAAATGCAAATTCTTGGGGTATGCTGATGGAGTAAAGGGGTATCGCTTGTGGGATCCCACTGCCCGCAAAGTGATCATTAGCAGGGATGTTATCTTTGTAGAAGATAAGCTACAAAGAAAAGAAGACGATGCTAGCGCTGAAAAGTCAGAGATTACTCATATACATGTGGAAAAGGAGGTTGAACAAGGAGATTCTTCTGAAGCAGAACCAGCTCATGATGAACAAGAACTAGAGAGTTCTGAAGCTCCAATAACTCGTCAATCAGATCGTGTGAGAAGATGTCCCAATTGGCACTCAGATTATGTTATAGAAGGTAATATTGCATACTGCCTTTTAACATAGGACGGTGAGCCATCAACATACCAGGAGGCAATAAACAGCTCAGATGCTTCATTATGGATGATGGCGATGCAAGAAGAAATCGAAGCCCTTCATAAAATAATACATGGGACCTTGTGCCACTACCACAAGGAAGGAAGCCAATTGGTAACAAATGGGTCTTCAAAATCAAGCGAAATGTTGACGATCAAGTGGAGAGGTACCGTGCAAGACTGGTGGTCAAAGGATATGCTCAAAAAGAAGGTATTGATTTCAATGAAATATTTCTCCTGTGGTTCGACTAACACAGTTCGAGTACTCTTGGCAATGTGTGCTACATTGAACTTACATCTAGAGCAGCTAGATGTTAAAACAACTTTTCTTCATGGAAATCTTGAAGAAGAGATTTATATGCTCCAGCCTGAAGGTTTTGAAGAAAAAGAAAAGAAGAACTTGGTTTGCAGGTTGAACAAATCTCTGTACGGTCTAAAGCAGGCGCCGAGGTGTTGGTATAAGAGATTTGATTCCTTCATTATGTGCCTTGGATACAACAGACTTAATGCAGACCCTTGTGCTTATTTCAAGAGGTCTGGTGATAACGATTTTGTTATATTGCTGTTGTATGTGGATGACATGTTGGTTGCAGGACCCAACAAAGATCATATTAAAGAATTAAAGGCACAACTGGCTAGGGAATTTGAAATGAAGGACTTGGGATCAGCAAACAAGATTCTAGGGATGCAAATTCACCGAGACAGAAGTAATAGGAAGATTTGGCTTTCACAAAAGAATTACTTGAAGAAGATCTTGTCACGATTCAGCATGCAAGATTGTAAGCCAATTTCTACTCTTCTTCCTATTAACTTCAAATTATCCTCCAGTATGAGTCCTAGCAGTGAAGAAGAGAGGATGAAGATGTCTCGAGTACCGTATGCATCAGCAGTGGGAAGTTTAATGTTCGCTATGATATGCACAAGACCAGACATTGCACAAGCAGTGGGAGTGGTTAGTCGGTACATGGCGAATCCAGGCAAAGAGCATTGGAATACAGTAAAGAGGATCCTAAGATACATCAAGGGAACCTCAAATGTTGCATTATGTTACGGAGGATCAAACTTACTAATAAATGGTTATGTAGATTCTGACTATGTAGGGGATTTGGATAAAAGCAAATCTACTACAGGATATGTGTTCAAAGTTGCTGGTGGAGCTGTAAGCTGGGTTTCAAAATTGCAGTCAGTTGTGGCTACATCCACAACAGAGGCAGAATATGTAGCAGCTACACAAGCCAGTAAAGAAACAATTTGGTTGAAGATGCTATTGGAGGAGCTTGAGCACAATCAAGAGTATGTCTCTCTGTTTTGTGACAGTCAAAGCGCCTTGCATCTAGCAAGGAATCCAGCATTTCATTCAAGAACAAAGCACATACGAGTTCAGTACCATTTCATTCGTGAAAAGGTTGAAGAAGGAACGGTAGATATGCAGAAGATCCATACCAAAGACAACATAGCAGATTTCATGACGAAGGCAATCAACGCTGATAAATTTACCTGGTGTCGATCCTCTTGTGGCCTGTCAGAGACGTAAGCAACATGATGGTACAAGGTAGAAAGAATGGTGTGAAGATATGATTGTTCCAATCAAATCTTCAAGTGGGAGATTGTGGAAAAATCAAAAGCAGCCGGCTGCTAGGCTGCTGATTTTTTGTTTTTTTTTATTATTATTTTTGTTGAATTATGCAAGGGATAATTACAACATTTAATCATTGTACTTTAGGGTATTTACAAGATTAGCCCTTAGGTTTCAACTATAAATACCCTAGCTCATTTAGCTTCAAATCATCCCAAAGCATTCTAGCTTTCTTCCAATACTAGAGAATTTAGAGAGTTTCTTGAGAGTTGTTTTCTCCTTTTTATCAAGAGAGAATTATCATTGTTTTCTCCTTGGTAGATAGAGAGAAGTTGTAATTCCTATTTTCTCATAGTAAAATTCTTCTACCATTGCCCGTGGTTTTTACCCTATATTATTTAGGGGTTTTCCACGTAAATTTTGTGTCTCTTTTATCTTCATTTTTATTTTCTCAAATTATCAGTTGTGATTTTGCTCTATCCGATAGCCGTCTTCCGCAACAGGGACACCCCTTTCTCCATTTTATATTATATCATGAAATGAAATTAGGGTTAGGGTTGTTTTGTTTTGCAAGAGCTATAAATGCGATGCTAAAGAATACAAGGTACAACACTCATAAAACATGCAATCTTGTTTTGCACTCACTTTTATTCGTTAAAACTCGTAATTTCTTTCTTCTTTTTAATATACAAAACACTATCTTAAGTATTTTTAGGTTTTATTTATAAACAACTTTTTCTCCAAATAAATTAAAAACATCTTCATATAAATATATCTATTGTCATTTAATACAGCGGTCGTGGTGTTAGGCTTCAGTTGATCGTTTACGTAATTTTGTACAGCGCATCAACTTGTAATCAATTAATTAAAAATTTCGGTCTTGTTTATGTGAGTTGTGCAACACTTTCACTTTTCATATCTTTTTTCTTCATATGTTATTTTACACGACTTAGCAAACTCTCTATTCATATTGACAGTACTCATAAAAGAATGAGAATATATATATATATATATGATCCACTAAAATCATGAAAATTCTTTTCGTTTTGAACCTTTTAAGATATTTGGATTAAGAGAAACTAAAGGTTGAGATTAACTTTTTATTATTTTTCAATGAATATTTTTTCATTTTTTACTTTTAATCTCAACCTTTAATTTCTCTCATCTATGGTCCTAAAAAGTGTAAAACTAAGAGAATTATACTGATATATATGGCAGGATCCACTTACTCAATGTAAAACTAATAAGTTTTACACTAGTTTATAGTCATTACATTTAAATAAATAAATTACTTAGATTTAATTAAAATATATAACTTATAAATAAATATATTTTAACTCACAGTAAAATAATACCTCTTTTCACCCTAAACCCTAAAATCTAAAACTCTATCCTAAACCCTAAATATAAAACCCTAAACCATAAATCCAAAACCCAAACCTTAAAGTTTAAATCTTAAACCTTAAATCCTAAACATAACCCTGAAAAATAATTTATTTATTTAAATTTAATGACTATAAATTAGTATAAAACTTATTAGTTTCACAAATCATAAGGGATATATATATTATAATTAATAATATTGCTGAGAGATCAAAAAGACATCCTTTAGTATATACAGTAAAAAAGAAGATGATTGAACAAGAGATATCGTTCAATATGACAGAGAAGAAGATATATGGATTAAAATTTGAAAAATTTATTTGATATATAGATTATATAAATAGACGATGAAGATTGGAGAATAAGAAACCAAATCATTAAATGTTAGATTCATGGAGTTTGAAGTGTTTCTCGATTAAATAGACACTAGATTCACATACAGAAGGATGAAATGACTTTGGTGGGGAATTTTGAGACTTATCGATCACCATCAATGACGATCATCGATAATTATTGTGGCGGCCAGAATTCGGGAAAACTGAGGAGAACATAAGAAAAAGAAAGAAGAAGAAGAAGAAGACATAGATTTTATATATATTTAAATTGACGTCATTTAAAAGTAGATTTAAATTTTAAAAACCATGTTGTTTTGATGTTGTGTGTCAACCACCATGTCATAATATCATTTAACAATTGAGAAATCAAAATAGGAGTTCTTCGAAAATTTAATGATCAAATTGAATTTATTTTAATTTTAATTACCGAAATTAAAATGCAAAAAAAATAAAAAATAAAAAATGAAATGATGAAATTTATAATTTAAAAATAGGATTTACCCTTATTTTATTATCAACTTACCTTCAACGCATTTCATTCATCCATAGAACATGCACCTCCACTTTATTAAACTCCATCCCAACCGATTTGGAAGCCTAATCGTTATTTGTGTTATTATTATTATTATTATATTTTCATATTTTATCTCTAATATAAAATATTTTTATAATAAATATCTCCATAAGACAATGCAACTTTAATGTAAAGTTTTTAACATCTAAACACGAAACATAATCTCAGGGTTAAAATAATTGGATGTATAGAGTCATTGAGATCATGTGCATGCAATTGTCTTGTTTTAGAAAACCAAGATGCTTAAAAAATACCAAGGTTAATTAAATATTTAATTATATAATGAGAATGATCCTAAGTTATACAAAGATCTGAGAATGATCCTATTTTTTTAATCTATGTTATACCACAGTAAATACTTAAAGTATACCTGCATGTCCAATGAATGGTAGCTAAAGAGGAGATAAGACCCAAAATTCCAAAGTCCATGCTCCATTTAGGTTGTGAAAATTTTAGTTTGCCCTCTAAATTCTTTTAAAAATTTTCATTAAATCTCAAAATTTTAAGATACCCTTAATTAAACTTTTCTTTATTTATGTCTCTAATTTTAATTAAATCTCAAAATCATTAGCAATTTTAATTATGTCTCTATTTTTTTTTAAAAAAAAATCTGTTTAACCTCTTAAAACTTTTAAAAACCGAATCATCATCCATTGAACAACACATACACAAGCTTTACACTACTCGTGCCTTTATAATGTTAATATACATGGGTAATACTCATTTATTATTTATATGTAGTTATAGTATTTTATGTACGTCATAACTCATTGCGTGACCTCAATGATTAAAGTGAGTGTTATTTTTCTTGAGTTCTTGAGTTCGAGTAACCGTGTTCACAGGATGTATGCGTTGTTAATAATTAAAAAAATTATACCTATATTATCTTATAATTAATTCAGATCATTAAATAAATATTTAGGTATATCATTCACTATTTATGTAAAAATAATAATATCTGCATTAATTCTTTGTATTACCTTTTGCCAATATACTTATGTGATCTTAATATGTAAGCGTAATTCTCATTTATTGATTATCTATAAAAAGTTTACGTAATTATAATATTTAATAATATTATATATATGTACGAACCCGACCCGACCCAAAAATTTTACATCCTTCACCCGACCCGACTTGAAAAATATATACCCTCCACCTGACCCGAACCCGACTTGACTTTTTGAGATAAAATCCGAACCCGATCTGACATTACCCGAAATAATAATAAAAATATTATTTTTATTCAATAAAACAGTGATTTAATTGAAAATAATATATAGAGGGGTATTATTATAATTATTCATAAATATATAAGGTAAAATTATATTTTTTTGGGTCGGGTCAGGTCGGATATTTTTTACCTTAAACTCGAATCTGACCCAACCCGAACATCACCTTTAAAATAAAACCCGAACCCAATCTTTTTTTTAAATGACCCGATCCGTTGGGTTGAAACCCGTCAGGTTCAGGTTCCATGCCCATCCCTACCTACAAGTAGTGCAGTAGGAGAATAAGAAGGGGAGTGGGGAAGGTGCTGAATACGAACGAGTGAGTGCAGATGCTTTTACAGCACCACGCATCGAATCACACAGCAACAGGGTCATAGATGTTTGAGAAGGCACCGGAAGATTTACTCTCACAAGTTAGCCCTGGCTGGCCTCTCTAGCCTTGTCGCCCTACATGCAGATCTACTGTCCATGGTAGAGCATCTTAAAGTTGTTCAATCACAATGCGAGACTCTGCAAATTTTCATAACTTCACATTTATTGAAGTATTTATATCATTTTTAATTCATGGTATCTAGCAAAAATCAGTTTTCTTTTCAAATCTCTTCGAACTCGAATATGATGTTGTGATCCAATTGTGAAAATTCATATTAGAAGAGATCCGACGAAATGCTTACGATAGCGTCCAAATTTTTAAAGAGAAAACAAGAGAGTTCCATGATTGAAGAATATCCTTTAAATCGTTTAATGTTAATCAAAAAGTTTATAGTGACTCAAGTTTTTCCTCATGGCGCAGTAGAAATCGAAGACAATTTGGGAACTCGATTTAAAATAAATGGATAGAGATTGAAGCCGTATTATGAACACACTCCAATTGGATTAGTCGAGGAGATTGAATTGGAAGAACCAATGCTTTAAAATCAGGTCGTCGAACTAACGACGTTAAACAATAGCATTTTAATGGGAGGCAACCCATTTTGTTTTTTTTAATTTATTTTCAAATTTTAGTTTCCAAATTTCGTTTGCTTATTTTACGTTTTTAATTCTTGATTTAAATTTTGTAGGTACCCCGAGCATTTTAATTGAAGATCGGATAAAGTCGAAGCAAAAAATTGTTTCAATTGAAGCAAGAGTCGACCGAAGTTAAGGTATTGGAGCAGAATTTCAGCCAGTTTTGAAGTTGGTGTCATGCGGCAACAAATGAGATTTTACTCCAAACCCATACATATCATTTCATTAATGGTGTGCGTTAGCAAACCCTCCATAACCGGTGCATGTTAGCGGAACCCAAACCCTAAATTTATCCCCTTTACGCCCAACATTCTCTCAAAATCTTTCCCCATATTTTTGTAAGTTTCGGCCACCCCTAGTCTCCAATCGCTATCAATTTCTTTTTGATTTGATAACCTTATCCCTTATCACTCATATTTTTCTAATTAAATTCCCTTATAAACCAAAACACCTCACCAAATCAAAACGCATACCATACCTGGCATTAACCACAAAAAATTAGTCTTTCCCTCTTCTTTTTATTAATCGGCCAAAACCTTACAACCATCAAGCATCATTGACGTCACCCACTTCACCACTGTTAGTCGAGCACCGCTACGCCCTTACATTTTAATCACCGCCAAACGTCACTAATTTTGCTGCAATTTTCATTCTTTAACCAATCAAGAAATCATGGTGATGACAAGAAACCAATCGGACAATCCATCTTGCCCACCGATCACCCTTGGTGGTAGTAGACAATGTTTCACTGTTCCTCCAGTGATCAACATTCCGAGGAGCTCTGACTCGCTGCCACAACCTGCTCTCATTCCTCAACAAACCGCTCAACATGGAGAAAAACGTGGGAGACAACCTTGCTCTCATTCGTCCATGCCTGAGTCAATGCCATCATCATCCGCTCATCATTAATCCAATTATATGGTGCCATAGTAAGGTTCTATCGTTCCATCCAGATCACGCCAAAACCGACCATCCTAATTGGTCGCTCTAATATTTTATTCGATGCCATATGCGACACATTCATAATCGATGCCAGATATCACCCATTAAACTCATTCGGCAGTACTCGAACAAGATGAAAAACCCGAGGTAAATTCTACTCATGTCGATAACGAACCACTACTATTTTGGCATCCTATTTTTGATTTTTCAGATGACTTCGCTTCTGGATTTTCAAATCTGCCGCCACAACCAAGGATCGAGCTGACATATTCCTCTAGTCGAAACAGCGACCAGCAACCACATTCACCATCATTTACTGCGTGTTACAACGAGACGCCCACCTACGATGATCATGCACCCGATCACAACCATTATCACGAGTGTCATCGAAGACGGCGCACCTACTCCATACCGATCGAGGAAGTACTTCAAGGTTATCTCGACTTTAACAATAAAGAGGCTTGACGATTCGAAAACATCCGACACAATAAGTTTCGAGTTTGTAAGTATATTCCTTATCACACTCTCAATTCCTAGCATTTGCGTGATTCTTTCATAAATTATTTTGATGAAATTGGTTGGAGTTCTTATTCTGAAGTTCGATATGCTATCTATTGTTGTGAAATTCGGGTTAATTTCCACCAATAACAGATTCACCGTGAAAACTATTATCTAGGTGATTAGTGTGAAAACGATTGTACTAAAAATCACCCCAAGGTAGATTCCCAGGAAAGAGGAGGGGTCACAATGGTCCCTCTTAAAACCCACTTTCCTTAGACAGAACTACCAAGACAAGTAATTTTAATAGGACAATAATTGACAACAACTATACCCGACAATAGCTATTAAATAGACATAAAAGAGAACACCAAAATATTTCACTAATAGAGGAAATATTACAAAGAGAGAAAGAATACAAATAGCCTTTAAAATAGAAGAAGGCTTATATTTGTGGGATGATTAACTAAGGAGGAGGAGGGCTTTATTTATAACAAAAGAATTTCCCCTCCTCCTTATACACAACCAATGTGGGACTTTTGCCAAAAACCAACAAATCTCCACCTTGGCAAATTCCACACACATCTCTAAAAAAAAAACAATCTTTTAATTTGTAACAATATTGACCAAATCTAAACAATGTTTAAACTTGACTGCAGTTACCACTTTTGTCAACATATCAGCAGGATTCTCAGTGGTCCGAATCTTCTGGATTATGACTCCACCTTCTTCTAGAATCTCTCGTACAAAGTGATATCGAACATCAATGTGCTTCGTCCTTGCATGGTAAACCTGGTTCTTTGCTAAATGAATAGCACTCTGACTATCACAGTGCACTTTGATGTGCTTTTGTTCCATTCCCAATTCACCAAGCAACCCTTGAAGCCAAATTGCCTCCTTCACAGCCTCTGTAACTGCCATATACTCTGCCTCTGTAGTAGACAAAGCCACTGTTGACTGTAAGGTGGACTTCCAACTGACTGGTGCCTTTGCAAATGTAAACACATAACCAGTAGTTGATCGACGCTTGTCCAAATCACCTGCATAGTCTGAATCACAATACCCAACTACACACTGACCATCTTGTTTGTCCTGCTGAAAGACCAAACCAACATCTACGGTGTTCAGAATATACCGCAGAATCCATTTCACAGCTTGCCAATGCTCCTTTCCAGGATCATGCATATACCTGCTCACAACCCCAATTGCCTGTGAAATATCGGGTCTCGTACACACCATTGCATACATCAAGCTACCAACAACACTTGCATACGGAACCTTTGACATGTATTCCCGTTCTGCATCATCCTTAGGTGACATGGATGCACCGAGCTTGAAATGAGAAGCAAGAGGTGTACTAACTGGTTTTGACATCTCATTTATGCCAAAATGTTTTAGTACCTTCCTCAGATATTCTTTCTGAGACAAACAAAGCCTCCCCAATTTCTTATCCCTTGATATCTCCATGCCTAGAATCTTCTTCGCTTCACCAAGATCCTTCATCTCAAACTCCCTGTTCAATTGAGTCTTTAGTTTCGCAATTTCTGTCTGACTCCTGGAAGCTATCAGCATATCATCAACATAAAGAAGAAGATATATATATGATCCGTCTTCTAGCTCGCGTAAATACACACAATGATCATATTTGCTTCTTGTGTACTTCTGCCCTATCATAAACTTGTCAAATCGCTTGTACCACTGCCTTGGAGATTGCTTCAATCCGTACAGCGATTTTTCTAATTTGCACACCATCTCTTCTTTTTCAGCAACTTTGAATCCATCTGGCTGAGTCATGTAGATTTCCTCATCCAAGTCTCCATGTAAAAATGCAGTTTTTACATCTATCTGAACTAGTTCCAAATCTAACTGCGCTACCAAAGCCAACAAAATTCTGATGGAGGAATGTTTTACAACTGGAGAAAATACTTCATTATAATCAACTCCCTCCGTTTGAGCGTAGCCTTTAGCCACTAATCTTGCTTTGTAGCGGATGTTATTCTTGTCAGGAAATCCATCTTTCTTTGCATATACCCACTTGCACCCAATTGCCTTCTTTCCCTTCGGAAGACTAGCTAGTTTCCACGTCTGATTCTTTTGAAGGGATTGCATTTCTTCATTCATGGCAATCCTCCACTTTTTATGTTCTGAACTTTGAACTGCTTCATTAAAAGTGGCAGGAACGTCATCAATTGCAATTGGTGATGCAAAAGAGACCATATCAGCATAACGAGCAGGTTGTCTAATGGTCATCTTTCCCTTTCTGAGTGCAATTGATTCATGTTGCTGTGGAGGTTCTTGGGTCTGAACCTCTTCTTCATCTGACTCTTCTTCTACCATAGGAGAGTCAATATCATTTTCTTTACTGGTTGGGACAAATTTGCTTCCTTCAAACTCCACCTTTTTGGGAGTTCCATCTGTCTGCTCCAATTTTTCTGAAGTCACCTTTCTCAACATGGTAGATTCATCAAAGGTAACATCCCTGCTGAAGATTATTTTCTTTGTTTCTGGACACCAAAGACGATAGCCTTTCACACCAGAGGTGATCCCCATAAAAATCGCCTTCTTTGCTCTTGGATCCAGCTTTGACTCCTTAACATGGTAGTATGCAGTGGAACCAAACACATGTAAGGAATCATAATCTGTAGTAGGTACTCCAAACCATTTCTCTAATGGTGTTTTACCACCAATAGCAGTCGATGGTAAGCGGTTGACAAGGTGACAAGCATAGACCAAAGCCTCAGCCCAAAATTCTTTGCCTAACCCAGCATTAGACAACATACACCGAACCTTCTCCACTAATGTCCGGTTCATACGCTCTGCCACTCCATTCTGTTGTGGTGTACCTCTGACAGTGAAGTGCCTAACAATACCTTCCTCTTCACAGACTTTCAGAAATGGATCATTTTTGTACTCTCCACCATTGTCTGTACGGAGACGTTTGATTTTTCTGCCTGTTTGAGTCTCCATCATCTTTTTCCATTTAAGGAAAAATCCTAGCACCTCATCCTTTGTCTTCATTGGATACACCCAAACTCTCCGGGAAAAATCATCAACAAAGGTGACATAATAGTGTGTTCCTCCCAATGAAGTTGTCTTGGAAGGCCCCCATACATCTGAATGAACATAATCCAAAATACCTTTAGTATCATGGATTGCTGTTCCAAATTTCACCCTCGTCTTCTTCCCTTTGATGCAATGCTCACAAAAAGCTAATTTGCAAGCCCGAGCACCCTTCAATAATCCTGGATCTATCAGTAATTTCAAGGATTTTTCACCAACATGCCCCAAGCGCATATGCCATAACATGGTTGCTTCTGACTCCTGTTCATCAGTAGAAGCTGCCACTGCTGCTGTCCCAACAATTGTACTACCCATAAAGTAATACACATTGTTTCTTTTTCGGATTCCCTTCATTATCACCAGTGCACCAGAGATAATCCTCATAATCCCATCTTTTGCCCTCACTTCTAAACCTTTTGACTCTAAGGTTCCCACAGAGATGAGATTTCTCATTAAATCTGGTACATAATGGACACCTGTTAAGGTTCTGATTGATCCATCTTGATTCCTCAAGCGAATTGAACCAATCCCAAGTGTGTCAAGAGGGGAATTATTTGTTGTGTAGACAATTCCACCTTTTAGTTCTTTAAAATCAAAGAACCATTCTCTATTGGGGGTCATATGGTGGCTACAAGCTGAATCTAACAGCCATGAACTGGAACAGCTGGTTGATGGCGTAGCAGCGAATGCGAAATCTGAATCTCCATCATCATACTCGACCACATTTGATTCTGAGACAGCCTTCCCCCTTTCAGGTTTGCCTTTATTCTTTAGCCTGGGACATTCTTTCTTCCAGTGCCCTTTTTCTCGACAAAAGGCACATTCATCTTTGCTCAATCTGGACTTTGACTTCGATCTCCCTCTGCTTCCTTTATTCTGACTCTTGGAACGGCCTCTAACAACAAGAGCTTCTGCTTCGACACTTGTGTTTTCTTGTTTGTCTTTCTTTCTCAATTTATAACTATAAAGGCAGCAGTTACTTCACTGAGAGACACATCAACCTTCCCATGAAGTAGAGTAGTTTCAAGATACTCAAACTCATCAGGAAGTGATCCCATCAACATCAGAGCTAGATCTTCGTCTTCAAAAGTCACGTCCATATTCATCAGATCAGTCACCAGCTGATTAAAGCTAGTAATGTGATCATTCATAGTGGTACCTGGTACATAGTTGAAGCGGAACAGTCTCTTTTTCATGTAGAGTTTGTTATGACCGCTTTTCTTCAAAAATTTCTCCTCCAGTGCCTTCCACAATTTACTTGCAGAAGTTTCCATAGAAAATGCATACTTCTGCTCTCTAGAAAGACATGATCGAATAGTACCACATGCCATTCTATTGATCCTCTTCCATTCTTTCTCCTCAACATCATCTGGTTTCTCTCATTCAATAGCAATGTCTAGACCCTGCTGAAATAGGGCATCTAGAACCTCGCTTTGCCACATGCCGAAATGACCGGTGCCATCAAAAATCTCCACTGCAAATCTAACATTTGTCACAGCATTTCTTGCCAAAATTGAAGATGAAGAAGCGTCTGCCATTTCTGCTACAAATTCTATTTAATAGCTGCCAATGCAGAATGTCAATTATCCCAAGGAAATTTTTCTGATGTGGAAGATCAGCCTAAGCCGCAACCACAGAGCATACTAAAATAAACCAAGAGCTCTGATACCAATTGTTGTGAAATTCGGGTTAATTTCCACCAATAACAGATTCACCGTGAAAACTATTATCTAGGTGACTAGTGTGAAAACGATTGTACTAAAAATCACCCCAAGGTAGATTCTCAGGAAAGAGGAGGGGTCACAATGGTCCCTCTTAAAACCCACTTTCCTTAGACAGAACTACCAAGACAAGTAATTTTAATAGGACAATAATTGACAACAACTATACCCGACAATAGCTATTAAATAGACATAAAAGCGAACACCAAAATATTTCACTAATAGAGGAAATATTACAAAGAGAGAAAGAATACAAATAGCCTTTAAAATAGAAGAAGGCTTATATTTGTGGGATGATTAACTAAGGAGGAGGAGGACTTTATTTATAACAAAAGAATTTCCCCTCCCCCTTATACACAACCAATGTGGGACTTTTGCCAAAAACCAACATCTATTACGAATTGGTTTTTGAATTTTATACGACTTTTACATTTTTACCAAATCGTATAGCATCTAATACAACGCCGGGTGTGATTTCATTTAGATTACTTGGACAACATTTCGTTCAGTCGTTAGCGGATTTTGATTTTTCTATGGGGTTCGTGACGGATGTCACATACCATGATTTTCTAACCGCTTTACGTGAGATTCCTCAGGACTTCAACACGGATGTAGCATATGAAGAACTTATCGGTTTGCCCAGTGCTACCTACAATGCACGAAACACCAAGGGATGGCATATTCATGATCCCACTCTCCGCTACATACACCGGTTCCTTGCATATAATTATTTCTGGCGTAATGACACTACGTCCTCGCTAAGTAAGGTTGAATTATTTTTCCTATGGTGTATACAAACTGGTGTGAAAGTAAATTTGGGTTTTTGGTTCGCGTATGCCTTTGAGCGTATTGTGCGTTTCGATCATCCATTAATTCTTGAACCTTACATTACTTGCCTTGTATCTCGTTTATTTCTGTTAACATTTGATTCTAATCAATTTACTTATTCTTTTGCAATGGATCCTTTGGATGCTAGGTGTTTGGATACGATGGGACTGCTTGCCGGAACTCCCAGTGCGTCACACATTGTCCCTCACAGCTCGATTACACCGCGTAATGAGCGTGTATTCCTTTGGAGGACTACTCAACCCGCGACACCAGGGGAGCATCCATCCTCGGACATGCATAGAGAAATCCATGAGGTGCATGGCCGGCTAGACTCCATCGAGACCAACATTGCTGAGATATTTTCGTACCTTCGCCTGAGAACTTTTAGACGTGGTTACGACAATGACTGACATTGATTGGGGAGTATTTTCACCTTCTCTATTTTACATTTTACATTTTATTATTCATATTGGGGCAATATGATTTTAAGTGAGGGGTGAAATTAGAAACCAAATTAGCCTTTGCTTATTCTTTGATTGAAATTGAATTTTTTCTTGATTTGAATCGTTGATAATCTTGGTTGCCAATCTTGAGTTTGATTTAATTTTTTGTGTTTATTTGTGAATTCAAGCATGTTCTTGTTAAAATTAGAATTCAAGATAGCATGACACGACTAGTTGATGTAATTTGTTTTTGGTAATTTCATGAATTTGTTGATTGAATTGGAGCATGACTTAGTTCAATAAGTTGTTCGTGTGAGTTTTGAGCCTAATGAGCATATCTTTTTTTTATTGCTACCCTTTTTATTTCCCCCTAGTGAACCACTTTAAGTCTTATATCATTTTCTTTAATTCACCATATTTTTATATCCGAGTCTATTTTATTTTTCCTTTTTTTGTTACCATTCTTCAAGACAAAGTGATATTACTTATGGAAAAAAACTAGAAAAAAAGTTGTTCAAAAAATACAGTGCAAAATCAAAGAAAATAGTACAGAAA
The DNA here is from genome assembly GCF_006381635.1 of Hibiscus syriacus. Lineage (NCBI taxonomy): Eukaryota > Viridiplantae > Streptophyta > Magnoliopsida > Malvales > Malvaceae > Hibiscus > Hibiscus syriacus. Next base: position 275,267 of record NW_024063027.1, on the reverse strand, counting down.
TTTATCATGTTCGAACATCATAAAAAATCAGTGCAATTTGGTTCGAATTATGCAGAAGAATTCAAACAGTGCAATTTTGATTCGAGTGAATAGAAAATTCAGTGCATAGTTTTTTTTGGTTCAAGCAAAAAAAAAGAGCAACAACAGAAAGAAAAAAATAGAATGTTTTCAAGAAGGAAAAAAACAGAAAAAAGACTGAATAAAGCTTTGTTTTTCTTGTTTTGACTTCCTTTCATTTTTACCTTCATTTGAATAAAGTTTCGGAATAGTCTATACTTTGTCTTGAATTTTAAAGGCCCATTTCTCAACCTTTATCATACTCGAACCTTAGCCCCGTTACAAACCATTTTGAAGTCCTCTTGATTGTTGCATCATTTTCATACTAAGTAGTGGAGATTATATTTAGTTACAAGCCTATGGTAATGTGTTGATTAATTAGTTTAGGCTTGAGCGATTCTTTCACCCGAAACACATGAGCAAAATGAGTAAACCCATGTGAAGAACTAAGTCTTGAGTTCTTTGAAATTGATGGATGTTTGAAATGCCATGATTGATTTACACTTAATTGATTATGCCATGATTGATTTACACTTAATTGATTTTGCCTTGCTTGATTGATCTTGAATTTCAACATTTACTTGATTGAGTTTGCTTAGAAACCTTGGAAATTCTGTGAAATTGAGATTGACAACTTTAGATTTTTGACATGGTAATTGAAAAATGCTTGAATACAAACATTGAATAAGTGAGGGAGAATTTGATTAGTGTTTAAATTATACATTATTTTATGATTAGTTACTCATTGATTAGATAATTTTAGTTGCTAACTTGGTCCTTTTCATTCATTTTCGACATAGGATATTGAATTCCAAAAATTATGCTAAGAACAACGAAATTGTGGATTTTTTTTTATTTTTTTAGATTTATGGTCGGATTAGTGGGCATGACTTGGGACATGACACACCCAACATGGCATCTAGTTAGCAACTGATGTGGCAACTAACATGGCGATGACGTAGCAGCTGATATGGTGATGACGTGGTAGCTGACGTGGGACTCAATTAACAGTTTCTAGAAGGCTCAGTCAATAGCTTCTAGAAGATCCAATCAGCAGTGTCGTGGTGAAGGAGACCTAGCCGAATTTTAATTCTAAATTAGGATTTATCTTATTTTTATTTTTAGGAATTATCTTTTGTTTTGAATATTATTTTCTAGATTTTTTTAGGACTATAAATACCCCATTGGGATAAGATTCTAAGCATCGATTTTCATTTAGAATTTATTCAACTCTTGTTTCTTTCTTCCTTTAGATTTATATTTTTTTTTACTTTTCAAGTTAGTTTATTTTTTCTTTCAAAATGCTAATTATAGTTTCTACTATGCTTATCTAAGTTTTCTATAGCTAAGGGCTAGAGAAATGACTCGATTCTAAGTCGTGAGAATCGAAAAGCGCTTCATACCCTCAAGGGTTATATTTTCAGTTTTTGGAAATCAAAGATCGATAATTGACTATCCTTTTATAATCAAGGAGAATTCATTTCAAAAAGTGCACGTTGGAATTGAATTTTAGTTTCGATTAATAGTTGGGAGGAAGGATCGACCTGTGACACATTTGACTTTCTGTGAACACACTTAGCGACGATCCTCTAAGGGAAACTAAAATCGGGTTAGATTCTCAATTGAGATTATAGAATTCGAGTCAGGGTTTTCCAGAATTTAAAGGTGTTGAATTAATAAGCGATTGTCGATCGCTATTAACTCATAAAGAGACGAGATCTGAAAATTGATTTAGAATTCTCGATTCATTTAAGAGAAAAATAAGTTATAGGAGTTGAGCCCTATAGACTGTAATCGGCATGAGCCCAAAGGTAAAATCCTATTCGAGGATCGATTTAAATCGAGGCAAAAACTTTATCCCAAGGTTGATTTTTACCAATTGAATTTTATTTTCTTTATTTACTATTTTATATTATTTAAATCAATTTTATTACATCACTTTAGTTCTCCCAAATTCCCCTCTAATTTTTTTACAAATCACGCCTGAAGCCAGATCAAAAGCTAGGAAATCGTCAAACTCCTAGTCCATGTGAATCGACCCTTACTCTCACTATTTTACTTATTCTTATTCATTTTATTGGGATTAAGGCTATTTATTTTGACATCATAAATGACGCGTGTCACTAACTATGTTGTCAGATCAATATAAACACCAACAACTAACAAATATGCTCAAGATTACCAGGTCTCTCTCTCCCCCTCTTTATTTGATGAACATATGTGCACTTTTTCTCACAAGCCGAAAAGGGCATAAGGTCCAAAGTGGCCGACAAATAGACTTTATACAAGTGTTTTGCTTGGACTTAAGGCTAAGCATACAATATAAGTTAGTTGATTACTTGCAACAAGCATCTAGTATGAATGAATCGAGTCTTCTAAGGTTTAATGCGTTATACATGTTGAGTAATTTAAATACTTTTTCAAGAATAACTACTTATAGGGTTATAGAGGCTTTAGATGCTAATGCCATGGTTCAAAAAATTGTTGCAAAACTTTGTTATGCATGTCATTTGGCAAGATAGTGTTGATCCTGACAACATGACTAATTAGGTTAGAGCAAAACTTTCCCAATTCTTTTTTCTTGCTTAATAGTTGGATTATCTTTTTTACTATTTCTCTGTAGCCTTTAAATTGATTCATACTTTTAAGTCGGTACAACTCTGAAAACGAGAAAGATTGGAAGACATAATGAAGTTCTTTGCTCCTAGTTTCAAAATACAGATGCAGCTTATTCTCGGGGAAGAAATCAAATAATAAGAGGTACTGCATGTGCTTTTTCGCTTTGTATCCGTTAAACTTCATTTGCTTTTATCAGCTGATGGTTATGCTCCTTAAAAGATATTTTGAAATACACAAACCTACTAAATGTGTGGTTCTTTTTTTTTCTTTTTTCATAAGCCTAATATGTGGTTCCTGATGTATAATCTTTCCGGCTTGTAAGGTGTTGTTTATATTTAGGGTAGACTACCATGTGGTCACCAACTATTAGGGGGCTTTGAATTTGGCCACACAAGTATGAAGGCTTACAATCTGGTCACTTACGTAAATGACATTGAAAAATCAAGTCACTCAGCTGTTAAGTGATAAACTGCTCGCTGACGTGGACTTTTTTTATCCAGATGCAATGTATGGCTAAAAACCACCTTCATCGTAGCACCACCATAATTCAAAAACACTTAACACATCCACCATCAATACCATTGCTGAGGGCACCTTCATCTTTCCATCCGATTGTTGAGACCATCACCATGGTCCACCTCTTACCATTCATCATCCATAACTATATACATAACCGAGCCCCAATCTAGCCCTACCAAAATTGCACTCACATTTCATAACACCTGCACACCCCAAGCACACAATAAACAAAACAGAAACAAAAGAAAAGAAAAGAAAAGACAAAAGGAACATTCACCTTGAAGTTTGGCCAAGCTTAGGTTAAAGTTCAGGGCCGGTTTTCTAGAATCCAAAAAGCAAAAAAAAAGGAATTAGAGGTTCATGTACTTTTGAAAAAAATTGACTATTGCATTATTTTTTCTCTGAATGTAGCCCTTCAACTAAAAAAACAAATCCAATGTGGCCCTTTGACCAACATTTTTTGTCGTTGACTGTAACTGTGTTGACATAACAATTCATGATGCTGAGATGACAGTTCGCGGTGGTGACATGGCATTTCACGGTGCTGATGTGGTGACCCATGGTGTTGATGAGTCAGTCCATCTTCCATGTTTGATTTACCAATTTTGCCCATCTCCATGTCATCCGCCACGTTATCAATCACCATGGATTGCAACATCAACATCATGGACCGCTACGTCAACACTGTAATGATCAACGATAAAAAATGTTTGTCAAAGAACCACATTAAGTTTATTTTCTTAGTTGGAGTCTCATACTGAAAGAAAAAAATAATAAAATGTCAAATGACATTCAATGTTGGAATAAGGCTTGTATCATGCAACTCAAACGCAAATTGCTTAATAGGGAAGGTTCCTTTTGGGTGGCCTGGGTATATTCCTATGTGTTGAAGGAGCTAATTTTGACTCTCTGATTGCAAGGTCAATGCTAACTGGTGTTTGAGGAAGATGTTCAAAATGAAGAATGAAGTTGCTTTAGTCCTCTCTTCTGGTTCGATTGGACAGAAGGTTAATGTCGCATGGATTTTGGGTGAGATTAGGCCTAAAGTACCTTATGTCATTGGCAAAAATCAATTTGGTTCCTTATGCATGTTCCTATACATTTTATCATTGTTTGGTTGGCTATTATTGATAGGCTTAATATTAAAGATAGGTTTAATATTGTTATTGATCCTCCTTGTGTGTTATGTTCTTTTGTTGTGGAATTTAGGGAGTATGTCTTTTTTACGTGTTCCTTTCGTGTTGTATTTGGGAGAAGGTGCTTAGGCTATGTAACATTGACAAGGTAGGTGTGGATTGGGAGCATGAATTGACCTAGGCCTAAACCATATTGAGAGGCAAGTCTCTGTTGGCTTATGTTTTTAAAAAGAGAAAATCGCCTCAGTGACCAAAAATGCCTTATAATATACGATTTTAACCAACTTTTTTTGGATTTGCCAAAATGACCAACAAAATCGCAACGCGATCCCCAGAATCGCAAATCAGTTTCCAAAATCGCAACGCGATTCTTGAAAATCGCAATACGATAGTACAAATTCGCATTGCGATTTTCCAGAATCGCAACGCGAATATGAAAATCGTAACGCGAACACATAAATCGCAACGCGTATCCGTAAACCGCAACGTGTATCCGTAAATCGCAACGCGTATCCGTAAATCGCAATGCGTATCCGTAAATCGCAACGCGTATCCGTAAATCGCAACGATAATCCGTAAATCGCAACGAGAATCTGTAAATCGCAACGATAATCCGTAAATCGCAACGAGAATCTATAAATCACAACACTGAAATTTTGGGTATATAACTACGCAACAGCAGCAAATCATAAACTAAATCCCTTAATCGCAACTCATTCCATCTCCATCTATCACTCTCTCCGGCGACAACCGTTCCTATATCCAACGACATCCTTCCCAATCCGGCAACAGGTTTTAGTTTCGCAGCTCGTCTGTTTAGTAAATTAATTTACAACCATGAAATCATCTAATGTTGATCATGTTTGGATAGATTTGTGTTTTGGAGGGTCATGGGATAATGTTCATGGTGTTTTACAATATATGCCTTTACCCATGAATCTTCAACTAAAATTGTCTTTACAAAAGTTAACTTATGAAACTCTAATGCTACGTGTTTCAAAGAAATTGAATTTAGAGCCCCTAAGTGGATTTAGGCTATCTTATCAGAGAAATGGTAAAGTTTATTTGTTAACCGACAATGAAGATGTTGAACGATTCATTGCTTACATTAGTGTTTCACAAGATGATGTTACATTGTATGTTGTTGAAACTAGAAGTAGTATTGTTGGGTCAGTAGCGGGTAGTAATCAACTAAGTTTTTCTCAAAACCCACAACCTTTCTCTAATCCAAATCCCAATAAACTTTCAGCACCAAATTCCAGTTTTCGTATTGACCAGTTAGACGATGATGAGCCAACAGAAAAAATTGTGAGTACTAGTCAGTATTCAAAATTTGGTCTTGGTCAATATCCGGACTTTGATATTGGTCAATACACGGATTTTGATGATGTTTCAGAAGAAGAAACAGACCCTGCGTGTAATGATTTTGATATTGGTCAATACCCGAATTTTGATGATGAAACAGCCGTTGCCGAAGAAGATATTGTTGATGATAATGAGGAGGAAGTTACGACTGTGAATGAACATGTTGAACATCCATTCTGTAATTCATATAATCCTGAAGAAAAAGAAGAAGAAAAAGTCCCCGAAGAAAAGAAAATGCCACGGGCGTATAACTGGAATATGCCAGAATTACTTCAGATACCGGAAGAAGAGTTGGTAAAGAAAGTAGTTGATTGTTACACAAAAGTTATTCGTATCAAGAAAGATGATTGTTTTGATACAAAGGAAGACTTGAAGATAGCTTTGTATACGAAATGTGTGGAAGATGGCTATCAACTAAAAGTTAACAAATCAAGCAAAGATCGTTTCGAAACAAGGTGTATGATTGACAAAAACTGTACGTGGCGTATGATTGCAAAGAGAATAAAAGATTGTGAAATGTTTCAAGTTAGGACTTTTATTGATAAACATACATGTTCAAGAACCCAAGTTTTTCCTCACCATAGACAGGCAAACAAAAAGGTGTTGGGTGGTTTTCTGGCTGAGTTAATGTTTTTGAATGGCAGGGTATATCGGGGACATGAAATTATGACTGACATGAATGCTCGGTTCAAGATTAGTATATCATATTCTCAAGCTTGGAGAGCCAAATGTTATGCCTTGGAATTGTTGAGGGGGTCGCCAGAAGCATCGTTTGCCCAACTGCCGGCTTATTGTCACAATTTAAAGCTGAAAAATCCTGGGTCGGTAACTCATATCAAAACAGATAGAGATGGACACTTTGAGTTGCTGTTTATCGCCATTGGTGCTACGGTTAGTAAATCAATATAATTTTGTTGACTCATTTTTGTTAGTTACATGCATTTCACATTTAAATGATTATATTTCTTGTGTATATTATTTTGTAGATTCGTTCGTTTATTACTTGCATGCGCCCAGTTATTATAGTTGACGGAGCACATTTGAAAGGTCGATACCTTGGAGTAAACTTATTAGCAGTAGCCATGGATGCTAACAATGGGATATTACCAATAGCTTACGGGGTTGGCAAATCTGAAACCTCTGATTCATGGACATGGTTTATGGGGCATCTTAGGGATTGCATAGGTCCTATTAGCAATCTGACAATCATATCCGATAGGGCAAACTCAATTGACAACGCTGTTAGAAGGTGTTTCCCAGATGCTTTTCATGGACTTTGTGGTGTTCATTTGTATAGAAATCTAAAATCAAGGTCTGCTGGTATAAAAAAGCACAAATGGACATACTGGAAGGCTGTAAAAGCTTATCGGGAAGTGGATTTCAATAAGCATATAAACTGTTTAAGACGTGTTTTGCCTAAGTGTGCTCAAACACTAGAAGATGTCGGGTTTGAAAGATGGTCAAGAGTACATCAACTTGGAGCAAGATATGGTTTCATGACGTCTAATAGTGCAGAATCAATCAACGCTCTAAGTCGTCATTCCCGGAAATTACCCATTACTATGTTAATGGAGTTTTTTCGAGCCTCTATTCAACAGTGGTACTACAAGAAAAGAAACCATGCAGGTATTATTTCTTTGAATTCGTAACTTATCATATTTATATATTTTACTAAGTATTGTTTATTTAAATTTACAGGAACATTGGAACATCGTGTTACACCATGGACTGAAAAAAAGATAACGAAACGTGTTGTGAAGTCAACGTCATGGAGAGTTGAACCATGTTCAAACACTTTGTTTCAAGTACTGTATAATAACTTAAATGGGCTGGTCGATCTAAATGCAAAGACGTGTAGTTGTATGAAATGGCAAACAACTGGTTATCCGTGTGGCCATGTTATAAAAGTTGCTCTTCATTTAAACCAAGATGATTCATGCGCATACGCTATGGATTGCTACACTACAGAAGTTTATCGACAGACTTATACCGAGATTGTCTACCCTATTCCACATCCTTCTGAGTGGGACATACCAGATGACTTACAAACAGTTTTGCCACCAGCCATGGACAGAAGGCTACCTGGCCGACCAAAAAGTCACGATCGTATACCGTCTAAGGGTGAAGAGAAGAAGAGATCGACATGTAGTCGGTGCAAGGAAAGTGGTCATACAAGGTTGACATGTGGATCACCAGTGCCATCACAATCATCTATCGGTGGGAGGTAGATACTTGGTGCTTCCCGTCGTCAAACGCTCCAACGCCAAGCATACGAGAGGACCACAATCTCCTCTGGCTCCTTCCGTTTGTTGTGGCGCGGTCTCGTCTCTAATAACTGTAATATTGAGCTTCTTTGGCTTCTTGTTTTCAGAACGAGTCCAATAATTGATCGCATCCAAGAATTTAGCCAAATGAGAGCTCCATCCCTTAATAATATCTCTTAAATCAGCCAATGATATGTAATTTATCATACTGTCATACACTATTGTCTTAAGGGATGGGAGCTGAAGCTCGACGAGAATCCAATGTTTACGTTCCAAAACAGGGATAAACACCTGCAATCATAAGTAATAATTCATTCATTTGCGCACTTATTTCATAAAACCTTTAAACTCAATCTAAAATAAATACTAACCTTATCGACCTCCCACCATGCAGGATAAAGTTTAGCTTGTCCATTGCCCAAATCAAATGATTCATCTCGTTGATTCTTCAAGTGAACGACGTTAAAAGACGTCGGCATAATTGTATATCGTATATTTTTATTTTTCTTAAGTTTTCTTATTATTATAAGTCGTGTCACCCACGCATCGATATGCTGTTTTACAAAAAAAGACATATATTAGTGACTTACATAAATTTAAAAAAAAATTAATCAAATTGAAATATAAGAAAAATATAAGACTTACCCCCCATCGAAATAGCCATTGTCTTCGACCCCTAATAATACGCCCCACCAAGCAACAAATAGATATCATCGGTGAGCTTGCATATGTCAGTGAAACACCCCTGGCTCCGCTCATGTAGATAAAAATCAACTGCGGTCTTAGCCCAAAGGGTGTTATCCAGAATTGTGTCTGGTAGTTGTCTCCTCTCCACTTCCGATACCGGAATGGTACTGGCCGGTAACTTATACGAGAGCCAACTCTCATCCATTATGTCCGGCACGTCAGAGGGTTTCTCAAGAAGCCTACATATGACGCCATGTGAATCGGGCTCTTGAATGGTGGGAGGGACCTCTTCAATGATGATAGTGGCCTCTTGAACGGTGGGAGGGGACTCTCGAGGAATGATAGGGGGGCCTCTTCAACGATAGGAGTGGACTCTTGAGGGATGACAGGCGAGTCGGGCTTCTTCTTGCGGTGTCTTCGCACTATTGGGGTGTACGGAGACTTAATAGCACGTGCACGCTGTCTGATGCGTGAACTCTGTCGTGCAAGCATAACCCGACGTAAAGCATCCACTCTATCGGGCCGCTAAATAATTAAATACAAAAATCAGTAAATAAACAGACATGATATTTAAACAGTGAAAACAAAGACAAATATGTTTCAAACTTGCATTGTATTCACCCAAGTCATTATTCTATCATAGTTCACAAAATGCATCAGATAACAAAGAAAAATATGTTTCAAACTAATACCCTGAAGTTAGTATTTGTCTTTGTTTTGTCTATTGGTTGAAGTAATGCAATCCATTCAAGTTTCAATTTGCAGAAGAAGAAATAGTTTACTTTCGCAACACGAAACTTAAAATCGCAACGCGAAATGAGAATCGCAACGAGAAACCAAAATCGCAACGCGAAATGAAAATCGCAACGACAGAATCGCAATGCGAAATGAAAATCGCAACGCGAAATGAAAATTGCAATGCGATTTTGGTTTCGCGTTGCGATTTTGTCGTTGCGATTTTGGTTTCGCGTTGCGATTCTGTCGTTGCGATTTTCATTTCGCGTTGCGATTTTCATTTCGCGTTGCGATTTTGGTTTCGCGTTGCGATTTTAAGTTTCGTGTTGCGAAAGTAAACTATTTCTTCTTCTGCAAATTGAAACTTGAATGGATTGCATTACTTCAACCAATAGACAAAACAAAGACAAATACTGACTTCAGGGTATTAGTTTAGCAGAATTGGCAGCAACCGAACAAATTTACTTTCAACCAAAAGACAAAACAAAGACGAATACTATTTCACAGTGTTAAAGAATACACAGTTTAGCAGAATTGGCAGCAACCGAATAAATTTACTAAGCAATCTAAGTGAAATGGCTAATCTAAGTGAAATTACGAGTAAATTTATCATCAAGTTAAATATGGAAAATCTTAAACTTACCTCGTTGCGTAGAGTATGAACCTCATTCTGCAACGATACTATCATCTCACGTAGAGCGGCAACCTCACCACGTAAAGTTGACACCTCCACACGCCATGCACCATCGTTATCGCGTAGAGTACCGATCTCCTCACGCAAGGCATTGACCTCATCACGTAACTCCCTTGACTCATCCCGTGGAGGTGGAGGTGGAGAACAGGGAGATAGGAGTCGTGGCATCTTTGCCGGTCGCCTATCATGAGGTGATGGTGGAGAAGAGGCTCGATGATGTGACGGGATAGGTGATGGCTCTCGTTCTAGAGGTGTATAGTCGGGTCGATCGGGTGATGGCTCTAGGTGAGGTGATGGCTCTCGAATTGGAGGAAGTGGATGCTGCTCATCATCCGTGCCATCAAAAAAACTCTGACTAGCTTGCCACCAATCAGTGGCAAGCTCTTCCTCCGTGGGTGTCAGTCTTTGTAATGGAATGTTGGCCTCCTAACAATATAAAACTCAAACAAAGTTAAACGTCTACTATTAATAACTTGTTTTTATATATTATATGAAAGTATTTGTGTTAACTTACATTATTTATTGTCGCATATGGTATTAAGTCTTCCCAATCCAACAGATTTTTCCTCTTCCAGGAAATAGCCCTGGGAATATCATTTGACGTTTTTATTGCATATGTACGCATGCTGGGGAAAGCCTCGAATATCCAAATCTACAAACAATATAATAACAAAATTAGTAATTGTTAAATAATTAATTATAATTTTAGAAACATTATATAGAAATTCTTACCTTAAAGGCCCAAACAAAGCCTGACAAAGTGTATTTCGACCCATCGCCACGCAAACTTTTGCGGTCATCAAAGGCAGTAGACAACTTAGTCCAAGTAGCTTTCCATATATACGAACCCCACGGAAACAGATTCCATGCATTCAGGTCCTCTACCAATATTATTAGCTCCCGAGGAATAGGTTGTCTGGCCTCTCTGCCTAAAAAGCCGGCATACAAAAGTAGTAGAAGGCATACTCGGACAATATCGACGTCATCCATCCGAGTGAAACCATCTTTCTTATTAAACAATTTCTTCAGGTCGTCGACGTGTAGGTTCGGCTTCTTCATTGACTCATCCGGAAAAACCCGGGATAACCATGATGGGCGGGCGATATGACGAGTGTACCGGCCTACATCATCGTGTCCGAATCGTAGACCAGTGATTAAGCAGAACTCCTTCCGCCCAAAACAAGTATACGCTGGTGGAAAATGAAACCATATCTCTTCCTCACCACGTTGTATACTGTCGGGTAGATTTGATGTCATGGTCTGAAGCCACAAATGGTTCAAATTAGCATCTCCACCCGGATGCTGTACTCTCAGCCATGGCCCGAAACAGGTTTCCTCAAACAATTGTCTTTGTGCAGGTGAAAGCTTCGAAGCAATTGCAGTGGCTAGGCTAACTTTATTCCTTAATGTCAATGAAGCCGAAAAAAATTTCTACAAAAACAATAAACATACCAAGTTAGATATACCAAAACTACACTGTGAAGATATACCAAAAACAATAAACATAAAAGTAGTAGTTTATTCTTGAAACTAAAATTTGCAACACTGTTTTGTCTTTTGGTTGAAATGAAAATCGCAACGAGAGAATGACTATCGCAACGAGAGAAATGAAAATCACAACGAGAGAATCGCAACGCGAAATGAAAATCGCAACGCGAAATGAAAATCGCAATGCGATTTTGGTTTCGCGTTGCGATTCTCTCGTTGCGATTTTCATTTCGCGTTGCGATTCTCTCGTTGCGATTTTCATTTCTCTCGTTGCGACTCTTCTGCAAATTGAAACTTGAATGGATTGCATTACTTCAACCATAAGACAGAACAAAGACAAAGACAAATACTAACTTGAAAATCGCAACGAGAGAATAGCAACGCGGAATGAAAATCGCAACGAGAGAATCGCAACGCGAAATGAAATCTAAGTGAAATGGTTAATCTATCCAGTAAACTTATCATCAGTTTCAATATGAAAAACCTACAATAATGCAAAAATTTCAAAATAAAAATAATTAAAAAAACTAACCCTCGGAGGTTGATTTTCCATTTCTGAATATTGTGAGGGATTTCTGACCGTGAATGGTTGTGAGGGATTTCGCCGGAGATGGGGACGGAAATCTTCGGAGATGGGGACGGATTTCGCCGTAGAGAGTGAGAGATGGAGATGAGACTGAGTTGTGATTTTAGGTTTTAGGTTATGAGTTGCGATTACGGGATTTTGTCTTAATATTCGTTTTTGTAATTTGAAAATAAAATACGCGTAGCGATTATAATGGCGCTTTAAAAAATCGCGTTGCGATTTACGGATACGCGTTGCGATTTTACGTATTGTCGTTGCGATTTACGGATACGCGTTGCGATTTACGGATACACATTGCGATTTACGGATACGCGTTGCGATTTACGGATACGCATTGCGATTTACGGATACGCGTTGCGATTTACGGATACACGTTGCGGTTTACGGATACGCGTTGCGATTTATGTGTTCGCGTTGCGATTTTCATATTCGCGTTGCGATTCTGGAAAATCGCAATGCGAATTTGTACTATCGCATTGCGATTTTCAAGAATCGCGTTGCGATTTTGGAAACTGATTTGCGATTCTGGGGATCGCGTTGCGATTTTTATTTCGCGTTGCGATTTTGTTGGTCATTTTGGCAAATCCAAAAAAAGTTGGTTAAAATCGTATATTATAAGGCATTTTTGGTCACTGAGGCGATTTTCTCTTTTAAAAATGCTTGGGGTACCCATATCTATTGTGTGTGGAAGGAGATGAGCTGTAGGATTTTTTTGGAAGGAATACTTGTTCAGTTGATGAGATCTTTGATGATATAAGTTATGGTTAAAGCTAGTAGTCGTTGTATTCCATGAGATTTGTAAGTAGAAGGTTTTGTGTTGCATGGAGCATTTCTTAGTTTTTGAAAAATGAGTCATTTTCTTTATACCTTGTACTTTGTAGTAGTTTTTTCCTACTTTCTTTGATAATACACATCAATTTATTAAAAAATAATAATACAAAGGTTATATATATATATTTTTAAAAGTATAGAAACCTCTAATACTTTTTTATCTATTCAAATTAAAAAATTAGCTGACCCTATTCCTATATGTAATGGGGTAAGGGGGAGGTAGGGTAGTAGGCTACCCCCAACGCTAGGTTGAGAGCAACTTCCGTGGAAGACCTCCAACAATTATGAATTGCCCACCGTGGGATTCGATCCGACGACTACAAGATTAAGAGCCCTGCGCTCTACAAACTGAGCTGGACGGCCAATTCATTAGCATGCTTAGCATTTTCGTTCAAAATTTGTCTACTTAACATACCCCAAAAAAATATATGAAATCAAAACTCTAAAAAAAGAATAAGAATGCTAATGAATTGACTATGATTTTAGAATAAAAAAGTAAATGTATTTAATTTTTAGTTTTTAAAATATATGAGCTAAATCTGAAATTATGCCAAACAACAATGACTGCAACGCATTTTAACCCGAAAGAAGAGGCACATGATTAGTTGACAAGGAAGCACGAGTTGAATTTAATTAGGTCATTGATTAGTCGAATTTGGAGTATATTAAAAATCTGATAAATGTAAAGTCATCTTAAGATGTAACAACCCAGAAAACCGAGAAAAAATATATTTATATCGGTGTAATTTGGTGACTAAATTAAAAGTTTTAAAAACTTGTAAGTCATTTTAGAAGTTGAAGGAAATTTAGGGAGCAAGCCCTGAATTCCTCCAAGGAGTGTCGGCAGGTTTGGTTTTATAAACGTGTTTTCTGATTTTGAAATCAGAAAACACAGAAGCAATTACTCAAATTTCCTTCTCCCGCACCCCTTCTTTCAAGCCCGATTCCGAGGCCGTCCGACCTTCGATCGTCAAATTGAAACCATCATCGTGTTCATCTTTGACCCGTGAACAAAACCCAGTAAACCAATTATAGCGAAACGCTACCAAAAGCTGTAAATTTCGAATCAAAGTCTCGACATTTTTTTAGCACCACCGCCGAGAAAATCTTAAATTCATCTCCAATCTGTTTTTGACACATCCCGTACCATCGTGTTCCTTGTGCCGTTCTGAGTTCGTCGGTGTCCTCCTTGTCTCCGTAGGCGGCGACGCGTGAGGGAGATGAAGTGGTCAAAGTTTTGGCCGAGTTGAAATCGAGCTCTCCACCGTTCAAAAATTTGAACCGAGCTTGGTAAGTGTATTGAATTTGCTTAAAATAATTTTAGGAATTTTTTTCAGTAATTTTTGGAGACCGGAGGAGGTCTCAAGCGCCCCCAAGCGCCGCCCCTGCGCGTGGGGAGCAGCGAACTGGTGGTTGTCATTATTCGACCGGCTTGACCGGTCTAAACCGGTCTGAACAGTTCTGACCGGTCCTAACCGGTTTAACCCGACCTGAACCGTTGACCTGACCCGAGTGTTATTTTCGTAAATAATTTTAAAATGATACTATTTTCGTAAATATTTTTAAAAGGGTGATATTTTCGTAAATATTTTTAAAAGGGTGCTATTTTAGTAAATATTTTTAAAAGGGTGTTAGTTTTGTAATTAATTTCTTTTAGGGTGCTATTTTTGTAAAAGTTGAATGTTGACTATTGAGCACCGTTGACCATAAATTTGACCGGCTTTAATCGGCCATTAAATGACCGTTGATTTTGTTCGGGTATACCTATTCTGACATTTTTCGACGTCCCGAATCCGTTTCCGAAGTTTGTTTCGCCAAATTCGAACTCGAAGGCCTCCAAATCATTAGTCAAACCCGTTGACTTTGACTTTGACCAAGAATTCGAATTTTTGAAAAGTCATACTTTATGTTTTTCGACGTCCTGATTCCGATTTCGTAATCCGTTTGGTCAAATTTAGACTCGAAAGCCTCCAAATTGATAGTCAAACCCGAAAAATGCATATATACTTAAGAGTTTTAGCTTTGAATAATTAAGTAAGACTGAGATTGATAAATTATTATTGTTTGGAGGTACAAGAGACTCTCCTGATCGTTCGACAGCTCGACCCAGCTCCTCTAGATCAGTTAAACTACGTGTGCCAATATTCACCCGTATGACCCATAAATTTTATGATTTCAGAAATTAATTATTACCCATTAGTAATATAATGTTATTATGAATTAGGTTTGAAAATTGTAGCAGAGTGTGGCGAGGCCAGCAATCACTAGATCTACTATTTGAACCTATTATCAAGGTGTGTTCCCTATTTATTACTGAACTGTTTTATTTGTTTTAACATGTGGTACACTGAATTATTTGGTTATTGTTTTATTGATGCACCGATTTAATGTGATGATTTATGGATTATGACTATTATCTGATTTTTGGTTTGCACGGGTATATGATTACCATGTTTATGGATTTATGGAATTTATGTCACGGTGCAATTGTATTTTTGATACGAATGTATAAAGTACAGCTCTGATCAAGCTGGAAAATTTTTATGGACCTAATATGACTCTTAGGTAGGCTCTACGGCCCTGAGATCATTCTGAGGTAGGTCCTACGACCCTAAGATATGTTCTTAGATAGGCCCCGTGGCCCCGAAATCTATCTTGGGTAGGCTCTCAGGCCCTAAGATATTCCCTTAGGGTAACTCTTTTATGGGATTTACTGCAGTCTGATTTTATGAGATTTACTGGACTATGACTTGTTTAGTGTACCTATCATAATTTTATAGTAATGTTGGGACACACTGAGCCTAGCTCACTTTTTCGTAAATGTTTTCCCCTTTCAGATATTGTTGGTTAGATACCCCTGATCGAGCACTTGGAGGATCAACATATCTCTTGAAGTATATCTGATTGTAATGTTTTTATATTTTAAGTTGACTTTATTTTGATAACATGGGCCTTATTTTAAATTATTGGATTTTATAATGATTACTCTTTTGCTATTTATATTCGGTTTATCGTAATTTGGATTTTTTTAAGACATGTTTTAAATTAACTTGTTACATTTTAATGTCATATTTATGAATTGAGTTATTATAGTATAATCTATTATAATTTCATAAATGTCATTTATAATGTGATTTTCGTTGATTAAATAACGGTTTTGGAAAATGTCTTTAAGAATCATGAATGTGATCCATTAGACTTAGTCGAAACGCATAGGTCGAGTCTAGGGGGTTACATTTAATTGGTATAAGAGCTTTTGGTTTTTAAACCTCGGACTGTGTATGAGTCCAAATTGAAAATACGGTTTTGAAGTATTTTATAAAACAAGTTACTAAGGCCACGTCACAATGTTTTTACGGTTTTAACTGTGTTCGAGACTCCAAGTACTTATCTAACCCTAAGTTTTATCTTCTGTAGTAAACACGAGATCTACCAAAATGAGTGCTAGACGTGGACGTCGAACTAGCCGTGGACGAGTGGCTAGATTTGCAGACCCGATCTATGAGATTCGAGTAGATCCCCCACCTCTGACAGGTGATCCTGCTTCTACGACCCCGACAAATTTACCTCGTGCCGCTGGTATTGGCATGACTACACCGATCATAGGAGCAACCGATAGTGAGCCCGATTCTAGCAGAGTTGCAGTTGATTCAAGGAGTGGTAAGAGCTGCTGGTGTTGGATCCGAGGTGCCTATTTCTCAGACTCTGATCGCCAATGGAGTTAGAACTTTTGGAGGACAGATTGCTGGAGTTCCTACTGAAGCAGAAGATTGGCTCCATGATACTGAGAGATTTATGGATCAGTTGGGTTTGGACCCAACTAAGAGATATTTGGGGGCAGTAGCGATGTTAGATGGCAATGCCCACACATGGTGGGAATCAGTGGTCAGTAGTGTTCTGACCGATCGTTTGACGTGAGATTTCTTTAAGGAGCGTTTTAGGAGCCATTTCTTGGGAGAGCGTTATTTAGTTCAGAGATGACAGTAGTTTCAGGACCTGGTTCAGGGTGACATGACTGTTTCAGAGTATGAGATAGAGTTCTTGAAATTGCTAAAGTATGAAATCAGTCTGGTGCTTACCGAGAGAGATCGATGCAGTAAACTTGCCCTCGGACTCAAATACGAGCTACGTAGGCAGGTTGTTTCCCACCAAGATGAGATTTTTGATGTTCTGGTGGGCAGAGCCAAGGATGCTGAGGAGATAGAGGCTTTAGCTTCTGGTAGAGAGTGTGTTGATCAGGAGCTATCTAAGAAATCTTTTGGCCATACTGAATCATCTGCATAGTCCGGTAAGAGGACTCGTACTTCGGCCCCTCAGAGGAGCAATACACGCTTCAGGCCTGCAGTATCTTCACCTTCAGCTATTAGTAGAGGTGATTCTTCGGTTCCGTTTCAAGTGCCTCCTTGCTATTTTTGTGGTAAACGACATACATGAGAGTGTTATAGGAAGACCAGAGCATGTTTTAATTGTGAATCTAGTGGTCATTTTCGGAGGGATTGTCCTCAGCTAGTTTGTCTGAGAGTATTGCTACCCAGACTCCTGTGCATTCTCAGACTATAGTACAAACCCCAATTAAAGATCGTAGCCAAGAAAAGACCCATGGATTAGCGTCCAGGACAGACAGTAAAGCCCGACCTCAACATAATAGAGGGCCAATAGTTTTTGAGGCTAGACAACCAGCTTTGGTTTACGCCACTAGATGTCGGGATGATAGAGATGAGCCTGAGGTTATTGCATGTACATTTACTATTTATTTTATCCCATACTTTGCATTACTGGACAATGGCTCCACCCACTCCTATGTATCGAGTTCAGTATCTCGAAACCTTCATATTTCGATTGAGAACATTGATAATATTGTTACGGTTACGAGTCCAGTAGGACAGGCAGTATTAGTGAATAAAGTATTTCGGCGTTGTCCTCTGGAAGTTCAGGGAGAAATTTTTCTCGCTGATCTTATGGAGCTTCCTTTAGAGGAGTTCGATCTAATTCTTGGGATGGATTGGTTAAATAAACACAAGGTAAAAATGGACTGCGAGTACAAGAGAGCTACTTTGAATACTTCTGATGGTCGGACTATTGTGTTAACTGGTGAACACTAAAGGTTCCTTGTCTACGATTGAGGAAATTCATACATTTAGCGAGTTTCCTGATGTCTTTCCGGAGGAGTTGCCTGGGTTACCTCCTGATAGGGAGGTAGAGTTCGAGATTAAGACTTATCCAGGATCTGTACCTATTTCTATGGCACCTTATCGCGTGGCTCCAAAGGAACTTAAGGAGTTGAAGGTCCAATTGCAAGAATTATTCGATCGAGGATTTATTCAGCATAGTACCTCACCCTGGGGAGCTCTAGTTCTGTTCGTGAAAAAGAATGATGGGTCGTTAAGGCTATGTATTGACTATCGAAAGTTAAACAAGATGACAGTCAAGAATAAGTACCCATTACCGATGATTGATGACTTATTTGATCAATTACGATGAACTATTGTATTCTCTAAGATTGATCTTCGTCCGAGGTATTATCAATTGAAAGTTAAAGGGTCCGATGTTGTAAAAAAGGTCATTCGCACTAGATATGGTCATTATGAATTCTTAGTAATGCCTTTTGGTTTGACGAACTCTCCCGCAGCTTTCATGGATTTGATGAATCATGTGTTCCGACCATATTTGGATCAATTTATGGTTATCTTTATTGATGATATTCTGGTCTATTCTCGGATGGAAGCAGAGCATGACGATCATTTGAAGATCGTTCTGCGGACCTTGAGAGAGCATCGTCTATATGCCAAACTAAGCAAGTGTGAGTTTTGGCTTCAAGAAGTATCGTTTCTAGGGCATATTATTTTTGCACGAGGTATTCAGGTTGATCTAAGCAAGATCGAGGCTATTGTGAATTGGAAACGACCCAAGAACGTCTCTGAGATCCGCAGTTTCTTGGGCTTGGCTGGATATTATCGACGTTTTGTCAAGGGATTCTCGATCATTGCTGCTCCTTTGATAAAGCTGTTAAGGAAGAATGTGCCATTTGGTTGGGGCGAGGCACAACAGGAGAGCTTTGAGAAATTAAAGGCGGTTTTGACTCAAGCACGAGTGTTAATTCAACCAGAGTCCGGGAAAGATTTTACAGTATATAGTGATGCTTCACACTCAGGACTTGGATGTGTTCTAATGCAGGAGGGTAAGGTGGTGGCTTATGCATATCGTCAGCTACGACCACATGAGTGTAATTATATGACCCATGATTTAGAGCTAGCAGCAGTGATATTTGCCTTGAAGATCTGGAGACACTATATTTATAGAGAAAAGTGTTACATTTTTACTGATCATAAGAGCTTAAAGTATCTTCTGACCCAGAAGGAGCTTAATTTGAGACAATGGTGCTGGCTAGAGCTTCTAAAGGATTATGATTGTATGATTGATTATCACCCTGGTAAAGCTAACATTGTAGCAGATGCTTTGAGTCGAAAGGCGGTAACGGAGTTGAGGTCTTTAATGACCAGAATGAATTTATATGACGATGACACTTTGTTAGCAGAATTACAAGTTAAGCCGACTTTGGTTGATGAAATTAAAGCTAAGCATCCCCTTGATAGCTCCTTGTTATCCATCTTTGAGCAAGTAGAGCAGGGGTAAGCACAAATTATGCCCTTGATCAAGATGAAGTTTTATGCTTTAAGGGTCGATATTGCGTGCCTGATGATGCTGAGTTGAAACAGATTATTCTTAATGAGGCTCACAGTAGTCCATATGCTATGCACCCCGGTGGAGATAAGATGTATTGGAATTTAAGAGAGAGGTATCATTGGGTTGGCATGAAGAAAGATATCTCGGATTTTGTGGATAGGTGTTTGACTTGTCAGCAAGTTAAGATAGAACATCAACATCCACCAGGTTTGTTACAGTCTATCAAGATTACTGAGTGGAAATGTGAGTGTATTACTATGGATTTTGTTACTGGCTTACCTATGACTCATTCGGAAAAGGATTCAGTTTGGGTGATTGTTGACAAACTTACAAAGTCAACTCACTTCATTCCTGTGCGGGTAAATTATACTTTGGACAAGCTGAGGAGATTGTATATTTCGGAGATTGTCAGATTGCATGATGTTCCATTGTCTATTATTTCTGATCGAGATCCGAGATTTACTTCGAGATTTTGGAAGGCGCTACATACGGCTTTGGGAGCAAGATTGGATTATAGTACATCCTTCCACCCACAAACTGATGGTCAATCTGAGAGAGTGATTCAGATTTTGGAGGATATGTTGCGGGGTTTTGTGGTAGCTGGGAGAACTTTTTGTCTTTGGCTGAATTTGCTTATAATAACAGTTACCAGACCAGCATTCGTATGGCACCCTATTAAGCACTCTATGGGCGTAGATGTCGTACCCCGATTTGTTGGACTAAGTTGCGTGATAGGAAGATGTTGGGACCTGAGTTAGTGCGAGAAACGAAAGACACAATTAGATTGATCCGTGACCGTTTAAAAGAGGCATTTGATAGGCATAAGTTTTATGCAAATCAAAGGAGGAAAGATATACAGTTTGAGGTTAGAGATCAGGTCTTTTTAAAAGTATCACCATGAAAGAAAGTATTGAGATTCGGGCGTAAGGGTAAATTGAGTCCAAGATTTATTGGACCATTTTGTATATTGAAGAGGGTAGGACCTGTTGCATATCAGCTTGAGTTGCCTTCCCAGCTCAGTCGTATTCATGACGTATTTCATGTATCAATGTTAAGGCGATACCGTCCAAATCCAGGTTATATTATTCAGATTGAGGAGGTAGAGCTGAGACCTGATTTGTCATATGAGGATGAGCCCATTCAGATCTTAGAAAGAGATGAACGAGTTCTTCGGAATAGGCGTATCCCAATGGAGTAACCGAGGCCCCTCTAAAGCTACTTGGGAGACATTGGAGTCAATGGAGACTCAGTTTCCTCAACTATTCTCATAAGTTAAATTTCGAGGATGAAATTTCTTGTAGAGGGGGAGAATTGTAACAACCCGGAAAACTGAGAAAAATATATATTTATATTGGTGTAATTTGGTGACTAAATTAAAAGTTTTGAAAACTTATAAGTCATTTTAGAAGTTGAAGGAAATTCAGGGACCAAGACCTGAATTCCTCCAAGGAGTGTCGACAGGTTTTGTTTTATAAACGTGTTTTCTGATTTTGAAATCAGAAAACACAGAAGTAATTACTCAAATTTCTTTATCCCGCACCCCTACTTTCAAGCCCGATTCCGACGCCGTCCGAACTCCGATCGTCAAATTGAAACCACCATCGTGTTCATCTTTGACCCGTGAACAAAACCTAGTAAACCAATTATAGCGAAACGCTGCCAAAAGCCGTGAATTTCGAGTCAAAGTCTCGACGTTGTTTTAGCACCACCGCTGAGAAAATCTTAAATTCATCTCTGATCGTTGATCCGTTTTTGACACCTCCCGCACTATCGTGTTCCTTGTGCTGTTCCGAGTTCGCCGGTTTCCTCCTTGTCTCCGTAGGTGGCGGCACGTGAGGGAGGTGAAGCGGTCAAAGTTTCAACCGAGTTAAAATTGAGCTCTCCACCGTTCAAAAATTTGAACCGAGCTTGGTAAGTGTATTGAAATTGCTTAAAATAATTTTAGGACTTTTTTTTAGGAATTTTTGGAGACCGGATGAGGCCTCAAGCGCCCCAACGCGTGGGGGAGCAGCGAATTGATGGTTGTCATTATCTGAACGGCTTGATCGGTCTGAACCCGACCCGAACCGAGTGCTATTTTCGTAAATATTTTTAAAATGGTGCTATTTTTAAAAATATTTTTAAAAGGGTGCTATTTTAGTAAACATTTTTAAAAGGGTGTTAGTTTTGTAATTAATTTCTTTTAGGGTGCTATTTTTTGTAAAAGTTGACCGTTGACTATTGAGCACCGTTGACCATAACTTTGTCCGGCTTTAACCGGCCATTAAACGGCCGTTGATTTTGTTCGGGTATATCTATTCTGAGATTTTTCGACGTCTCGAATCCGTTTCCGAAGTTTGTTTTGCCAAATTCGAACCTGAAGGCCTCCAAATCATCAATCAAACCCGTTGACTTTGACTTTGACCAAGAATTCAAATTTTCGAAAAGTCATACTTTTTGTTTTTTGACGTCCTGATTTCGATTTCACATTCCGTTTGGTCAAATTTAGGCTCGAAAGCCTCCAAATTGATAGTCAAACCCGAAAAATGCATATATACTTAAGAGTTTTAGCTTTGAATAATTAAGTAAGACTGAGACTGATAAATTATTATTGTTTGAAGGTACAAGAGACTCTCCTGATCGTTCGACAGCTCGACCCAGCTCCTCTAGATCAGTTAAACTACGTGTGCCAGTATTCACCCGTATGACCCGTAAATTTTATGATTTCAGAAATTAATTATGTTACCCATTAGTAATATAGTGTTATTATGAATTAGGTTCGAAAACTGTAGCAGAGCGTGGCGAGGCAAGCAATCACTAGATCTACTATTTGAACATATTATCTAGGTGTGTTCTCTATTTATTACTGAACTGTTTTATTTGTTTCAACATGTGGTACAATGAATTCTTTGGTTACTGTTTTATTGATGCACCGATTTAATGTGATGGTTTATGGATTATGACTACTATCTGATTTTTGGTTTTCACGAGTATATGATTACCATGTTTATGGATTTATGGAATTTATGTCACGGTGCAATTGTATTTTTGATACGGATTTATAAAGTACAACTATGATCAAGCTGGAAAATTTTTATGGACCTAATATAACTCTAAGGTAGGCTCTGCGGCCCTGAGATCATTCTCGGGTAGGCCTTGCGGCCCTAAGATGTGTTCTTAGGTAGGCCCCTTGACCCCAAAATCTATCTTGGGTAGGCTCTCAGGCCCTAAGATGTTCCCTTAGGGTGACTCTTTTATGAGATTTACTGTAGTATGATTTTATGAGATTTACTGGACTATGACTTGTTTAGTATACCTATCATAATTTTATAGTAATGTTGGGACACGCTGAGCCTATCTCACTTTTTCGTAAATGTTTTCCCCTTTCAGATACTGTTGGTTAGATACCCCTGATCGAACACTTGGAGGATCAACATATCTCTCGAAGTATATCTGATTGTAATGTTTTTATCTTTTAAGTTGACTTTATTTTGATAACATGGGCCTTTTTTTAAAGTATTGGATTTTATAATGATTACTTTTTTGCTATTTATATTCGGTTTATCGTAATTTGGATTTTTGTAAGACATGTTTTAAATTAACTTGTTACTTTTTAATGTTATATTTATGAATTGAGTTATTATTTATAATGTGATTTTTCGTTGATTGAATAACGGTTTTGGAAAATGTCTTTAAGAATTATGAATGTGAGCCATTAGACTTAGTCGAAACGCATAGGCCGGGTCTAGGAGATTACATAATATGTTAGATTCTGTCTTGCAAATTAAGAGAATATATTCAATTTTCTATGATATATATGAAAAAAATCGTATCATTTACTATTTTGGGGAAAACTTAAAAATATTAATTATGCCATTTTAATGTAGAGTTTAAAAAAATTAATGTTAATATATACATACATATGGATGTTTTTTCCCCCTTTAGATGTAGTGTGAAAGAAAAGCCGAGCTTTGACAATATGATTATTTAATTCTCTTAAGTTTCTCAAATGTGAATCTTCTCTCATGATTAGAATCGGTGAATTTTAAATTCCGACAAAACAGGCAAGCAATTTGTTTGTTTATGGATTACACGATCAGACATGATCTTTCATTGCATGTTAATTTATGGTTTCATTTAGATAAATTCATTTATAATTCAAATTAATTATTGTTTAATTAATAAAAATACTTTTACTAAAAGTCAAAAATAGATTTTAATAGAACAATTTTTAATATATGTCAAATTAAAAAGTAGGTTTCGAAAGCATATGAATGATTGAATTTGGGTTATAAAAATAGAAATAGAAATTAAGCACCGTATTCTTTAACTTTCTCTTCAAAAATCATAAATTAACATGGGCTGCCTATAGGTAGTGGGAAAACATCATTGGGTGATCAAAGCATTTTATTAAAAAAAATTAATCCAGCCTGTTATGTGTTATATTAAATGATTTAGACATTATTGAGGGTGATCGATTACTATAAAAGGGGAAGGTGTAGCTGCAAATATCACCACCAACCAATACTTCTTACATCTATTTTCAGGTTTTAGAGTTTAAGTTGTAGCAATGGGACAGCCAGGGCTGGTTTATGCCTTGGGATTTTGTCTCTTAATTTCGACTGTGGTAGCCACCTCTACCCCTTACAAGTATGCATCTCCTCCACCACCACCTTATCATTACAAGTCTCCCCCTCCTCCGGTGAAAACTCCAAATCCACACTACCATTATAAATCTCCACCACCGCCCGAATACTCACCACCTCCTCCACATTACATTTACAAATCTCCTCCACCCCCGGTTCACTCTCCTCCTCCACCGTATGTCTACAAATCTCCACCACCACCAGTCCATTCTCCACCACCTCCCTATGTCTATAAGTCTCCACCACCTCCAGTCCACTCCCCACCTCCTCCTTATATCTATAAGTCTCCTCCACCTCCAGTCCACTCTCCACCTCCCCCTTACATTTACAAATCCCCACCACCTCCAGTCCACTCACCGCCTCCTCCATACATTTACAAGTCACCTCCTCCACCAGTCCACTCCCCACCACCTCCAGTTCACTCACCTCCTCCTCCCTATATTTACAAGTCTCCACCACCTCCAGTCCACTCCCCACTTCCTCCCTACATTTACAAGTCTCCACCACCACCAGTCCACTCCCCACCTCCTCCCTATGTTTACAAGTCTCCTCCACCACCAGTCCACTCCCCATCACCTCCCTATATTTACAAGTCTCCTCCACCGCCAGTTCACTCCCCGCCTCCTCCTTATGTTTACAAGTCTCCTCCACCTCCAGTGCACTCACCACCTCCTCCCTACATTTACAAATCTCCTCCACCACCAGTCCACTCCCCGCCTCCTCCCTATGTTTACAAATCTCCTCCACCACCGGTACACTCCCCACCTCCTCCTTATGCCTACAAGTCCCCTACACCTCCTTCACATCCCAAACCTTATCCCCATCCCCAACCCTCTCATCCTAAACCCTATCCCTCACATCCCAAGGCTCCTTCATCGCCACACCCAAAGTATCTTTACAAATCTCCACCACCTCCAAAGATTTATTAAGCCGATGATTTCTCTTTTCGACCGTTTTACAACGTTTCTCATGAATTTGTTGACTTTCAATTTATCATTAAGAAGAATAAGAGAGCTTGAAGATGTGTATCGTTTGTTGATTTTTTCTTTTCAAATTGTGTTGTACCTTTCTTGTACTTTAAGCAATAAAGTATAATAAATGATTAATACCATGAGCATAATTTTTGTTTTCTTCTTGTCGAGTATTAATGCTCAACCATAGTACCTCAATAAAAATATAACACAGAAGGCAAGAGTTCGTGAGTATTCAAACTGGAGAATGAACAACAGCATTCTCGATTTTGTGACCTTTTCTCAAATGAAATGAACAAGATGATATATTGGCTTAAGAACTCTTCTGTATATCAATTTGCTTGATGTATACTTAAGCACCAAGGACTTTGTCTTGCGAAGCCACATACATTTTTTCATTTATCAACTTTCACCAATATCATGTGGCTTGCTTGGCTTATTATTACAGTCTAGGAATGCATTTAAACATTAGAAATGGATAAAAAAAAGATTGTATACTGAGTTGAGAATTACTAGAAGGATTTCTGTTAGCAAGAGTCCATGAAGTAGTCAGACCTTGCTAGGATTTTGTTCTTCCAGTCTCTGTTTGGCCATTTGAAAAGAATGCTCTAAGTTCATCAACCGCATAATTGTAGACAACGTTAGCGTTTCAAAATTTGTTAGTAGAAAGAGCTGATGCTTGCTTTTGGTTGGTTACATTACATACCTCTTGTTGAGTAAATCTGCTATGGATGAATAATCCGTCGAACAGATCGAAACTAGCAGTGGCCATGCTCTCTTTCTGCCTTCAATATCATATTACTTCATCCCTTTAGCTATTCTTGTTCCCAGTTCTCTTTCAAAGAAAGGTAAATTGCAATACTTTGAGACAACTCATTGTGAACTTACCAATTTAACTAGTGTTTCAAAGCTTTTCGTGTTCATAGATGTCGACTCGATTCCCATTTCTAACAAAATCCTGTCAAAGCAACTTGCTTAAACCGAGGTTTGAATCTTAAGATTTATCTGCGATTTCAAAGTAAAGGTTCATCTGAACATACCTGCCTACAGTACGGGTAAGAAACCGACTTCTAGCAGCCGGTTTGTCATGTTCTTCACAAGACATTTCCACCATTCTGCAACCCTTTTTGCCAGGAAATTAATTAAAAAAATTCTCAACTCAGTGCTACCAATCAGTAAATTGCATTAAAATTCCAAGGATTTGATTTCCATTTACCTCAGATTCAAAGCTTTGTAAGAAGTTTGAGCATCTGGGTTCATCCCTCACCCGAACTTTCTCGAAAACAATAGGAAGATCTTTCCACCCATTTTTGCAACTTTCAGGTCCAAACATTGGAGGAGTGCAGAGAACATCCATCTCCTCCGGCAAAACCTGCAAAAAAAAAAAAAAACCCCACCATTTTCAAGCTGGGCAAAAGAAATGACCAAGGATTGAAGGAAAAAGCATAGTATCACACTTGCAATAGAACGTTTCTGGGGTGCTCTTTGACAGAAAGCACATCGACGAACAGTGTCCGGCGTTTAAAGGAATGTAAAGGCATTGACCGGAGCACTTCCGATAGCGACAGAATTGACGTGGCTATCAGTATCACATCATTATCTGCTTCAAGAAATGCAATTACGTCCCTAAAAATTGCAATTTTTTTTTTTACAAAAATCAATATCCGTTTATATAGGTGTAAAAGAAAGTTGGGCGGATAAACTCTACCTGAAGAAGGAAATACCCAATTGATGGCAGATATGGGAATAATCAGTTCGAGAAGTAGCCCTTAGAGTATGGCCTTGTTTGATCATTGTCCTGGCCAGGAACTACCCGAATGTGCCGAAACCCACTATGCCTACTTTCAGAGCTTGTTGAGGCAAGCAAGTAGAAGAAGAAGAAGACATGGTTAACCAAAACTCGGTAAAGAAAGATGTTTCAGTGTCTTAATAAGGGGAAAAAAAGAAAAGATGCTGGTACCAAAAACCATTTGTAATTCACTGTCGGGATGGCGACGAGCAAATTGTTGGGGTGATTTAGCTTCGACAGGTGATCTTACGCAAAAATACAAATACTAGTTTGGTATAAATCGATAAAACAAAACAAGAAAGCATAAATCATTAATATAAATTAAAGTTGATTGAGAACACAATCAAACCCCAACCCTAAGTAATCACTAGGGTTTACTGAAAACCAAGTAGTGATTGCTTTAGGTAGTAGAGGCTAGCCTTTCTCTTATTACATCAACAGCAAGCATATGCATCGATCTTAGACAAACCAAATGACTGTAAGGCAAGTAAAGGAAATGCCAATGTAGTAATATGTTGTCGCACGGAATCTAGATGGTGGAGGAGGAGACCTGAAAATTTGAGGAGATGGAGGTGATGACAAAGGTGACGACCTTTTAACGGAGGGGAAGACCAGAGTTTACTTGTAATATGGGGGAGGTGGTGGTGGTAACGTCTAAACATATGGAGGTGGTGGCGGCGACTTATACATGTATGACGGAGGAGGTGGTGATTTGTATTCATAAGAAGGTGGTGGAGGAGATTTGTACACATATGGAGGTGGTGGTGACTTATACTCGTATGGAGGGGGAGGAGGTGATTTGTTCACATATGGAGGTGGAGGAGGAGACTTATACATGTATGGAGGGGGAGGTGGTGACTCATAAACATATGGAGGAGATGGAGGTGACTTGTAGACATATGGAGGAGGAGGTGACTTGTAAACATATGGAGGAGGAGGAGGTGACTTGTAGACGTATGGAGGAGGTGGTGGTGACTTGTACTCATATGGAGGGGGAGGAGGTGATTTGTAGACATAAGGAGGAGGAGGAGGTGACTTGTACTCATATGGAGGGGAGGAGGTGATTCGTAAACATAAGGAGGAGGAGGAGGTGACTAGTACTCATACAGAGGTGGAGGAGGAGACTTGTAGACGTATGGAGGGGGAGGAGGTGATTTGTAAACATACGGAGGAGGGGGAGGAGGTGATTTGTAAACATAAGGAGGAAATCGTCAAACTCCTAGTTCATGTGGATTGACCCTTACTCTCACTATTTTACTTATTCTTATTCATTTTATTGGGATTAAAGCTATTTATTTTGACATCATAAATTACGCGTGTCACTAACTAAGTTTTCAGATCAACATAAACACCAACAACTAACAAATATGCTCAGGATTACCAGGTCTCTCTCTCCCCCTCTTTCTTTGTTGAACATATGTGCACATTTTTTTTTACAAGCCCAAAAGGCCATGTGGTCGACAAATAGACTTTATAAAGTGTTTTGCTTGGACTCAAGGCTAAGCATACGATATAAGTTAGTTGATTACTTGCAACAAGCATCTAGTATAGATGAATCGAGACTTCTAAGGTTTAATGCTTTATACATGTTGAGTAATTTAAATATTTTTTCAAGAATAACTACTTATAGGGTTATAGAGGCTTTAGATGCTAATGCCATGGTTCAAAAAATTGTTGCAAAACTTTGTTATGCAGGTCATTTGGCAAGATATTGTCGATCTTGAAAATATGACTTATGAGGTTAGAGCAAAACTTTCCCAATTCTTTTTCTTGCTTAATAGTTGGATTATTATTTTTACTATTTCTCTGTAGCCTTTAAATTGACTCATAGTTTTAATTTGGTACAACTCTGAACGAGAAAGATTAGAAGACATAATGAAGTTCTTTGCTCCTAGTTTCAAAATACAGGTGCAGCTTATTCTCGGGGAAGAAATCAAATAATGAGAGGTACTGTATGTGCTTTTTCGCTTTGTATCTGTTTAACTTGATTTGCTTTTATCAGCAGATGGTTATGCTCCTTAAAAGATATTTTGAAATACACAAACCTACCAAATGTGTGGTTCTTTTTTTTCCGAAGCCTAATCTGTGGTTCCTGATGTATAATCTTTCCGGCTTGCAAGGTGTTGTTTATATTTAGGGTATACTACCCTGTGGTCACCAACTATTACGGGGCTTTGAATTTGGCCACACATGTATTAAGGCTTACAATCTGGTCACTTATGTAAATGACATTGAAAAATCAAGTCACTCAGCTGTTAAGTGATAAACTGCTCGCTGACGTGGACTTTTTTTTTTATCCAGCTGCAATGTATGACTAGAACTACCTTCATCGTAGCACCACCATCATTCAAAAACACTTAACACATCCACCGTCAATACCATTGCTGAGGGTACCTTCATCTTTCCATCCGATTGTTGAGACCATCACCATGGTCCACCTCTTACCATTCATCATCCACAACTATATACACAACCGAGCCCCAATCTAGCCCTACCACAATTGCACTCACATTTCATAACACCTGCACACCCCAAGCACACAATAAACAAAACATAAAGAAAAGAAAAGAAAAGAAAAGACAAAAGGAACATTCACCTTGAAGTTTGGCCAAGCATAGGTTAAAGTTCAGGGCCGGTTTTATCGAATCTGAAAAGCAAAAAAAAAAGGTAAAAAGGAATTAGAGGTTCATGTACTAGTGAAAAAAAATGACTATTGTATTATTTTTTCTATGAATGTAGCCCTTCAACTAAAAAAACAAATCCAATGTGGCCCTTTGACTAACTTTTTTGTCGTTGACATAACAATTCATGATGCTGACATGAAAGTTCACAGTGGTGACATGCATTTCACGGTATTGACGTGGTGACCCATGGTGTTGGTGTATCAGTCCATCTTCCAAGTGTGAGTTACCAATTTTGTCTATCTCCATGTCATCCGCCACGTTATCAATCACCATGGATTGCAATATCAACATCATGGACTGACATTTCAACACCGTAATGATCAACGACAAAAAATGTTGGTCAAAGAACAACATTAAGTTTATTTTCTTAGTTGGAGTCTCACACTGAAAGAAAAAATAATAAGATGTCAAATGACATTCAATGTTGGATTAAGGCTTGTATCATGCAACTCATGCACAAATTGCTTAATAGGGAAGGTTCCTTTTAGGTGGCCTGGGTATATTCCTATGTGTTGAAGGAGCTGATTTTGACTCTCTGATTACAAGGTCAATGCTAACTGCTGTTTGAGGAAGATGTTCAAAATGAAGAATGAAGTTGCTTTAGTCCTCTCTTCTGGTTCGATTGGACAGAAGGTTAATGTCGCATGGATTTTGGGTGAGATTAGGCCTAAAGTACCTCATGTCCTTGGCAAAAATCAATTTGGTTCCTTATGCATGTTCCTATACATTTTATCATTTTTTGGTTGGCTATTCTTGATAGGCTTAATATTAAAGATAGGTTGCATATTGTTATTGATCTTCTTTGTGTGTTCTGTTCTTTTGTTGTGGAATTTAGAGAGTATGTCTTTTTTACGTGTTCCTTTCATGTTGTATTTGGGAGAATGTGCTTAGGCTATGTAACATTGACAAGGCAGGTGTGGATTGGGAGCATGACTTGACTTAGGCCTGAATCATATTGAGAGGCAAGTCTCTGTTGGCTTATGTTTTTAAAAATGCTTGGGGTGCCCATATCTATTGTGTGTGGAAGGAGAGGAACTGTAGGATTTTTGTAAGGAATACTTGTTCGGTTGATGAGATCTTTGATGATATAATTTATGGTTAAAGCTGTAGTCGTTGTATTCCATGAGATTTGTAAGTAGAAGGTTTTGTGTCGGAGCATCTCTTAGTTTTTGAAAAATGAGTCCTTTTCTTTATACCTTGTACTTTGTAGCAGTTTTTTTTTCTACTTTCTTCGATTATACACATCAATTTATCTAAAAAAATAATAATATAAAGGTTATATTAATTTTTTTTAAAAAAAGTATAGAAACTTCTAATACATTTTTATCTATTCGAATGGTATCTTGAAATGTGAATAGACCGATACCAACTTTCAGTCTGACATGACATCGGGATTCGGAGACTGAAGTGTAGGTATTTTAGAGTGTGGATCTTGATTTTGTGATTTTTGGGGAAATGTTTTCGGAAATCTAACCAGAGATGTAGGATAATTAGGGAATAAGGATAGTTTTGGTGTAAACGTTAGACTTGATGGAGACTGGTGAATGACATGTGCAGTGACACCAAGGGAAGCCAATAGCGGTGATTTGACTAAACTGATACATTTTCGTCGAAATTTTTCATTTCTAACATACTTTGATCAATATTTCCCAAAGTAACATCCTTTTGATTGAAGTGGCACAAAAACGCATCTTCGGAGACGCACTTTACCTGGGTTTATGCTGACTGGGATGCCACGCGTGTAAGGCGCATCCCTGGGATGTGCTTTACATGGGTTCTACTGAGTCGGATGCCACACTGGTATTTTTTTTAATAATAAAGATTTTATTTTTATTGTTATTATAAATTAGTAATATATTATGTAAAGTGTTTTGGTTATAATTTAATAATTATCGAATGTATTTTTTAAATGCGTGTTAAAGGTAGAGTGAATTTAGGTTTTAGTGTTATATGTTTAGGAGACTTTGGCATTCACCCATTCCACGCAACATTAATAGGATGAAACAATAGATGAAAACCAGCTTTAATCTTATTGTAGTTATAGGAAAAAATATATGAAATTATAATATTACGCGTATGGTTATATATCTATTTTTTTATTTTGATTATCGATCTATTAATTTTATCACTTAATTATTTCAATGTTATCAATCTAGTCATCTGTTATCAATATTTAACGAAAATATTGATGCATAAGTTAATAAAATTAATATAATTACACATTTAATCTTCAATACTTATATATTTTATCAATTTAGTCTTAATTTTAATTTAATTTAATAAATTTAATCCTCCAATCAGAACATGAAATGTGTCATCGTATACATAATTTTTTTTATAACTTTTAATTTGTTTAATTTAATATTTTTCTCTACTTAGAAGGTGGAATTATTATAATATTTTAAAATTAATAATTAATTTTTTATAATAAATAATATTAATTATTATAT
Source organism: Hibiscus syriacus (assembly GCF_006381635.1). NCBI lineage: Eukaryota > Viridiplantae > Streptophyta > Magnoliopsida > Malvales > Malvaceae > Hibiscus > Hibiscus syriacus. Next base: position 243,083 of record NW_024063027.1, on the reverse strand, counting down.
TAATCAAATATAATAAAATAATTTTTAAATAAAAATTTTAAAAAAAAATATTTAGGTGTACATACATTGGGAAATTATAGAAAATACAATTACATTTAAATATTAGAAACAAAAACATTAATTTAAATAGAATATTAATTACATAAGGGTTAACGGTTATGTGATGATAACAAAGCTGGATATTTTTTTTCTATTGTGCCCTATATTTCTACAATGCCCACATCGTTTTTGTTCTGTTGACTTCTCCCGAATATCCATATCACAATGTATTCTAGTAGATTTTGGACGACCTGAGTACCCTAATAGCAATGGATCTGGTACAATTGTAAGCCAAGTTTGAATCTCATTTGGGTCTCTTTCGTTACCTATGGGCGGAAACTCAAATTCATATACCTTGAATACTTGTGAAAGCTGGTATACGGGATCAACATAATTTTTGTAGTCCAAATGCGAATGTGAGCAAGCTGCAATGACATGAGAGCATGGATATTTGAGTGCTTGAAAGAAATCACAATCGCACCACCTCTCTTGCAGATTAACTTTGAAAGAGTTAGCTTCAATCCATTGCAGCGAACGTGTCATTTCGGTTACACGAAACAACTCACGGGTGCGAGAAAAATTTGTAACCAACATCCCATTTGATGCAGCCATTTTTTCTGTAAATCAGCTATCAGTCTTGGGTGGTAAGTATGGTCGTTTTGCATCCAAGTAAGAGTTTGTCCACCGAACTTTGCAAAGAGTTGGCCCAAACGAAAATAAGTCGTTTTGACCAACGCCGTGACTGGTAAATGACGCGCCCCCTTTAAGGTTGAATTTATTGCTTCAGCCAAGTTGGTTGTCATATGACCATAGCGATACCCCCGTCATACGCATTTGTCCACATTTCTTTGCTGATGTTCATAATGTACTCGCACCCCTTCTTATTTTTGCCAAACAACTCTTGTAGCATAGACTCAAACCTTTGAGGTAAGAGTTTGTAACCTAAGCTATTAGAAATATGTAATAGTTAATATGAAGTATAAATAAGTAATACGAAAATGATAGAAAAATTGGAAAAAAGAAACATATACATCCACACAACTAACTGACGTTCATCGTTCTTCTTGTATTTTCCGTAATAGTTTGTAGCAATATGATGAACACAATAACGATGTTGAACATGTGGAGGTCTATATATTGTACACAAGGAGTCCATTGTTGCTTTTATCCCAGCTCCTCAGTCTGAAATAATGTATACTCATTCCCTAGTGACAACATGTAAACGTAAATTTTTAAGGAAAAAAACCCCAAGAATCAGTGTCTTCTCCTTGAACGAGGGCAAACGCAACAAGAAGAATATTGCGGTTTCCATCTTGGACCACATCCAATAATAAAACTTACTTGTATTTCCTATACAAGAAAGTACCATCAATTTGAACAACTGGTTTACATTACTTGACTGCATTAATACACTGAGGGTAAGTCAAAAAGACACAGTAGAATTGGCAGCGATCGTGAACCACTCGATCATTCACGTAATGATGTTGAGTTTCGAACTCAACAATTGTCCCGAGATTGAGTCTTTGCACAACATGAAACCAACTGGGCTGCTCGTTGTAAGAGGAATCCCATTCACCATGAAGTTTGCAAATGACATTTTGTTTTGCCAACCAAGCTTTTTTATAGGAGACGGTGTACCCATATTGTGTTTGTATAGCATAAATCAACACTGCAATAGCTATATGAGAGCTTTGCTTCACAATGGGCATGATTGCTTGGCAAATAATATTGGAGTCCAAGTTGGTATGATCCTGGTTTATACCTCTTGCACAACACGTATGAGGACCTTTGTATCTGGTTAGTTCCCATAAGTTGTTCTTCATCTTCCTCTTTGATACACGGACCATCCATTGACATCCATTGTCACATTGGACGCAGTAGCAGACATATTTCTCCGTGGTAGATCGATCAACTCGGGACTGAACTGAGTTACGAATATTGTAACTCTTAATTACCATCATTGCTTCCTCCTTTGATGCGAACTCCATTCCAATATATAAATCATTGTCATTGACTGATAACTGAAGTCCATAGTTGCCAACATCAGGGAGATCCGAAAATTCAAGCTCGTACATTGCATCATAATCAGCCCCATACATATATGCAGGAAGTTCGGCTGGTGTTGTATTTATCGAAACATCATCATCATCATCATCAGAATGTACATTAAACTGTGGTGAGTCAGGTTCAACGAATAATCCCGTTTCAGCACCTGGCTCCCGAAGAGGTTCTTCTGGTGGAGATGAGGGTTCATCCGATAATCCAATGTTGAGGTCAAATAAGTTCCCGCTTGCGTGTTCTCCCTTTGAACTTGAGGTCATTGTATCATGTGGGATGTGAATAGACTGCCGTCTCGATGGCATTTCCATATGTAAGTCGAAAACATTGGCAGATGAATGTATGCCCCTTGAAGTAGAATAGATATTGCCATATATATGGATTATTAGTGAAGCCATGTGATTTGAGATCATAAGCAGTTGCTGATGAATGCATTCCTATTGAACTTGATGGCATGGCATCTGGCGTTTGATCCGCCATTAATGATGTGAAATCATTACAGATAAATTGCGTCGGGCTATCAACTTGATCAGCTTGATATGCAATGCCAAAGTGAGAGGAATATGAGAGACCACGAGAAGCACGAAGCTCAATAAAAGTGGTATACATTTCAATAAGAGATTGTAGACTCCTCATATGAGCATCAACCATCATAGAAACATCATCATTGTTGGAAAGCTGAAATAATGTATACGTGAGTGGAAAAAGTTCAGTAAAAAATCTATACTGAAGTGAAGATAGTCTTCTCCGGCCTGCTACACGAATCTTTAACGAAATTTTTGTGATTAACTCCTCAAGAGTGATGTTTTTCTTCAAGGTTAAGAGGATATAATGATCTGACTCAAAAACAACCCCCTCTTCATCTTCCTTAATTTCTCCATCATATAAAACAACAACAGAAAGATGACTTATTTTCAGAGAATAAAGGATTGAGATTTTTGAGAAATTGAGAGTTTAAGAATTTGAAAGCTTGTGAACTGAAGTTTGTTATGAAAGTTTATAATACGTTGCATATAATAGTGTTTATAACTGGGTACTATTCATGTGAAGGCGCATTCCTGGGGGCGCGTCTTCCATTATTTTGTCAGAGAATATGTTATCATTGTCCTATTATGTCACTCATGTCCCTCGGGGGCACTATTCATGTCAGTACCCAAAGTGGTGAAAGCGCGTTCTCGGGGGTGCGCCTTCGATTGTTTTGTCAGAGAATATGTTATCATTGCCTTATTATGTCACTCATGTACCCCGAGGAACAATTCATTTCAGTACCTATTATTTCTGAGGGGACTTGGCAAAGTGATGAAAACGCATTCTCGGGGGTGCGCCTTCAATTATTTTGTCAGATAATGCCCTATTATGTCACTCATGTACCCTGGGGAACTATTCATGTAGTACCTATTATTTCTGAGGGGACTTAAAAGTGCGTTTCCGGGGGCGCGCCTTCAATTATTTTGTCAGAGAATATGTTATCATTGACCTATTATGTCACTCATGTCCCCCGGGAAACTATAGATGGATGGTGAAATTAGGTAAATTATAACCAAAATTTAAGTTCTTTTTGGAAGTTCAACAAGTTAAGGATAAAATTATACATATGGATAAATTTAAGTTCATAACTTAAATTAAAACGTTATGTGAAGTTTGAATAAATTGGATAAAATGTTATGGATAAATTGAATAAATGTGAAGTGATCAGTTGGTTATTTGAATAAATTGGATAAAATGTTATGGATAAATTGAATAAATGTGAAGTGATAAGTTGGTTGTGACATTGAAATTGTATGGAATGAGCATCGACATGTTTTTACAAATAAATGTGATGTGATAAGTTGGTTTTAATGTATATGTTAAGGATAAAATCATACGTATGGATAAATTTAATTTCAATTTAAGTATTGTGAACTATAATTGGAATATAACTTTTAATTTCGAATACAATTGGAATATTAAGTTGAATTTAATGTTAAATTTCGAATACTATAATTTGTATTTTAATTTTAAATTTTGAATACTATAATTTGTATTTTAAAAACATTTAACAAACATTTAATGTTAAATTTGAATAAAAAATAACATTAAAAATATTATTGTAACAACCATTAAATATTTAAATGACATAACCAAATTACATAAATTTCTGAAATATAACTATTTAAATAAAATTAAAATACAATTGGATCACCGATATCATTTTCTCGAATGAGTTTCACATGGCGGTAGTTGTCTATTTCGCTGAGGATTTCTTCGTGGAACTTGTTCTCCAGTCTCCTCATCTTCACTATCATCATCATCATCGATATTTTCTTCATTTGGCGTAGAAAAAGCTGAAGGGCCTGTATAAAATAACGACCCTGGAGGAGTACTACTAACAATCCCACCGCTCATAGAAAATTGAGAAAACTGTGAAAACATTGGCATCGATGTCTGTGATCCAGATGGAGATTGAGGTGTCTGTGGAGAAGGACCACCAGCCAAATAAGATGCATATGAACCATATGCTGGATCATTAAACATAGCCGTATATGCACCTCCATATGGTTTCATAAAACCATGCGGGCTAGGCATGTAACCTGGCGGGCTAGGAATGTAACCCTGCGGAGATGGCATATAAACTGGTGGGCTTGACATATACCCCTGAGGAGATGGCATCTGAACTGGAGGGCTGGGCATGTACCCCTGTGGCATCATCATCGGTGGATAGGGATGTTGTGGTGGGACTGATGCAGAACCGGTAGCGCCTTCTCTCCATCCACGAGTCGGGGGACGATGATATTGAGAAATGGGGACGTCTCTCTCGGCGCCTAAGAATGTTAACCCCTCGTGCTTCCGCCGAAAGTTGAAACAACTTTTATTTTTCATTAAACCAGTCCATATAGTTATCCGTAACCATATGACCAGTTTCAGCGTAAAATTGTCGAGGGGCCAACTGTGCATACCGGTTCTCCCAAAGCGCAATCCAATCTCTGTGTCTCACCACCCAGTTAACCTCTTTCTTTCCTCGTCTATCTATGTTATGCATGTCGTCTAAATTCCTAGGTGCTCCAGGAATATATTGCGTACAACCAAACTGACGGAACACGCGATCAACTGGATGCCACTTAATAATAGCATAACATATAAGAGGTACAATTGACATCCAAACCTCTAATGACCCACTCAGGTGGGGTGGGATGCAAGCCTTTACTTCATCGCTCGCATAAGGTATCCACTGAAACTGAAATCTAGCATTTTAAATTAAAATATTCATATTTAAACAGATTTCAAAACATACCTCAGACCCAACTTTTGTATCAATAAGTAAACGAATTTCTTCTAGTCCAGTAGGTATATCTCTATGGTTCTTTCTTTTCATCGACCACCTATAAAATATAATATAAACTAAATATCACCCTATTTGATTAAAAATATCTAAATCAAAATTTAGTTCGAAAATTACCTCAATAATAAGGGGAATACGTATGGTTCATTGACGATCGCGAATAAGAAAGGCATGCGGAACCACGCCCATGATTGCAGAAGCATGAGACATCCACCGATAGTAGTTTTCTTATAATTCGCCGCATGACACATTTCTCTAAAGAGAAATGCCAAAAATTGCAGCGCCCTAACTATATCTTCCAGCTTCATCAAAATCAATTAGATGCTGCAACCACATACAATGCACCTGGTTGCGAGATTTGTCGGGCATCAATATTACTCCAATGATTCGTAGAATATAAGCCCGAGCATATGCCTTTACTTCATCATCTGAAGCATTTTCATTCAGAACTTCAAAATTAGCTTTCAACCATGATAAAACTATTCTACCTCCATTAAACTCTGGCGGAGCAGCTCCAAGATACTCCATGCACATTGACTGCCAATCACCATCCGCCATACCACACATAATATTCCCATCGACGGGAAGCCCCAAATGCATAGAGACATCCTCCAATGTAATTATAACCTCTCCACATGGAAAATGAAATGTGTGTGTCTCGGGCCTCCACCTCTCAATCAATGCAGAAATTAGGACAGGTTCGAGTTTGCAACCGCCAATAATTGTTGCAATATACCCGAACCCGGCAGAAGACAAATATGGAAAAATACGTTGCAGTGCCGGTATACGTGGGTTTTTAATAAATGTCTCTAAAATACGATCAGTTTCCTAAATAATATGCATTATAAAAATTTATAATTAATATTATTTCATGATAAATTTAAATTAAAAATAATAATAAATATTAACATTAATTATAAAAAAATATTATCATATCACTAAAATGTCTGGAGATATGGTTTGCATCCAATCGCAGCAGCATTTCACTTTCCATTATAACTGTAGATAAAAAAAATATAATTAGTACAAAAATAATTAATTAATAAATTTAAATAAACAATAATTATATAAATATTATTTTAATAAAAAAAAATAATATTTATGTAATTATATTAATATAAAATATAACAACTATTTTAAAAAATACTAACTAAAAATAAATTTCTTACCACTAATAAGAAATTTAAAACTCAAATAGTTGGAGAATTTGAGTTATATAAGATAGGAGAAGATGATTTTGGTGTGAAGAATGAGGGGGTTTGAAGGGTTTATATAGGGGAGGAGGAGGGGTAGTTGGGGAAAAACGGATGGGTATTTATGACATTTAATGAAAGGCGCGTCCTCGGTGACGCGCCTTACCCCCGTGGCATCCGACTCAGCAGAACCCCGTGAAAGCGCATCCCCGGGGATGCGCCTTACACGCGTGGCATCCCAGTCAGCATAAACCCAGGTAAAACGCGTCCCCAGAGATACGCCTTTGTGTCACCTCAGCCGAAATGGTGCTACTTCGAAAAATATTAGTCAAAGGGTGTTAGAAAGGGAGAATTTCGGCGAAAATGTGTCAGTTTAGTCAAATCGTCACCAATAGCGGCGTCTAGGTTTGAGGGGTGGATTGGTCTTTGTATGTTAGATGAGAGAGAGAGAAGCTTGTGGTTTTCTGGAAAAAAAAGACTAATAAAATAAAAAATTGCTTTATGTTAGAAATATCCAGCTGGATAAAAAAAGTCCATGTCGATTCGCTGTTTAACGACCGAGTGACTTTATTTTTCAATGTGATCAACGTATTGTAAGTTTTGATACTTGGGTGACTAAATGCAAAATCTGATGGATTCATCAGATTTAAGATTTGTCACGGCTTTCCATTTACTCACTCACTCCGACATTCTTTGGCCATTTCAGTTTTGCTGGTTCTTGTAAAAAGGCTTCAAATTGAGCCTGTATATATTTGCAGTTATTTTCATGTGAGGCGTCGAGAAGCTTGAAAATGGTTGGGTGATCACGATAAATGATTTATTTATCTAAGGTAATGCTTTAAGAGTATTTGTGAGTAAGACGTTGTCTGTTCTACTGCTGGGTAAGACCAACTAGGGCACTAGTAAGACATTGTGTAGGCAGATTTGATGTTTGAGTGGCATTTTCTCCAAGGCAGTCTCTGATTATATTATATTGAAACCTATTAATATGAGTTTGTGTAGGTAGGCTAGGGACCTAATTTCTAATCACCTGGCCATTGGGAGTTTAGGTCTTCAGCAAAATCTTCTAATTTTCGTCAATTCCATTTACTTTATGGGATTGAATTGAATCTCAAGTGTGTCAAACATTTTGAAAGTAATGGAAGGCACCTAGATGCATATACATGGACAAATGGTCTTCAGTAAAATCTTTTTGATTTTCGTCTTCTGAACATAAATAACACATTCGTACGTTTTTATTTTATTTAGAGTTTTGATTTCATATATTTTTTGGGTATGTTAAGTGGACAAATTTTGAACGAAAATGCTAAGAATGCTAATGAATTGGCTATGATTTTAGAATAAAAAAGTAAATGGATTTAAGTTTTAGTTTTTAAAATATATGAGCTAAATCTGAAATCATGCCAAACAACAAGGACTGCAACGCATTTTAACCCGAAAGAAGGGGCACATGATTAGCTGACAAGTAGGGCTGTAAATGAGACGAGACAGATCGCGAGCTACTCGAAATCGACTCGATCAAGGCTCGATAAATACTCGAATCGAATGGACTCGACTCGAGCTCGAGCTCGACTCGAGTTCTTAACGAGCCGAAACGAGCTACTCGATACTCGACTTGAAAAGCACGTGAGCAGCTCGAAAAAAATGTTATATTACAATTTTAGATTTTTTAAAATTATATTATTAAAAATATATTAAAAATACACTATTGATAATTATAAAATTTAAAAATTCTATAATACAACTATCTCAAATTTTAATTTTTTTAATTAAGCAAGCCAAGTCCAATTGTTACATTGTATACTACTAAAAGAAAAATAAAAGTCCATTTAATTAATCACATGTTAGATTACACCCTAAACCTAAACCCTAAACTATAAATTATAAACTATAAACCCTAAATATCAAACCCTAAACCCTAAACCCTAAGCACTAATCCCTAAGCATTAAACTCGATTATGTGATAGGGTACTAAAAGAAAAATAAAAGTTCGTTTAATTAAGCACATGTTAGATTAAACCCCAAACCTTAAACCTAAACCTAAACCCTAAATACTAAACTCTAAATCTTAAACCCTAAACCCTAATATTAAACCCTAAACTCTTAATATGATTATGTGATAGAGGTTAAGTTATGCAGATGATAATAGTGCATTACATACAGTGATGGATTGGATCTTGATAAAAAAAATTGGGGACATACTTAATATTTTTAAAAATTTTAGAAATATAAATTAGATTTTTTACAAATTTTTAGTCTTGATGAGATTTAAAAAACTTAAAAGGGGATTTAATTAAAAATATTTAAAAAATTTAAATTTAATGAGAATTTTAAAAGGAACAAGTTACCCTTTTCGGAAGATAGAATGTTATATAGTTAGGAACATCAAAAAAATCAGTACCCAACGGATTTGATCCGATCTAATAAGATCATACTTTTTTATTTAAAATTTGGACTTCGTGTTGGATTAAGTTAAAGTTTAAGAAAAGCCTGTACTACTCTATGATAATTATGAAAAAAAAACACTTCTTTATGTATTAATATATTACTAGTTGTATAGCATATTTGAATATTATGTCAAATCTATAATTAAATATATCTAGATCGGCACACATGCTAACGTATTGATTTTATAAAAAAAATATCAATTAAATTCTTATTTTCGTTAAAATCACACTAATTTAAATATTAAAAAATGGCAAAACTTAGACCTTAGACCATCTTTGGCAATTACCTAACGGTAGAGCCTCGGTCGTCTGACTCGAGAACACGCACATAAAATTCCAGAGTTAGTTCCATTGATTTATCAAAGATAACTTGATGGGAGTTGAATATGTAGAGGTATTACTGAGCTTGCTTCTGCCTTTTGATTCGCTCAAGTGCACCCAGTAGTCCCTTCCCACCCTTGTCTTTGGCAGCAAAGATCTCATACATGCCAAGTTTTTCATGGTTTGGAACAGCTTTAGTTGCTTGATCATAGACCTTCATAGCTCGCTTTGCTAGCCCAAAATCCTCCTCCAACTTGGCATACTGAAGATAAAGGGGTTTTACTGCATCAGAAGTTGCCGTTTCAACGGCATGCTCAAACAGTTCCCTTGCTCGTTCCAGTTTTGACTTCCCATATATCCCACATCGGTAGGTTTAAGGCGAGGAGACTCCTTGACTCTATTATAAAAGGCGAGGGGATACAAATGTTTAAGTCATCTTTGCGCTTAGTTGGGGCAATGACGCAGCTCATAAGGTTTGAACCGAGGCGCGTCGATTGTTAGTTCAAATTATTTCTAAACCCTCTCTTAGCTCTCGAATTTTTTTTGAGTTTGAGTCTTATTGAGCTCGAGTATCGAGCTTGAATTGAGTTTGAGTATCGAGCTCTCGAAATTTTTTTAAGTTTGAATTTTTTTGAGTTTGAGTCGAGTACAGTAATATTTAAGCTCGACTCGTTTACATCCCTATTGACAAGGAAGCCCGAGTTAAATTTAATTAGGTCATTGATTAGTCGGATTAGGGGTATATTAAAACTCTGATAAATGTAAAGTCAGCTTAAGATGTTAGATTCTGTCTTGCAAATTAAGAGAATATATTCAATTTTCTATGATAAATATGAAGAAAAATCATCTCAGTTACTACTTAAGGGAAAATTTAAAAATATTAATTATGCCATTTTAATGTAGAGTTTAAAAAAATTAATGTTAATATATACATACATACGGATGGTTTTTTTCCCCTTTCTTTAGATGTAGTGTGAAAGAAAAGCCGACTTTGACAATATGATTACCTAATTCTCTTGAATTTCTCAAATGTGAATCTTCTCCCATGATTAGAATCGGTGAATTTTAAATTCCGACAAAACAGGCAAGCAATTTGTTTGTTTATGGATTACACGATCAGACATGATCTTTCATTGCATGTTAATTTATGGTTTCATTTAGATAAATTCATTTATAATTCAAATTAATTATTGTTTAATTAATAAAAATACTTTTACTAAAAGTCAAAAATAGATTTTAATAGAACAAATTTTAATATATGGCAAATTAAAAAGTAGGTTTCGAAAGCATATGAATGAAATCTGGACTGAATTTGGGTTATAAAAATAGAAATAGAAATTAAGCACCGTATTCTTTAACTTTCTCTTCAAAAATCATAAATTAACATGGGCTGCCTATAGGTAGTGGGAAAACATCATTGGGAGATCAAAGCATTTTATTAAAAAAAATTAATCCAGCCTGTTATGTGTTATATTAAATGATTTAGACATTATTGAGGGTGATCGATTACTATAAAAGGGGAAGGTGTAGCTGCAAATATCACCACCAACCAATACTTCTTACATCTATTTTCAGGTTTTAGAGTTTAAGTTGTAGCAATGGGACAGCCAGGGCTGGTTTATGCCTTGGGATTTTGTCTCTTAATTTCGACTGTGGTAGCCACCTCTACCCCTTACAAGTATGCATCTCCTCCACCACCACCTTATCATTACAAGTCTCCCCCTCCTCCGGTGAAAACTCCAAATCCACACTACCCTTATAAATCTCCACCACCGCCCGAACACTCACCACCTCCTCCACATTACATTTACAAATCTCCTCCACCCCTGGTTCACTCTCCTCCTCCACCGTATGTCTATAAATCTCCACCACCACCCTATGTCTATAAGTCTCCACCACCTCTAGTCCACTCTCCACCTCCTCCTTATATCTATAAGTCTCCACCACCTCCAGTCCACTCTCCACCTCCCCCTTACATTTACAAATCCCCACCACCTCCAGTCCACTCACCGCCTCCTCCATACATTTACAAGTCACCTCCTCCACCAGTCCACTCCCCACCACCTCCTTATATTTATAAGTCTCCACCACCTCCAGTTCACTCACCTCCTCCTCCCTATATTTACAAGTCTCCACCACCTCCAGTTCACTCCCCACCTCCTCCCTACATTTACAAGTCTCCTCCACCACCAGTCCACTCCCCACCTCCTCCCTATGTTTACAAGTCTCCTCCACCACCTCCCTATATTTACAAGTCTCCTCCACCTCCAGTGCACTCGCCACCTCCTCCCTACATTTACAAGTCTCCTCCACCGCCAGTTCACTCCCCGCCTCCTTATGTTTACAAGTCTCCTCCACCTCCAGTGCACTCACCACCTCCTCCCTACATTTACAAATCTCCTCCACCACCAGTCCACTCCCCGCCTCCTCCCTATATTTACAAATCTCCACCACCGGTACACTCCCCACCTCCTCCTTATGCCTACAAGTCCCCTACACATCCTTCACATCCCAAACCTTATCCCCATCCGCAACCCTCTCATCCTAAACCCTATCCCTCACATCCCAAGGCTCCTTCATCGCCACACCCAAAGTATCTTTACAAATCTCCACCACCTCCAAAGATTTATTAAGCCGATGCTTTCTCTCTTCGACCGTTTTACAACGTTTTTCATGAATTTGTTTGACTTTCAATTTATCATTAAGAAGAATAAGAGAGCTTGAAGATGTGTATCGTTTGTTGATTTTTTCTTTTCAAATTGTGTTGTATCTTTCTTGTACTTTAAGCAATAAAGTATAATAAATGATTAATACCATGAGCATAATTTTTGTTTTCTTCATGTCGAGTATTAGTGCTCAACCATAGTACCTCAATAAAAATATAACACAGAAGGCAAGAGTTCGTGAGTATTCAAACTGGAGAATGAACAACCGCATCTCGATTTTGTGACCTTTTCTCAATTGAAACGAAGAAGATGATATATTGGCTTAAGAACTCCTGTATACCAATTTGCTTGATGTATACTTATGCACCAAACACTTTGCCTTGCGAAGCCACTTACATTTTTGCATTTATCAACTTTCACCAATATCATGTGGCTTGCTTGGCTTATTATTACAGTCTAGGAATGCATTTAAACATTAGAAATGGATAAAAAAAAGATTGTACACTGAGTTGAGAATTACTAGAAGGATTTCTGTTAGCAAGAGTCCATGAAGTGGTCAGACCTTGCTAGGATTTTGTTCTTCTCCCATTCTCTTTAGCAGTCTCTGCTTGGCCATTTGAAAAGAATGCTCTAGGTTCGTCAACCGCATAATTGTAGACAACATTAGCGTTTCTAAATTTGTTAGTAGAAAAAGTTGATGCTTGCTTTTGGTTGGTTACATTACATACCTCTTGTTGAGTAAATCTGTTATGGGTGAATAATCCGTCGAGCAGATTGAAACTAGCAGTGGTCATGCTCTCTTTCTGCCTACAATATCATGTTACTTCATCCCTTTAGCTATTCATGTTCCCAATTCTCTTTCAAAGAAAGATAAATTGCAATACTTTGAGACAACTCATTGTGAACTTACCAATTTAACTAGTGTTTCAAAGCTTTTCGTGTTTATAGATGTCGACTCGATTCCCATTTCTAACAAAATCCTGTAAAAGCAAATTGCTTAAACTGAGGTTTGAATCTTAAGATTTATCTGCGATTTCAAAGTAAAGGTTCATCTCAACATACCTGCCTACAGTATGGGTAAGAAACTGATTTCTAGCAACCAGTTTGTCATGTTCTTCACAAGACATTTCCACCATTCTGCAACCCTTTTTTCCCATGAAATTAGTTAAAAAAGCTCTCAACTCAGTGCTACCAATCAGTAAATTGCATTAAAATTCCAAGGATTTGATTTCCATTTACCTCAGATTCAAAGCTTTGTAAGAAGTTTGAGCATCTGGGTTCATCCCTCACCCGAACTTTCTCGAAAACAAAAGGAAGATCTTTCCACCCATTTTTGCAACTTTCAGGTCCAAACATTGGAGGAGTGCAGAGAACATCCATCTCCTCCGGCAAAACCTGCAAAAAAAAAAAAAAACCCACCATTTTCAAGCTGGACAAAAGAAATATGACCAAGGATTGAAGGAAAAAGCATAGTATCACACTCATAGTCACATGGATCGCGGTACGCTCCGGTACGGAAACGTGGAACGAGATCACAATTCGTTAGGTCTCTAAAATTCGATACGAGAGGGGTAGACTCATTTCGGATCGCTCCAGTACGATGTACCATATAAATTGGTACGATGTATCAGTTTCTTAGGTTGCTATTTTTCTACATCAAATTTTATAACTTCAAGACTTCAAATATCTTAAGATTAACTTTAATACTATAGATTTCATTCAGTAACTTCAATTCTTCAAAGTTGAAGGATTAAATTTATAAAATTGAAGGACTAAATTTATATTTAAACCAATATCTTAAATAGTAAAAATACAACAGTAAAAAGAATTGGTCTTTACTTGGGTTTATGAAATATTAACTTTTCTTTTTTTTTTCTCACACTTCAACGCTTCCTCATCTTTCTTTCTTTTCCTTCTCTAAAATGTCAGTCCATCTTCCTTTCTTTTTCTTTACCAAATTACCTATCAAAAAAATTTGTCGACTCTACCGCTGACTGACAAGATCAACCCTTCCACCGTCTTTGTTACTGTCCCTTCTCCTACTAAATCTTTATCCCTATATTTGTTTCTTTGTTTTTGTTGTGGTGGGCTTTTGTTTCCTTTGCTTCTGCTGTGAGAGATTTTGTTTTCTTTGGTTTGTTGTGGTGGGTTTCTTCTTTCTTTGGTTTGCTTTCATGGGGTTTATGCTTCCATTATTTTCGTTATGAGTTTTTGGTACACTAATTTTACTGTTTCGGTACGCGAACGAACTGCGAATTGGAACGGACGAACTGAAACGAGATTCATGGGGTGAAACACGTTCGTACCGCGTTTTGGATCGCAACGTACAGTACGTAGATCGTGGGCTATTGAGCGATATATGTAACTATGATCACACTTGCAATAGAACGTTTCTGGGGTGCTCTTTGACCGAAAGCACATCGTCGAACAGTGTCCGGCGTTTAAAGGAATGTAAAGGCATTGACCGGAGCACTTCCGATAGCGACAGAATTGACGTGGCTATCAGCATCACATCATTATCTGCTTCAAGAAATGCAATTACGTCCCTAAAAATTGCAAAAAAAGAAAAAAAGGGTTTTACAAAAATCAATATCCGTTTATATAGATATAAAAGAAAGTTGGGCGGATAAAATCTACCTGAAGAAGGAAATACCCAATTGATGGCAGATGTGGGAATAACCAGTTTGAGAAGTAGCCCTCAGAGTATGGCCTTGTTTGATCATTGTCTTGGCCAGGAACTGCCCAAATGTGCCGAAACCCACTTTGCCTACTTTCAGAGCTTGTTGAGGCAAGCAAGTAGAAGAAGAAGACATGGTTAACCAAAACTCGGTAAAGAAAGATGTTTCAGTGTCTTAATAAGGAAAAAAAAAGATGCTGGTACCGAAAACCATTTGTGGAGCATCTTTTTTCTATAAGTAGCGTATAAAATGCTGATGGTAATTTATATTAATCACCAATTAACTATTATTTTTTTATTTTAATTATTAATTATTAATTTTAATAAAATATATAAATATTAAAAATTATGTATAATTATGTAAATACTTTTAAGAGTCCCATCAATTCTTCCATATTCAATCATCCTATTACAGTTGTTGGAGTTTTAACTCACGACCTTAAGAAATAATAACGATTTTTTAACCATTGAAATAAGATGGTTCGTGCAAAATAAAACAAAATATGATCATTGATATAAATTATCCATTAATTAATAGGTTATATATATATATATATAATGATCTTATGTCATATTAATACTTTATGAAATGAAATGAATATTATATATATAAATATAAACAAAATTTATGCACAAATTAAATTATTTTAGTGATTAAAAAATAGTATTATTCTTAGTCATTTCAGGTTTGAGAATGAGGTTTAATTATACTTCTTAGATTTATCCTATTTTTTTTTTTAAATTCTTTTGACAATTTGACGAGTTACGGGAATCAAACATTCAACAACATTTGTTGCTGCTATAATTTATATTTGATGGTGTGTACGTCTATACACTAACAATAAAACTATTCTAACATCTTTAAGATTTATATTTTAACCATATAATTCACTGTCGCGATGGCGACGAGCAAATTGTTGGGGGTGATTTAGCTTCGACAGGTGATCTTACGCAAAAATACAAAGACTAGTTTCGTATAAATCGATAAAACAAAACAAGAAAGCATAAATCATTAATATAAATTAAAGTTGATTGAGAACATAATCAAACCCCAACCCTAAGTAATCACTAGGGTTTACTGAAAACCAAGTAGTGATTGCTTTAGGTAGTAATGGCTAGCCTTTCTCTTATTACATCAACAACAAGCATATGCATCGATATTAGACAAACCAAATGACTGTAAGGCAAGTAAAGGAAATGCTAATGTAGTAATATGCTGTCGCACGGGATCTAGATGGTGGAGGAGGAGACCTGGAAGTTTGAGGAGGTGGAGGTGATGACAAAGGCGACGACCTTTTAATGGGGGAAGACCAGAGTTTACTTGTAATATGGGGGAGGTGGTGGTGAATTGTACATGTATGGAGGTGGTGGCGGTGACGTGTAAACATATGGAGGTGGAGGAGGAGACTTATACATGTATGGAGGAGGAGGTGGTGACTCATAAACATATGGAGGAGGTGGAGGTGACTTGTAGACATATGGAGGAGGAGGAGACTTGTAAACATATGGAGGAGGAGGAGGTGACTCGTAGACGTATGGAGGAGGTGGTGGTGACTTGTACTCATATGGAGGGGGAGGAGGAGATTTGTAGACATAAGGAGGAGGAGGAGGTGACTTGTACTCATATGGAGGGGGAGGAGGTGATTTGTAAACATAAGGAGGAGGTGGAGGTGACTTGTAGACATATGGAGGAGGAGGAGGTGACTTGTAAACATATGGAGGAGGAGGAGGTGACTTGTAGACGTATGGAGGAGGTGGTGGTGACTTATACTCATATGGAGGGGGAGGAGGTGATTTGTAGACATAAGGAGGAGGAGGAGGTGACTTGTACTCATATGGAGGGGGAGGAGGTGATTTGTAAACATAAGGAGGAGGAGGAGGTGACTTGTACTCATATGGAGGTGGAGGAGGAGACTTGTAGACGTATGGAGGGGGAGGAGGTGATTTGTAAACATACGGAGGAGGTGGAGGTGACTTGTACTTATATGGAGGTGGAGGAGGTGATTTGTAAACATAAGGAGGAGGAGGTGGTGACTTATACTCGTATGGAGGTGGTGGTGGAGAGTTGTACACGTACGGAGGAGGTGGTGGAGACTTGTACTCATATGGAGGCGGAGGCGGAGAGCTATAAACGTACGGAGGAGGTGGTGGAGACTTGTACTCATATGGCGGAGGCGATGGTGATTTGTAAACATATGGAGGAGGTGGAGGTGACGCATAATTGTCAAGCGGTGGAGCACCATAAGGGTCAACGTCGGCAGCTACATTGTTGATTATCAAGCACAATGCCAAAGCACATGCAAAGTGAGGCCAAAACTTGGCCATTGAGGGCGGAACGAGGCACTTAAAACTTCCACTACTTTGCACTTCTATATCATACAAATCAAGGACTATTGCTATTACTATTTTGTTCAATAAAATGGGCAGCTCGCTACATTTTATAGTGAGATCTCCTACGTCCAAATGAATTATAAAGTGACGTACCAAACTTCATGACCCGATCCATCAATTAGTTTATTTCCATAAGCACGTAATGTTATGTTATTTATTGAGGAATAGATGTGACATCCCACTTGCTCTGGTAAGACTTTTGTATATTAACCTTGAAGTAGTCACACAATTTTACTTGAACAATTCTCGGCCAGCTTATTCCACAAGGAAACCTACTTTAATTTTCATTCTATATAATAGATTATTTTCTGATTATTAATTCATTTATGTTTTATAATAATTAATTCTGATTATAATATGCTCGAATATATATTATTAATAATTTGTTGTTAGTTCTCTCCTAGACCTGGTCAAAATGTAAAAACAAAAATGTCAATTAGTTTAATTTAAAATAATTACTATTTAAGATTGTAAAATAATTCATGACTGAAGCAGTACGAGTGTTCAGGCTGACTTGGTTAACAAAAAATTTATTTTAATTAATATTTTTTATTTAAATAAATTTTATCATACAAGATAAAGTAGAGTAGACTTGTTCCCGTTTTGCTGAGCCACTAATGGAATAAAAAATATTTGCAGAATTCAACTAATTACAGTCCAAATAATTTTAAGTTGTATTTTAGCTTTATAAATATTAAAAATAAATTATTAAATATTTTTTATTTTTTGATAATAATTTGGTATATTAGTGATAGTGAAAACTTTTAATTCTAAGAGTGAAATTAAAACACGATTAAATGTTTTGAGTTATAAATAAAAAATAAAATACACTTATAGTATTTTTAAATAATGTGAGGTAATTATAAGATAATATTTGTTCATAATGTTTATTAATCATTAGGTCTGTAAACGAACCGAATGAACACGGACGAGGGTATAGTCATGTTCGTTCGTTTAACTTTAACCGAACAAATGAATGAATACGAACATAAATGAACAAAAAATTTCTTGTTAATGTTCGTTCATTAAGGAATGTAGTTTGTTCGTGTTCGTTCATTTAAATGATAAACGAACACAAATGAACGAACATAAACGAACGGATGTAAGCGAACATAAACGAAAGTAAACGAACACAAACGAACGAACGTAAACAAACACAATAAATGAACATAAATGAAAATATTTTTTTTCTTTCCTAATAATTTTAGGATTATATTTTATTTAATTGTTTTGACCTTTTTTATTTTTATTTAAAATTAATTGAATTTTAAAATATTTATGGGTATCATATTAAAATTTATTGGGTTTTAATATTTTAAATAGGTATAGAGAGATTGGGCTAAACATAAATGAACACACATAAACGAGCATAAATGAACGAACATATTACCGAATGTTCACGAACGTAAATAAACGAACGAGCCCTCTATTTGTATTCGTTCATTTAATTAAACGAACACAAAATCTTGTTCATGTTCGTTCGATTAATAAATAAACGAACATAACCGAACTTTCCGTCGAACGGTTCGTTGAACGTTCGGTTCGTTTACAAGCCTATTAATCATTGATAATATACATACACTTTACAAACATAACTGTTCGAATTCATATCCTTTAAAAAATAATATTTTTATCAAGAGACAATTCAATAAGTTTATAGATTTATTTTTAAAAAATCTCTTTAAATAAATGATCTTAATTTATCTTTATTTAGAAAAGCAATGTACCAAATGTTATTCTATGTATAAATATTTTTTAATCATGTCTAGTAAATTTAGAAAACTCTGTACGAAATTATATACGGAATAGCTAAGCACATCTTGATTTATTTAATTTTTGAGATACAATTCATTGACTCTTGCTAATTGATCGGTTCAACTGACCGGCTAACCGCGTTTCCTATTATTATTGATTTTTATAGGTCACATCTTACTTCAATTGTGGAATTAGTATTCTTATTTTTAATTTTATCAAAAGTTAAAGATTCTAACAAATCACTAATTAATCGATTTCGGTGGTTAAAAATTTTTAGGGTTCGAACATTGAGTATGTTGGAGTATAAACATTTATTATAAAAAACGAGAAATCTTTAAATATAGACTACCTTGAATTATTTATCAAAAAATTAATATTGAATTAAATAGCTTAAAAAACTTAAATATTTTATTTGATCATTTAAAAAAATTAAACTCGTATTTGAGCAGTTCAAAAATATTAAACTCTATAATTGTTTTTAAAATGTTAAATTCATATATCACCATATAACTCTTAAAATTCAATACCTTATTTAAAGGTTTAACCTTTAATAAATCTAATCTCTATAAGTTATAAATTTACTTATCTCAACGATAAAAAGGAATATTATTTTTTCTAAAGATTCTGAATTCGAGCATTTATGTCTACAAGATGTGTGTGTACTATCAATAAATAATAAATTTAAAAAAATTAAAACATATATTATCTTGTAATCATTTCAAACTATTGAAAAAATTGATAACTCCGCTAATTTGTGTTGTTATGAGTTGATAATATGACAATAATTTAAAAAATAAATGTTATACAAATAAATAAATATGTTAAAATTGATACAATATATTATTAGATTATAAAATACTATAATATGAAACTACACAAGTAGACGGACATACAAATTGTCACGGTGGAAGAAAAAGTCTAGAGATTGGTTCAAACTTGCTTATAATCATTTATATTTGGTTGTTCATCTGACCAATTTAACTAAATTTAAAGCCTGATATTAATTGTTGAGTAACATTTCATATTTGATTTAAAACTTTACTTAATAAAGTGAAAAGGAAATAAAATTAAGAAAGCATTTATTTGTTTAAATAATTTAGGAAAAATTTTAAAAAAAAAAATTGAGGAAAAGAAAATATATTTTTTATCAGTTTAGAATGATTACAAGATAGTATATGTTTTAAAGATTCTTAATAATTTGACAATAAAAACACAACATTTTTCGATATATGGTACTTGAATCTGAAACCTCCAGAGATCACAATAATTTTTTATTCGTTAAGATAATTTGATTTGAGAAAAAAGACAAATTTAATGTCGCTTGTTAGAATATAAGTTTACTAAATCTTTCATCCGGTACTCCGTCGGTCCATCTCTTTATCATTTCATGGCATAATCGCAACTCTGCCCGCAATGGTACATAGACTATCCATGACCGCAATGCAACGACCATCTCAAACACTAAGCTTGGGGTGGAAATCGGAGCTTACAAATGGTGCAGTAAATTCATCTAAACACACCATTCTGATTCGTTCGGGTATCGCCGGATTATCGAGCGGAAACCACCCGGTGTGACCTGTTTCTGCTCTGGCAGCTAAAATGGCATCTTTGATGGCGAAGAAAACAGATGAAGCCATGAAAAACGGAGGCTCGCCAACAGCTTTTGATGAATGAATGACTTTTACATTTGGATGACCCTGCACATCAGTCCATAAACATAAAAAAATCAAATCATATAGAATCAGAAGAACAACTTTTTCAAATCAACTGTATTACCTTCAAGAGAGAAACATTAAACTTGAATGGGATATCATTTAGAGAAGGAATTTTGTAAGTTCCAGGTCCACATGTGTACAAACAGCCCGGTTGAATCCATTTAAGAGATGCATCGCCCCACTTGAGCTCTTCCAAGGCAACCCATCCAAGGCCTTGGATAAACGCGCCTTCAACCTGTGTTAAAAATACAAGAAAAGCTAATGTGAATACACATTTTAACTCGAAAATAATCGAGCTGGGGAATGCACCTGGCCAACATCTATTGCTGGATTGAGAGAGTATCCTAGATCCATGAAAACATTTGCCGCTCTCGTGTGGAAATCTCCGGTCAATGTATCGATTTCTACTTCAGCGAATGTAGCCCCGTAGGTATAATAACTGAATGGCGTTCCTTTACTGTTGCTCCAATCAAAGCCGATATCAGGTGTGATGTAAAATCCATGGGCAGAAAGATCTATTCGCTCCAGATAACATGCGGTGAGCAGCTCGGCGAAAGAAGTATAATTACGCTGCGAAGCAATCGGTTCCATCCTTGCCTTTATCTGCTCACATGCATCCAAAGTTGCAGCTGCATACATATCAGAACTAACAGAAGCTTCTGTTGGAGCAGCATT
Organism: Hibiscus syriacus; assembly: GCF_006381635.1. Lineage (NCBI taxonomy): Eukaryota > Viridiplantae > Streptophyta > Magnoliopsida > Malvales > Malvaceae > Hibiscus > Hibiscus syriacus. The sequence goes on along the minus strand of NW_024063027.1, from coordinate 221,827 downwards.
AGGAACCTTGTCAACTTGTATCTGATATAAAGACCGAGCCGAGAGGGATATTGAAGGCAGATGCTGCAACTTGAGCAACTTTTGTGTGTAAACCTTTCCCCATCTCGACGCCACCATGTGTAACTAAAACAGTTCCATCAGTGTAGACATTAACAAGAGCTCCCGCCTACATGCATGTGTTCATGGATAAAGTTAATGTATTAGCTTTATTTGTATCTTGACAAGCAACAGAAATACATGCATCTTTTAAATTTCCATGTTACCTGATTAAAGAACTTGGTTGTAAATGATATGCCATATTTTGATGGAATCATGGAAATGCCACGCTTCTTCCACCGATTGTGACAGTTGAATTCATCGACTTCTTCTCGAACCTTGAGAAATTCGCAAGATACTTTCAGCTCTTTCCAGACCTGAGCCAGAGTATAGTGTTCTAATTTCTGACCATAATGCATTATTGATCCTTCACCTTGAAGTTAATCTCCTGATACAGTTTCCAGTAATGATCCATGATATTGGTTTATTTTTTTAACAGTGGCATGATTGAGAGTAACAAAGTAACATAAATATAAAACTTAGCCTGATCTCTTCTGGACTCTTTTTGAGTTCTAAAGCAATTCTTTGAATCCAATTCTTAGCTATAAGCATACCTTGGGGAGAACCAAATCCTCAGAATGCAGTGTTAATTGGAAAATTAGTGAAGCAAACATTTCCAGAAATTCTGACATTTGGTATCTCATAGACATTGTCCGAGTGAAACATGGCACGCTCAAGTATCGTTGGGGACTGATCCAGTGAATTTCCAGCACTATTGTATATTTCAAGATCCAAAGCCAGCACTTTTCCCCTAGTTGTAAATCCAACCTGTATGAAGTAATTTTATTCTACTGTTATACAATTTGAAATGTTTCAGTAGATTGATCACCATGTTATCCCACTTAATAGGCAGTACCTTGTACTTTCGGAGAAAGCTGTGGCGCTGCCCTGTTGTGATCATGTCGGTATCTCTATTAAGTTTCAATTTCACTGGCCTATTCATCAGGTAAGATGGCACGACAGCAGCAGCAGCAATGAAGGCTGATCTTGTCTCCTTTCCACCGAATGCACCACCGATCCTTTTAGTTTTACAAACTACTTCAGACATAGGAAGACCGAGAACACGAGAAACGTATTTCTGGTGCTTATAAGGGGCCTATACACAAACAATGACAATTACACCGTCTTCAAAATATAACAAAAATGATGTAAAGAGCAGACATAAGATAAAGCATTTAGGCAACAGACACTTGACAAAGCATCCTACTTAACTTGTATACTAAGCAAACACAAGCAAACCATATATGAACATAACGATAGAAGAAACACAAGCAGTGGAATTATAAGTTTTGGCAATCTTACTTGAGTGGCCGAAATCATATGAACTTCATTACCACTGCCCATGGTCCAAACTAAGCTGGTCTGTGTCTCCATGTAGAAGTGTTCATGACCTCCCACTCAAACTTTCCCCTCTATGATCTTTTCACATTGATCTGATTGGAAACAGAGATCTACATCCCCTTTTCTCATAAACCTCTGTGAGTTGGGATGTAAATTTTTTGCACCATTTGCATCCTCTATCAACAAGATTGCTGGGAGCTCTTCGTACTCCACATGAACTTTTCCAGCTGCTAGTTTAGCATTCTCATGAGTATCAGTCACCACAATTCCTATAACCTGTATAAATTACAAAATCAGTTTCAATGCAATGTGTTTACCATATAAATTGTATTCAATTCTTTTTTACCTGCCCCACACAAGTGACAAATTCTGAAGCAAATAACTCCTCATCCAAGACAATTGGTCCGATTTTATTACTGCCGGGAATATCCTTTCCAAAGAAGATACCAGAAAATCCATGTGAAGACTTGGCACCGGAATCGTTGATGGATAATATTCGAGCATGGGGCTTTTTGCTCAAAACTAATGCTGCATGCAGAGCATTAGAAGGCATTGGTGTGTCATCGTTATATTTTGCCTCTCCAGTAACCTGAAGAACATGATAACATGAACACTGTCATGAAGATAATCTTGGAGATAAAACTCACTGAAAGAGTAAGAATCAAAAGCAAACAACAACAGCAGGGTACAGACATGTAAACAGCAATAAAAAATCAGAAACTAGCATAATTCAAAAGGCAGATGTAACCAGAACCCTTCATTTTGAACTCTCCTTGTAAAACCGTTTTAAATAACCTTGAAAGTACAAGTCCAGTAGTAAGGAGTAGTTTGTGAATCTGCATACCTGAAGCCTGGATGATAGATGAACCTCAGGTGAGTTTACAGATGTTCCATGTTTCCTGATTTTATAGTCCTTACTTGCAACCAATGGTGGGCGGTGAAATGGCTTTATGGCTGACAAATGTGATAATGGTACACTTTCCTTGATGGATTTCTTCCCCTCAATTTGATGTGAAACCCAAAGGAAGAATTTAAAGAAGAAGCTAAGGGTCAAAGATCTTCGAAACTCAACCATCCCACCAGGAGCATCTTCCTTGAGCACGATATCGGCTCGTAAGACATTCAAAGCACCCTGTAGGACATTCATGCTCCATTCTTTTCCGATTAAAAATTCTTTTTTTTTAATTGCAGATAAAGAGAGAGGTGCCACTCCTCCATAAGCAACTGATGCATCTGAAACAATCCAATGTTCACATTTCTCCTCCAGACAGACACGCATTCTAGCATTCACAATAGCAATATCATCATCCCTTCTATGAGCTTGATTAAATTCTTTGACATATACAAAGGGCCGAGTACAAGGTAAGAATATCGACAATAATATTTCATTACAGTTTAAATCCACTTTACGGTAGCCAAGGAAGAAATTTTCTGCCAGAGTAGTTCTAATATTCCCATTGCAGTTAATGATTCAAAATTTCGCTCTAGCGGCCATCCAGAGTGGGTTCATGTCTGAAATCGGACTAGCCGTACACACAGTTCCTCTAACAGATGCAACATTTCTTATTTGTGTCACAACAAACCACTTCAACTGCTCAACGAAGGTCCTGCATGCTGATGTTTCATGAGCAGGACGTTGAGCCACAACATCTCTAAATAAATTCAAGAGTTCAGTCAGTTACTCAGTCGTACTGCAGCACCTATCTCAATCTCATCATCCTTAACGTTTAAAACATTGAGTTCAGGAACATGTGCAACGGAGATCAAAACTTGATATGGAATTCGCTTCAGCCTCATCTCGACACCGACTTCAGTGTTACCAACTATCAATTTGGTAGTTGGGAATTTCTCCTTCAACTCAAGCACATCTTTAATCGTTAGGGACGGTACCATTTAAGCCCTCCAAGCCCACTCAAATTTAAAGGACTTAATTTCCTTCGTAACAGCTCAGGAGGAAAAATAAGTTCTGTATCTGTATATGTGCTTCCATCAACCTCACTATAAGATAAAGGTGTTGAAATGTCAAAGGTTGGGCGGCAGAAAATTGGTTCAAGTTAGGCACCTAATATTGCAATGTCAATATTAGGTGCAATAATGTTTGAAATTTAAATGGGTAAATTATAAACTTTAGTCACTAAACTTTAGGGTATTTATAAGATTAGTCCTTAAGTTTCAACTATAAATATCCTAGCTCATTTAGCTTCAAAACCATCCCAAAGCATTCTAGCTTTCTTCCAATACTAGAGAGATTTTAGAGAGTTTCTTGAGAGTTGTTTTCTTCTTTTTATCCAGAGAGAATTATCATTGTTTTCTCCTTGGTAGATCGAGAGAGGTTGTAATTTCTATTTTCTCATAGTGAAATTCCTCTACCGTTGCCCGTGGTGTTTTACCCTAAATTTTTAGGGGTTTTCCACGTAAATTTTGTGTCTCTTTTATCTTCATTTTTATTTTCTCAAATTATCAGTTGCGATTTTGCTCTATCCGATAGCTGTCTTCCGCAACAATTGGTATCAGAGCTAGATTAGAGTGTGTAATATCTGCTTATTATCTTTGTGGTTACCACCAAAAGGTGGATCCTCCAACATAAGAAAGTAAGAAGTTATTACCCATTCTTTGAAGGTTCCAGAGAACTATTCACGATAGTTAAATAGTGGGAGCTATCCGTAAACGAAGCAATGGCAACGAAATTTGATATTGAAAAGTTCAATGGGAGAAATTTCTCATTGTGGAAATTGAAGATGAAGGCCATCCTAAGGAAAGACGGGTGTCTAGCGGCTATCAATGAAAGGCCGGTGGATTTCGCAGATGACATCAAATGGAACGAGATGGACGGGAATGCTATGACAAACTTTCATCTAGCATTAGCAGATGAAGTATTGTCAAGCATCGAGGAGAAGAAGATAGCTAAGGAGATATGGGATCATCTTATCAAATTGTACGAGGCCACATCGCTGCAGAATAAAATTTTCCTTAAGAGGAAATTGTACACTCTCCGTATGCCAGAATCTACTTCAGTGGCGGAGCACTTAAATACACTGAACACCTTATTTTCTCAGCTTTCATCCTTAAGCTGTAAAATAGGAGAACAAGAACGTGCTGAACTTCTACTTCAAAGTCTACCGGATTCGTACGATCAACTCATCATCAACTTGACAAACAGTAATGTCACCAGTCTAGTCTTCCATGACGTTGCAACTGCTGTTCTACAAGAAGAAAATCGGTGCAAGAACAAGGAAGACAGACAAGTAAATCTGCAACAAGCAGAAGCGTTGACAACGATGAGAGGGAGATCAACAGAATGTGGCCAAAGCAACAGTCATAAACATGGTAGATCAAAGTCGAGGAGCAAGAAGAATTTAAAGTGCTACCACTGTGGAAAGAAGGGTCACTTGAAGAAGGATTGTTGGAGTCTAAATAAAACTCCAATCCACAAGGCAATACCACAAACACTTCAGATGATGGAGATGCTCTATGCTATGAAGCGTCAACCACAGTGGAAGGCAGAAAAAGATTTACAGATATATGGCTCATTGATTCGGGAGCGACATATCACATGACCTCAAGAAGAGAATGGTTCCACCATTATAAACTTGTCTCAGGAGGATCTGTGTATAGTTGCAATGATCATGCCTTAGAGATCGTTGGTGTGGGAACCATCAAATTGAAGATGTATGATGGAACAATTAAAGTTGTTCGAGATGTGCGGCACGTGAAAGGTCTGAAGAAAAATTTATTATCCTACGGATTGTTGGATAATAATGCTAGCAAGATTGAAACACGGAAATGAATCATGAAGGTGTTCCGTGGAGCGCTTGTGGTGCTGAAAGGTGAAAAGATAGCTGCAAACTTGTACATGCTGAAGGGAGAGACATTGCTAGAAGCAGAAGCCTCTGTTGCCTCATGTAGTTCAGATTCTACAATGCTATGGCATAAGAAACTTGGACACATGTCAGAACAAGGAATGAAAGTCCTTGTGGAGCAAAAGCTACTTCCAGGCTTAACAAAGGTATCACTTCCTTTGTGTGAGCATTGCATAACAAGTAAGCATCACCGGTTGAAATTCAACACATCAAATTCTAGAGGCAAAAGTGTTCTAGAATTGGTTCACTCTGACGTATGGCAAGCACCAGTAACATCCCTAGGTGGAGCAAAATACTTTGTCTCAATTATTGATGACTACTCCAGGAGATGTTGGGTGCACGCTATTAAGAAGAAGTCAGACGTGTTTTCAACTTTCAAAAACTTCAAAGCGCGGGTGGAACTTGATTCTGGAAATAAGATCAAGTGTTTCAGAACAGATAATGGAGGAGAATACACAAGCGAAGAATTTGATGACTTTTGCAGGAAAGAAGGCATCAAAAGAAAGTTCACAGTGGCGAACACTCCTCAACAAAATGGAGTGGAATAGCAGATGAACATAACCTTGTTAGAAAGAACAAGAGCAATGTTGAGGGACGCAGGCCTAGAAAAATCATTCTGGGCAGAAGCAGTCAATACCGCCTGTTATTTGGTGAATCGAGCTCCATCAACTGCAATAGAGCTGAAGACACCAATGGAGATGTGGACTGGTAAACCAGTTGATTATTCAAACCTCCATGTATTTGGAAGTATTGTGTACGTGATGCACAACGCCCAAGAAATTTCAAAGCTGGATCCAAAATCCAGAAAATGCAAATTCTTGGGGTATGCTGATGGAGTAAAGGGGTATCGCTTGTGGGATCCTACTGCCCGTAAAGTGATCATTAGCAGGGATGTTATCTTTGTAGAAGATAAGCTACAAAGAAAAGAAGATAATGACAGCGCTTAAAAGTCAGAGACTACACAGATACATGTAGAAAAGAAGTTTGAACAAGGAGATTCTTCTGAAGCAGAACCAGCACATGATGAACAAGAACCAGAGAGTTCTGAAGCTCCAACAACTCGTCAATCAGATAGTGTGAGAAGACGTCCCAATTGGCACTCATATTATGTTATAGAAGGAAATGTTGCATACTGTCTTTTAACAGAGGACGGTGAGCCATCAACATATCAGGAGGAAATAAACAGCTCAGATGCTTCACTGTGGATGATGGCGATGCAAGAAGAAATCGAAGCCCTTCATAAAAATAATACATGAGACCTTGTGCCACTACCACAAGGAAGGAAGTCAATTGGTAACAAATGGGTTTTCAAAATCAAGCGAAATGGTGACGATCAAGTGGAGAGGTATCGTGCAAGACTGGTGGTCAAAGGATATGCTCAGAAAGAAGGTATTGATTTCAATGAAATTTTTTCTCCTGTGGTTCGACTAACAACAGTTCGAGTAGTCTTGGCAATGTGTGCTACATTGAACTTACATCTAGAGCAACTAGATATTAAAACAGCTTTTCTTCATGGAAATCTTGAAGAAGAGATTTATATGCTCCAGCCTGAAGGTTTTGAAGAAGAAGAAAAGAAGAACTTGATTTGCAGGTTGAACAAATCTCTGTACGGTCTAAAGCAGGCGCCGAGGTGTTGGTATAAGAGATTTGATTCCTTCATTATGTGCCTTGGATACAACAGACTTAATGCAGACCCTTGTGCTTATTTCAAGAGGTTCGGTGATAACGATTTTGTTATATTACTGTTGTATGTAGATGACATGTTGGTTGCAGGACCCAACAAAGATCATATTGAAGAATTGAAGGCACAACTGGCTAGGGAATTTGAAATGAAGGACTTGGGATTAGCAAACAAGATTCTAGGGATGCAAATTCACCGAGACAGAAGTAATAGGAAGATTTGGCTTTCACAAAAGAATTACTTGAAGAAAATCTTGTCACGATTCAGCATGCAAGATTGTAAGCCAATTTCTACCCCTCTTCCTATTAACTTCAAATTATCCTCCAGTATGAGTCCTAGCAGTGAAGAAGAGAGGATGGAGATGTCTCGAGTACCGTATGCGTCAGCAGTGGGAAGTTTAATGTTCGCTATGATATGCACAAGACCAGACATTGCACAAGCAGTAGGAGTGGTTAGTCGGTACATGGCGAATCCAGGAAAAGAGCATTGGAATATTGTAAAGAGGATCCTAAGATACATCAAAGGGACCTCAAATGTTGCATTATGTTACGGAGGATCAAACTTACTAATCAATGGGTATGTAGATTCTGACTATGCAGTGGATTTGGATAAAAGCAAATCTACTACAGGATATGTGTTCAAAGTTGCTGGTGGAGCTGTAAGCTGGGTTTCAAAATTGCAGTCAGTTGTGGCTACGTCCACAACAGAGGCAGAATATGTAGCAGCTACACAAGCCAGTAAAGAAGAAATTTGGTTGAAGATGCTATTGGAGGAGCTTGGGCACAATCAAGAGTATGTCTCTCTGTTTTGTGACAATCAAAGCGCCTTGCATCTAGCAAGGAATCCAACATTTCATTCAAGGAAAAAGCACATACGAGTTCAGTACCATTTCATTCGTGAAAAAGTGGAAGAATGAACGGTATATATGCAGAAGATCCATACCAAAGACAACATAGCAGATTTCATGATGAAGGCAATCAATGCTGATAAATTTACCTGGTGTCGATCCTCTTGTGGCCTGTCAGAGACGTAAGCAACATGATGGTACAAGGTAGAAAAATGGTGTGAAGATATTATTGTTCCAATCAAATCTTCAAGTGGGAGATTGTTGAAATGTCAAAGCTTGGGCGGCAGAAAATTGGTTCAAGTTAGGCACCTAATATTGCAATGTCAAAATTAGGTACAACAATGTCAAAATTAGGTGCAATAATGTTTGAAATTTAAATGGGTAAATTATAAACTTTAGTCAATAAACTTTAGGGTATTTATAAGATTAGTCCTTAAGTTTCAACTATAAATATCCTAGCTCATTTAGCTTCAAAACCATCCCAAAGCATTCTAGCTTTCTTCCAATACTAGAGAGATTTTAGAGAGTTTCTTGAGAGTTGTTTTCTCCTTTTTATCCAGAGAGAATTATCATTGTTTTCTCCTTAGTAGATCGAGAGAGGTTGTAATTCCTATTTTCTCATAGTGAAATTCTTCTACCGTTGCCCGTGGTATTTTACCCTAAATTTTTAGTGGTTTTCCACGTAAATTTTGTCTCTTTTATCTTCATTTTTATTTTCTCAAATTATCAGTTGCGATTTTTCTCTATCCGATAGCCATCTTCCGCAACAAAAGATTTATACCTTGTACTACAAATAGACCGATGATCATCGGTATCTATATCATGAACAGTTTTCGACCCATAGGAACATGACTTACCTGTTGAAGGACAAATAAACTCACTAAAAGTAGTTATAACAATAAGAGTTGCAAAGGCATCTATCCAACCACTGGTAGAGAGTTCCTCTTCTCCAAGTGAACTTCGGAACACTAAAACCTATATCAATCAAACCTAAGTCAAAAATAAAATCACAAAATTTCTGGTAAACACCCACCCAACGTTGAGACCCCCTTTGACGTTCAGACTGGTCACCAATCATATTAAGATCTCCCCCGAAAATCCAAGGCCAATCAAGCCCAGAGTCTAAAACTTTTAACTGATTCCATAGCTACCTTCAAATCCCACCATCCGGGCTAGCATAAACGAAAGTAATAAAGTAACCACTATCATCAGTTGGAGAGGAGCACCAAGCCTGAATAAATTACCGAGAGACCGCAAGGATGTTAAGATGGACCGAGTTTCGCCAAAGAATCCAAATACCACCTGAGTATCCCCGAGCATTAACTTTGTAAGAGAATTCAAAACCAGATATCTGAATAAAATTATCGGTTATTTTTGTACTAATTTGGGGTTCCAAGATAGCAACTATATCAGGCTTTTGGACCTGAACAATCAACTTAAAATACCGGTTAAAATTGGGGTCCCGAGCCCCTGGACATTCCAAAAGATAACTCTAGTCATTAAAAAAATAAGAAGAGGGGAGTAAGGTGATACAATTAAGCTTGTATATTATCCGCAGCACAGTGTTGCTCTTCATTCTCGGACTGACAACCAATTTTTAGGCCTGGTTAAGCTCTTAAGTCATACTTGACAGCCACTCCGTCAGCATAGGCTTATTCGGCACTTTCTCTTCTTTTTTTCTTCCTTCTTATTTCTTTCCTAGAGAGGCCCTTAACCACAGTGAGCCCTTTATTAGTAACTTTCTGGTGTGAATCTCTAGCGGGTCTTTGTAAAACGTGTATGTTTTGATCACGAGGGGTTTGGTTCTCATCATTTTCATCTACCTGAATAGCAACATGTTTGTCTTTGGCCAAAGACGACTCAACGGATACCACATTACCTTTCGACGCTACTGTAACCATATTACTCTTTTATCTTTAGTTTTCAGCTTTTGCTTATTAGATCATTGTCTGCTCGGTTCAACATGGTCATTTTATCTTTCCTTTCATTTTAGCATTGTATGAGATGTCATTTACATTCTTATCACTCACCACATCCATGTGCCCTCTCAGATTACTTTTAGTGTTCACGTTCGCTTGAATTTCATCAAAAATAGCATAACGCGATCTAAAGCTTTGTCCAGCCTTTTGATTTGTGGTCTCATCATTCCCCTTTTTTCTTTCGATTAACTACTTGCATCCAAGGCCCATACGGATTCTCTTCTGTGACGCATTCTCGGTTCTCCTCAGAAACACCACTGATTTCAGTAGTTTTCGGCCCATACTGCTCTATAGCATGTACGTACTTTCCACATGCATAGAAAATTACCGGAAGGCCTTCATATTCTACTACTTATCGATGGCCATCTATAATAATACCAGAGACTAAAGGTTTCTCCAAATCTACGAAAACGGTAAGTCTTGCGAAACGTCATCTTCTTCCATCTTCAGTATTATAGTCTATCCGTACGACCTGTCCAATTATGTTAGCAATACATCATAACAAACTCTTCGTATAGTACCTGTAGGGTAAAGCGGGAAGCCAAACCCAGGCCATAATTAAATGAAGGAGATTGAAGAGTTTGAAGCCCCCTCCTTGACTTGGTGTTTTACGTGCCTTACAAGATTTATCGGTTTGACTTGGAGATAAGGAAGGGAATTAGATGATTTGGTTTTTATAAAATGAGTAGAATTTTAAATCTGATCTAAAATAAATAGCAGGTTTGTAAGTGTTATATTTGACACCATTAATTTTGAAATTAGATTTCACTTTTAAACTCCACGAATATATACGTTCATAAGGGAATAAGGTATTGTATCGTGATAATTGTTTATGTTAAAACTCTTCGCATATGTTTTCATTTTGACTAAATTATCAATAATTTATTAACTTGTAAACGAAAAAATGATTTCGTACGATGAGCTTTACAACTTTTCTAATATATTTAAGAAAATAAGTTTTTATTTTTTTATAGAAACCATTAATTTTAATAAAGAATTTTCCTAAACACAAGGAAACTAATTACTTAAGATCATAAGGATCATACAAGGAAAATGTTAAAAAAACCTCACCAAATAAACTCGAATAAAATATAGAAATGAATAAATCTGACTGCATCGACAAATGAACCACAAAAGCAGATGAAACTATTAAAAGGATACCGACAAATGACAAACTAGAATTGAGGACATGAAAATACTATACACGAACGCAAATCGCGTATCCAAATCCAATCTGAGTGTCCAAAGTTGGGAAGATAAACATGATAACAAATAAAAACGTCATCTTAATCAGTCGTGAAGATGTCAATCCAACCCTAAAAATAATAAATAAAAATAACGGTCAAACGACTAAAAATGTGTCATAAAGACAGAGAATAATGTGTCATAAAGGTAGAAGAATACGTTTCATAAAGACAAAATTATTAAAAATAAAAAACGAAGAAAAAAATAAATATATTGTAATAAGCAAAGAAAAAAATAATGAATACAGGCAGTCGACGATCAATATCAAAGCTGATGACACCGCCGATCATAAAGATAAAGAGAAAAAATTCCGGCGACGAATAAAGAAAAAAAGAGAAAAATATGACAAACCCTAGGGTTAGCATATAAGTTATGTGTCATGATTAAATAACTTATACATATAATTTATCCTTAACTGTGTAGCATTAGGTTTATAAAAATTGTTCTCCTTTGTAAATCTCGATAGTTGTTCTTCAAAACATCAATCTTTTTTTCATCCTTTGTATTTTCTATAGAAATCCATTATGGTATCATTCGCTTCAAGATCTTGAGGGTCTATTTGCTTCTGTTGTGTCTGCAATGGAGTTCTCTGTCAACAATGGCAAATCCTTCACCAACAAGAAGGTTAACATTGTTCTTGATGAAATGAACTTCTTGCTATGGAAGCAACAAGTCCTGGTTACAGTTCGCATACATCGCCTCAAACGCATGCTAACTAGGTAGCCGCAACCCCTTCCTGAAACTATTATCGAAGAAAATGGTTTCTCGGTTCACAATGAGGAGTATGAGGAGTATGTAGCTCAGGGAAGCAATATCATGAGAGTTTACCTCACTCGTATAAAGGAGGTTTAAGATGTTTTATCTTCTTGTGGCAGTGTTATACCTCAGATGAACATGTTGCAAGCATCTTGAAGGGTCTACCCAAGTAATATCAACCCTTAATGGCGGTTATAACTACAATGAGAGAGTCGTTGTCTCTTGATAGCATTTGTTCTATGTTAATTGATGTTGAAACGCAATTAGCTGGTTTTGATGCTCAAGAAGAGGCAGTACCTATGAACACTCATCTTGATCATGGGAATCTTGGACAAAAGACAATTGGAGTGCAGTCTAAGTACCATGATCGACAGGTGACTCATCAAGAATTTGGTGGTCGATCTGGTGGGTGAGGTTGTGGTCGTCCTTATATTTAGTGCTAGTTACGTGGCAAGAATGGTCATATTGTTGCAAGTTGTTGGTATCGCTTCAATAAAAGTTTCACTGAAACCTCCTCTGATCGTCATACTCACTTGAAGGATGTGATAAGTAATTTATACCATTCTAACGTTGAAGATCTCTGGTGTTGAGGGTTGCCACTGTTGTAATCATGGAGGCTTATGTAACTATTGTTGCTCCTAAGAATTGGGTGGTCGATTCTGGAGCCACTCACAATATGACTAATGATGTCACAAACATTCAACATACAAATGAGTTCAATGGTCCAGGTAAAATAGTTGTGGGTAATGGTGTTTCATTGAATATTAATGCTATTGGTAGTTTTAAATTATGTTCCACCTATCATGTTTTGATGTTGAAGGATCTGTTGCACGTCCTTAAGATAACAAAAAAATTCTCTCGATTTCAAAGCTTGCTAGGAACAATGTAGTTTACTTTGAATTTCATACTAAGCTTTGTTCTGTTCGTGATGAGAGCTCGAGTGAAATCTTGTTGCGAGGAAGAGAGATAGATGGCCTTTATTTGTTTGCCTTGAATACAACCATGACTGGACATGTGCAAGTATAAACGAATGTTGTTTCTACTCCAGAAAATATTCGTGAGCTATGGCACAGGAGGCTAGGGCACCCAACATCTAGCACACTAGAAAATGTTTGTAAAATAAAAAGATGTAAATAGTATTTCTAGTGCTTGTTGCATGAGCAAAAGTCACAAATTACCTTTTCCAATTTTTAATACAATTTATGATTCACCTTTCCAATTGATTTTCACAGACTTATGGGCCCCTTTGTATAGAGTTGGCAAACGGGTCATTCAGATCAGGTTTAATTCGGGTCACTTTAGGTCAGGTAATTTCGGGTCTACATTAAATTCAATTTAATTTTGTTCGGATCAGATTGTATCTGGTTCGGATCTAGTTCGGGTGTATGGTGAATCGGATTGGGTCGGGTATCGGGTTGGGTCAATTTTTGGGTCGGGTGATTATTGGATCGGTTGTTTTTCGGTTCAGATCAACATTGGATCAGTTGATTTTTGGATCAGGTAGGGTCAATATCGGATCGGTTGCTTTTTGGGTCGGGTTAATACCAGATTAGTTAGATTTCGGGTTGGGTCAATATTGGATCAGTTGATTTTCGATAGGTTATCCTTTAGATCAAGTTAATTCGGGTTGAATGGTTATGAGTCTAATCAAAATCGAGTATATATAATAATTGATATATACTTGTAAAAATATGTCTTCTTATTTGTTAATTTTATCATTTAGGTTTAATTTCAATTCTCAATCGTTCAATATTTTGAATTAAACTATCATTTAGAGATGATAAATCGATAATTTGACACAAATACTACCCTATAATACGTGTTAGAATTTGTTATCAAAATTTTATATTGATATCGTATGAAAAGTTTATAAAGAAAACTATTTGATAAAGAAATAAACTTTTTATTAAATTTTTTATTTCCAATTATAAACTCAATATTTTTATTAAATTTTAAACAATAATACATACCTTTATTTGTTAAGTTTTAGTATGTTACCTTTATATTATTTTTATTATAAATATAATATTATTTCCTTTGTTTTAGTTGTATTCTATTATTTTTATTATAAATCTAATATTTTTATAACAAATAAGATAAATAAACTTTATTTATTATTGTTTTCAATTTATATTCCTATTAAACTTTCTATTATTTTATTATAAATCTATTATTTTTAATAAATTATCAATTTTATTTAAATTAATTTATTATTGAAAATAACTTTTATCGTTTAATAACTTTTATCAATTTTAATATGTTAGGGTTGCTTTCAGGTCGAGTTAAATTTGATTTGGGTTACTTTCGGATCTAGTTAAAATTTGGTTCGAGTTTCTTTCGATTCGGGTTAATTTTGATTTCGATTTTGGTTGATTTCAGTTTCACTAAATTTTGGAGCGGGTATGGTTCGGGTCGGATATGGGTAAGGTATCATATCAAATTTGATTATCATGTTCGGGTTAATATTGGGTATTGGATCGGGTAAATCGGTTTGGGTAATTGGGTTTGGGGCATGTTTTCCAGGTCTACCTCTGTAACACCCAAATATGATCTGATCCAAAGTCCGAAGGATTTGAATGTCATACGGAACCACCAAAGTGTCTAACTATTTTTCATTTAAAACAACAAATATTTGCAAAAAGACATCAATAATAGTAATAAAATCCTTTTTATAAAATGGAGCTCCATGATACAATTTAAAACAATTAGTACAACTTAAAATTTACAAATCATAATACATAAGTAAGGGTTTTATGGATACATATGCCCACTACATATAACCAACCAATACTCTGTGAGGAATGTTGGGCCTCACCATAAGTAACGTATACTAGGTCTCTAATCTCAATATTATCCTATAATGCATTATCATGCAACACATAATGATATCACCTAGTATCACAAAGATGTCAAGTACAATCATACAACAAGTAAGTATCACGGTATAGTTCGGGGTCACATAACATCACGGAACTCATATCCCTATTTGCTTACTATTGGTAACTTAGGTGAGATCTGGGTCACACAGCATCAACATCTCTCTATTATCTTAGGCTAGGTCCGTGTCATACAGCACCGACACCTTAGTATGTTAGTTTACTCATCTAGAGTACTCAGAACGTGTCTAGGTCACATAAGCATCAATACAAAGTTTAACTAGAGACTAAAGTTCTCTCGTGATAACTTGGATATATTCGGATATTTCTCAAATAATTGGACGATCGTCATACACACAAAAGTAACTTGGGTCTCCTCAGCATTTCCCGAGTGGCAAACAAAGGCATAAGTCTTATGGAATCTTACCTCGTAAGATTATTATGATTATCACACATGTAACATTATTATCACGTGGTTATATTATAATTATTATCAATTACAACACAAGTTGGTGAGATCGTTCCCTCACTCACTACTATCTCGTTTGTTCTCTTCATAAAACGTTATACAAGAACTTATTAATATGTTAGTGTTTTATGCCCTTAAGGCAATTCATTACCATTGCTACCACTTGGTATATTAGAACTAACCCAATACTTGATTTGGTTCTAGTTCATTGACAACGACTCCCTAATCATTCTTATCACACTTCCCATCACTTCACCCTTGAACCGATAGGGTAACTTACACATCCTTGATTATAGATGATCACGTAGTACTCACTTTCTTCTACCACACTAGTCACGTCGTTCATCGTCTCAACCACTGACATATCTTTTGAAATAGTCCTTCATTCACAATTATTCAATACATGTTCGATTGAATATAATCATATGTATTTATTCTAGTATGGTTACTTCGATTGTAACCCGCTCAAACGAGTGTTTACTAGCCCCTTTGGCCATTTATTTCCCTCATGGACTAAGTTACATCATTACGAATCATTCTTAACTCTTACGAGCCTTAATGAGGTCAAATCTAACCATCCAATGTGGGTAGTATCGATACTTTACTTGTAGTATCGATACCCTAGGGTCAAGTATCGATACACCCTTGAGTACCGTTACCAAAAATGGCTTCTGTTTCTAAAAACATAGCCCAGTATTGATACTTTAAACCTTGAGTATCTATACTGTAGGGGTAATATCGATACTCTTCTTAGTAGTATAGATACTCTCTACTTGAAAATCCCAAAATTTATCCAGTATCGATATTCTTCATCTAGTATCGATACTCGAACCTAGAAATGACTTCTTTAAGCTTGAGAAACACCCAAAAATCACTTTAAAGGGCTTAGTTTGATTCCTAATCATGTGCTAAAGCTTTAGAAAGTTACTTAGGGTCATTTAGCACTATAAAAACACAAGTTTTATCATAAAATACCCTCAAGACAAGAATCAAACAAGAACCCCCATAATGCTTAAATACCCAAAAACCCTTCAAACATCATGATATGGAAGCCATAAAACCACAAAGGAATAGAATTACACTACTTTAGCTTGAGAACCCGAAATGAAACTCTTTTCTTAGCCACGCCCACCTTCTCTAGGGTTTGGTTACTCAACTACCACTTTCTCTAGAAAATAAGGAAACTAAAGCTTTGGATCACCAAACCAAAGTTGTTGGAGGGATTCAGGAACAAATAGAAAACTAAATGGAACATAAGAAAAGCCCTTACCACAATCTTTAATCTATGGAGCTTGAAGGGAAAAGAAGGAAGAAAGATGTGAAGAGGGAAAGATGTGAAGAGGGAAAGTGTTTAACTTTTCCAAAATCCATGCCCAAACCTAGGTAAAAACCAAGGATGTCATCATCTTTTCCATCAACAGTCTAATTGCACTTTTGGTCCTTCCTATTTTACCTTGTACTTAAAAATCCTCTTTTTATGGCCAATCAAGCCCAAACTTGGCCCAACTCTTTTAATTGAAACTCCACATGATCTATAAACCTCTTGGATTAACCCGAAACTATTGTCCCAGAATTCGGGTTGTTACACCCTCTCTTGTAGTTTCAAATAATTCTAGATACTATGTGACTTTTGTAGATGTGTGTACATATCACACGTAGCTTTACTTGCCAAAAGACAAGTCTCATGCAATTCATGTGTTTCATCATTTTCACCAACATGTTAAAACTTAGTTTGGTTCACAAATTTTAGGTGTACAAAGTGACTGAGGGAAGAATTTTGAAGCTTGTCTCGAGAATTTCTTAAAGTTGGCATTCAGCACAATCTTACATGTCATCACATGTCTGAACAGAACAATGTTGTGGAGTGGAAGCACAAGCATGTTATGGAGTGGAAAGAACTAATATGGTGGATGCTACACCTACCTCAATTCCAATGACAGTTGCCTCAAAACTTCTTGAGCAGGCTCGGGAGTTATTGTTTAATGCTCGTGAATACTGTAGCATTGTGGGTGTTCTTTTGTATGTCTGTCATACCAAGCCAGATATGGTGTTCAACGTGAACAAAGTGGCACAGTTTAGGCATGCCCCATGCGAAGGTCACCTGTTGGCAA
This sequence comes from Hibiscus syriacus, assembly GCF_006381635.1. NCBI lineage: Eukaryota > Viridiplantae > Streptophyta > Magnoliopsida > Malvales > Malvaceae > Hibiscus > Hibiscus syriacus. The sequence continues at coordinate 204,566 of NW_024063027.1, read as the reverse complement.
TAAAGCGGATAATTAGTTATCTAGCTAGAAATCTCAATTATGGCTTGGTATTCTCGCTTGGCAGTATGGATATTACTGCTTTTTCTTATGCAGATTGGGGAGGTGATGCAGAAAACCGTAGATCAATTTCTGGTCATAGTGTGTTTGTAGGTGACAGTCTCGTGGCTTGGAGCTCAAGGAAATAGAATACAGTGTCTCACTCAACCATGGAAGTGGAGTATCGAAGCTTTACATATGTTATAGCAGAGGTAACATGGGTTGAAGCCCTGTTGACTGACCGGAGAATGAAGAAACAAGCTGAACCAGTTATATGGTGCGACAACACGAGTGTCGTTGCCATGAGCGCAAATCTTGTGGCCCTGGATATTCATTTTGTTAGGGAGAAAGTTGCAGCAAACAAGCTACATGTCATTTATGTTCCAGAAAGTTTTCAGGTTGCAGATGGCTTAACTAAGCCTTTGGCCAAAGTGGCGCTTGAGAAATTTAGAGAGAAGGTTCGAGTCTTACCTTGCTAAGGTCAGAAGAGTGGAAGAAGCGGGGAGAATGTTGAATATTAGAGTTGTGCACGTGACTGTTCCAGCCAAAGGAGTTGGTGGTTGTTAGCATGCAATTAGTAAGTAGTTAGGGCTCAGTTGTCCTTAATTGTGTAGCAGAAGATTTATAAAAAACTGTTCTCCTTATCTGTAAATTTCGAGAGTTGTTCATCAATACATCAATCTTTGTTCATCCTTTGTATTTTCCATAGAAATCCATTATTTTGTGTGTCATATTAGTTTAAATCATTATACAACTAAAACTAAAAAAAAGGAGTATATTTTATATTATGTTTAATCCTTCTACCGTTAGCATAAAATTTGATAAGTGAGAGAGAATTTAAAACAGTATATCAAGTGTGTATCAGTAATCAGGTTATCTGGTATTATATATAGTACTCACTCATACACGTACCTATACCTTAAAGTTCTCGAGTACGTTGGGTTTCATGAGATGGGAAGAAAAGAAAAGAAGATTATGTGAATCTGAGGCAAATTAAAATCTTGGCTTGTTTACAAACCAACCCCTACCTTTTCCAATATTTATTTGCTTTTTTATTCATTTTTCTTCTCTTTTTTTTTTCAATTTGAATATGATTCATAATTTCATATATATGATGATTGCCTTGTGAGTGAAGAAAAAATGGTAAGAGAATAAAAGAAAAGGAGTACTAGAGTCAATGACAATGGCATCAACCTCAGTCTTATGCTCTATACATCATTCGATCTTTAAAATATTTGTGTTTAAGTCCCATTCGAAACCGTTGTCTACTTAGACCCATCAACCAACTCTCTCCTTCCCTATATTCTAAGCAAACCCCACATCCATCACCACCATTTCCCACTCCTCTCTTTTAATCCCATTCTATAAAAGTGGTGTCCACTAATCGTTAATATCACCAAACTTATAGTTTCAAACACTGAACAAAAATAACCCACCCAGATTATCGTTATCCTAATCGTTGTCTTTGTTCGATAGCATCCGAGGCTTATCTTCTCTTGTAGGAGATATTGATTGGATTTGATGATGAGGAAGCCTGATTCATCGACAAAGGGCGGCGACAACAGTAACAGTGTGCTACTAATAAGCATAAGAAAGGGTTATGGTCGCCGGAGGAAGACGAGAAGCTCGTCAACTATATGTTAACCAACGGCCAGGGTTGTTGGAGTGATGTGGCTAGAAATGCTGGACTGCAGAGGTGCGGCAAGAGCTGCAGGCTCCGGTGGATCAATTATCTCCGACCCGATCTCAAACGGGGTGCGTTTTCGCCCCAAGAGGAAGAGATTATCGTCCATTTACACTCCATTCTTGGCAACAGGTGTGCTTCTTTATCATGCATGCAAAGCTAGTAGTATATTTTATTATATCTTTTTTCTCCTGCAATTTTTTTTTTGAAAAAAACCCTTATTTGAACTCTTTACTTTTCTTTCCCAATCAGCTTTTTGTGCAAAACCCTAATTTTAAATCACCTAGCTAGGTTATTAGGTGCTAGGTATATAGTACCCTTGACGTTAATTTCAATGATGACCAATGTTACTTCGTTGGAAAATATTGTAATTGCTTGCTTCATCAGGTAAAACGTCCTTTATACCTTGTATGTATCATTCATTTCATTGACAAAATAAGCTCATTATAGTATCCTCAACCCTGATTATAGAATAAAGAAATTTAGGGGGCGGCCATCAGGGACTTGAAAATATGGTATAATTATGATAAATTTTCACTTTAAAATATGGTATAATTTTGTTTTCCCCCTACAAAGATTTTCAGTTAATTAATAGATATACTAACAATTATAATTGTGTTAATAGTTCTTTTCTTCTAATAATAATAGAGAAATAGTTAAAAGAAAGTTAATGAGCACCTAAAATTATATATATATTTTAATAGTTTGAGTGATTAAAAGATAGTATCTGTTTAAAAAAAATTAACCTATTGCCAATGCACACACTATCAACAGAGCTGCTCGAACCTGAATCCTCTATAAAGAACGACATTCTCTTTACATAAGTGCAGTGATAAAACATATTACTTTTACAATCTTGAACATAAACCACAATTTTAATTTTAATTCCGCTTTTACATGAATATAAGGGGTTCCAAGAACTCAAAATCTAGATGTTGTGAACATATGTATACGAAAAAGTAAGTTTTGGGTTTCAAGAGAGAAGAGGGCTTTCTTTCTTGTGTATATTTATACATACATAAAACGAGACTACTTCTTAAGCTCCCAAAGCTTATTATTAGGAAACTATATAAATGAGACAAACCATGAAGGGCTAATGATGAGAAGATGATGTGGGAATGACGTTTAGAGTAATTTGAGGATCAAAACAGATGAGCACCAATCAACAGCTCTCTTTGTCGTTTGGTCGCTAATTTTGCACATGATTGCCATAAAGCACCTAATCATCAGGGTCGTGGCAGGGTTTTCGGGAGTTTTGTACAAATTTGTATAAAGGGACCTCTATTTTCTAGATATATTCGATTTCGGGGCAATAATAGTGGCGTTTTTTTGACAAATGCCGTAATAAATCCATCTATAATGGCGTTTTATCAATAAAGCCGCAATAATAGTAGCATTTTTTTTGAAAAAACGTCGCAATAGGTCTATCTATAGTGGCGTTTATTGGTAAAACGCCACTATATATTTTTTTTGGGCCCCTTTTTGGGAGGGCCCTGCGCGGCGCAGTTTGCGCCCCCAGCCACGGCCCTGCTAATCATGTAGTTGGTGGAGGGATAAGAAGCAAAAGTAACTATAAAAATTAAAAAAAAAACAGTTTATGGGGGGAAACATAATCCATACACGTGAATTAGTCAAAGTTTGTTCATTTTTTAATACTCTATATATGGAAATATAAATTATAAAGTTAATAAATTGTGGAAAAATTACAAGTTGTTTGTAATTGTCGTATCAATAATCTATAATGAAATTTCTTGTGTAGGATTTAAGCATCCATGCATTTTATGTATGCAAGAAACATGCAAAGACCTAGCGTCGACAATTTTTCTATATAGTATTGATGGAAACTGACCCTTTTCAAACCCTATAATCAGGTGGTCTCAAATATCGGCTCACCTTCCCGGTCGTACCGACAATGAGATAAAGAACTTTTGGAATTCGACGATAAAGAAGAGGATGAAGCATCTGTCATCCACCGCCTCACCCAATGCCAGCGATTCGTCGGTGTCGGAGCATAACAAGGATGTCATGGCGGGGACGGGGTTCATGTCGATGTTTGAACAAGAGTATTTTCCGACGTACGATGATTTATCGTCGAATTCTTTCTTGCAATCCATGGTCCCGAACCACACTGAAAATCCTTTGCCGATGCTCAAGCATGGCCGGAACGCAGTCGGGGCAGCTGCCGGATACTTCGATCTGACAGGCTCGGGTTTCTCCGGTGATAATGAGATATTTGCAAGTGTTGACAATGGGAGAAAAAGGGAACTACATGCTCCTCCATTAGAAAGCTTTGGAGAAGACCTTAAAAGCACTGAAAACACAATTCATAGGAACATCAGCATCAGAAACAACAACAATAATAACATGTCGGGAAACATAAACAGCGCCGATGTCGGGAGCTTTTGGATAGGAGAAGAACTAAAAGTTGGAGAATGGGACTTGGAGATTTTGATGAAAGATGTTTCTCCATTTCCTCTCCCTGATTTCCAGAGCTCCATATAATTAATTATAATATAATATAATATAATGTATGTATGTATTTGAGCAGATTTTAGAAAGGAACATCTCAAGGAATATTATTGAGATTGATGTACAAATAGGGATGGGCATAGGATTCGAACCCGAAGGGTTCCGACCCAAGTCGGGTCGGGTTTTTTATTATAAAAAAGCAGGTCAAGTCAGGTCGGATTAGGTTTTTTAAATGTGATTTTCGGGTTGAGTTCGGATTTAGGGTGAAAAATACTCAACCCGACCCGAAAAATATAATATTACCTTATATATTAGGTATAATTACAATAATATCCCTCTATATATTATTTTTTAATTAAGTCACTATTTATTGAATAAAAATAATATTTTTTATTATTTAGGGTCGATTTTTTAAGTTATATATCGGGTCGGGTGAAATCTTGTTTTGGTCGGGTCGGGTCGGATCTCGGGTAGAGGATTCCTTGTTCTTGGGTCGGGTCGGATGGACCAAAAACCCGACCCATGCTGATCGCTATGTACAAAGCAATGCCAAGTGGAGATAGAAAATATGTTAGATAGAGATTATTATTACATTGTGGTAAAAAATATAAATAATAAAGCCTTAATTAATTTCTTCCTTGGAAAGGAAGCAGTGCTTGCATATAACTTCATTAATTGAAATGAAATGTTTTATATATTTAGCTTTGATTTAGATATATTCATATAGAATCCTAAAATTTTAGGAAGAATGAATTTATAAAATTTTAAGATACGGAAATAATTTATTAAAAATATAAATAAAATATCTAAAATATATGATATAATCTAAAATTTTCAGTGAACGATTGTCTCAACCACCACCTCGGTTAATCACTATTTGGTCACTTAGTTAAGCTAATGGTTGAGGTGTCCATTTCTATAATAACTACACCGGGGAGTCTTAGTTAGCTTCATATTCAATTGCCAATTTGTATCATTTTGCATTGTATAATTTGTTAGTTAGATTAGCTAGCCGTTAATGGTTGGCCCTCTAGTTGTAAAACTAATTATAAAGGTGGTGAAACTTCTCATTGATATCCTCAGCTAGAGATGACAATATTATGAACCAATAAAGATTTATTATTTTAAAACTTAAAGTTTAATTAACTGTGATGTCAACGGTAAAAAAAATGTTTTTCCCTCCAATAGGTTTTAAGCTTAAATAATGACGTCTGTAAAATGTGTATTGTCGATTAATTTAAAAAATTCTGAACAAGTATTACCTCATAATCACAAATTATTAAAAAATTAAATTTTTATTTTTTATATTTCAATTTTAACACTCAATATTATATTTAATTTAGAAAATTTTGGCCTCTTCTTCAATTTTCTTTTCAAATTTATCATTAATCATTGGCCTTTTTATAAACGTTAGTTCAAAATTTAACAGTAAAATTAAACAAAAATTAATAAATGAATTAAAAATAATATACAAATTCAATATCATAAGATTAAAATATAAAAACCCTTTAACATGCTGAAACCAAAAATAAAAAATAAAAGGAAGAAAGAAACCAAGTTGATGAAAGCGTGAGTAGTAAGCAAATGCTTTAATTAGTTAGACTTCGAGTAAAAAGATGAGTTAATAAAAGAGATGCATTTAAAATGAATAAATGATAATTAAATCAACATATATAAACATTAGTTAATCGAAGCATTTGATTTAATTAAGAACGAAATTAAATCAAGTAATGGATGGTTGTTCTGTTTCAAGGTAACTCATGATTATAACGGAAATACTGCTTGCTATTATGTATTACAGAAAGAAGACATGAAGAGAAGAAAAACAAAATAATACGACGCCTGAGAGATTCGAACTCTCGCGGGGAAACCCCATGTACTTAGCAGGCACACGCCTTAACCACTCGGCCAAAGCGTCATTTGTTAACTCTTTGCTTATATTTATATATTACAGTAACATAATCAATGATTAGCAATGATCAAGCAACGAAGTTTTTAACATCTAACATATGAGTTGTTGAACCAAATTATTAGCTACATTGTCAGCATATATGCCCAATTTCTCAAATCAAAGTTAACCACTTAACAAAGTAGAGTTACTTGTTAACTAAATCTCTCCCATTGACCAGATGGTAAAGCAATGGCAGATATACGTATAGTTTATACTGGATACGTATCCATCTTAAAATTTGAATTTTTAATATTAGTTGTTCATTTTATTGAAAGTGTTCACTCAGAAATTTTATTTTTTCCCGCCCCAAACAAATGTTTTTTTTTTATTAATACATATGTGTACACTCTAAAAATATTTTTGGATTTGTCACTGTGATAAAGAAAAGACTTTAATTATAGAAAATTTAATTTAATCTAATCCTAATCCTATAATTATTTACATCTAATGGTTCAAAAGAGTGTAAAAATTGACTTTTCCATTGTCTTTAGTGCATTACAACAAAATAGATTTTTAGTGATGTTTTTAGTCCTATAGCGGCGTTTTTAAGTGCCGCTAAAAACACAGTCGGCTCTAGTAAGAATGTCGCAAGAAGTGTCGCTAAAACGAATGTCGTAAAAGGTAGCGATGTTTAAGGGCATGATTGAAGCTGAAAGGTTAACATTTACGTGAGGTATGTGTAAAATTCGAAGTGAAAGAGGTAAAATCTAGGTAAGAGTATCGATACTGAAAGAACATTAGCGATACTATCAGGTTAAAATGGAAGGATAATATATGAATTAGATGAACAATATTGATATTGATTTAAGAAGTGTCGAACTAATGTGGAGGTATCGATACCAAGAGGAAAGTATCGATACCATAATCGAAAATGGAATTCTAGAATGCTTAAATGTATCGATACTGAAGTGGGTATCAGTACCATAGAAGGGAAGTATTGATACTGTAGGAGGAGTACCGATATTGTTTAGTCTGAAATTTAAATTAGTAGTTGTTGTTCCATTTTTGTAATTGCTAACTGATGAACCATTAATGGAAATTCATTATTGATATTGGACATATCTTTGTGTAGATTTGGATCAGAAGCGTACCGATCAAAGATATTTAACGAAAATTAAAAAGGATTCGTTTAGAACTTAATTGAGGCAAAGGTGAGTGCAAATTATATTTTATATTAGATATGAGGATGACTTGCGATAAGTCAACCTCAAAATTTTTGATCGAAAACGATTTATTTATTTTATGCAATTATTGTTATTATGCTTTAGATAAAGTATATTTTCAAAATATTGTTTTGATTATGTATATATATGATTATGTTCTATATGAAAATAATATATGTGCTAAGCGAAAGCGATATACGTGAAAGTGCCATGTACATGAATGTACTCTATGAGAATAAGACACACTTTGAATAATGAAATGAGAAATAATTATATGGTTAAAGCCCAAGGTATATGTATGAGAATTAGAGGTATAGTTGGCATGCCAAGGGTCGAGGGTTCTATGTGGTCCTTCGGGACAAACTTATGTTGTCATTCGGGACAAAACTATGTGGTCATTCGAGACAATTTCTATGTTACACTTCGGTGCAAATTATGTAAACAGTGGTGACTGCATTAGTGTACAACCTCAATGTACTCAAATACCTAAAGTTCTCAGTAGTATGCATTGGGCTATTACAACAAAGTGGGATAAATTGAACAATGTGCAAAAGTATACCTTATTTTCATGAAATGTAAATTGAATTCATTATGAAAAGTTTTATATGAGATGAATAAGCAATTATTTTTTAAATGCTTTGTTATACTTGTATTTGCCTCACTAAGTCAAAGACTTAGCGTGTGAATGTTTCACACGTAGGTTCAAAGAAATCTGAGGACTAAAACTAGGAAGGGACAACATACAGTTGAAGAAGATCAGATCAGAACAAATTAAATTGTAGGTTTATGGTTATTTTGTAAATTGTTGGCATGTATTACAAGTTTTAAATTGTAATGCTCTGATCTATTTTGTAATCATACAATTTACATTTATGTAAATTATCGAATGTTATTTTAATTATGAATTATGTATTTTCAATAGAAATTTGTTATAAGGGTTTCACCTCCTAAATACAAGTAATAGTTTGATTTTTTTTACAAATTTTTAAAGAGTAAAAGTTTTGAAAAGGTAATGTGGCACCTCATATTTGAATCCGAGTCGGATACTGGTTGGGGGTGTTACAATTCGTTTTTTTCAAACACAAGGCAATGTTCACTTATTAGGGAGTCAATAGTATATCTCCCGCAAGTATGCTCAGGGGGTGACTACTGGTGATTCACGAAATAAGTCGACATCATTTTCGAAAACCCTATCATGTTTCAAAATTCCAAGACAATGTTCGATTATTGGGCATAATAATTGATCTCCCGCATTCATGTTATGGCGAATATTATTGTCTTAAATAATCAAACATCCTTTTCAATTGTGCATCCATAGTGAATTTTTTATTAAATAAATTTCTAACTCAAAATTTCAAAATAGGGTAATTAACTAGGTACCAATTTCTGGGCACTATGGAGTCCTAACATTCCCCACGCGTAACCGACTCCCGAGCCTGATTTCTAGATTTTTGCAAACCCCAAAACTCAGTATTTTGGTAAAATAAAATATTTTATTAAAATCACCCGATTTTTATAGTGTTCCAACCGCACCTTAAATGGTTGTTGGCAACTCATCACATTTCAAAATATTTTCAAATAAAAACCCCTAAGTTGTACTAGTTTTTTCCCATTGGAGTGAAAAACGATGACGACAATGTGTTAAGAACAACTCTTTGTAATATTATCCTAGTTCATATTATAAATTTATAACAATGATTTCTTGGCTCTAGATCATTTAATTTTCATTTATAGATGTGGTCATTGTTTTGTGATAGTAATGATCTGTTTGATTTTAGAAAATATATGTTATTTTCATTTTTTATTTTTATAGAAAATAGATAACATTGAAGAAAATGCTTTTGGTCGTAAAAATGAAAACAAAAATAAGTGAGAATATGAAAACATAAAAAAAATATTTTTAGTATTTTCATTGATTTATTTTTGGAAATTCAAAAAGTAAGGAAATATTATATCTAGATTTTTAACTTAACTTACACATGATTATTCTAACAATAATTTTTTGATTTAATTGTATTTGAAATCTTCAAACTTTCGTAAAAATATCAATATGGTCCCAATGTAATCCTTAAATTAATTTTTAATAATTTAATTTTATAGTATTTTTATATTTAATTTATTGAATATATTAATAATTGTTTAAATTTTATATTTTTAATTTAAATAAATGTTTAACTTTTTAAAAATTAATAAGTCCTCGAACTTTTCAAAAATAATCAATTAAGTACATCTACCACATCATCGTCCATTAGGTATTGTCACAATAGTATCATGAAAAAAAAAGTTTAGGGACTACACTAATTATTTTTTCTAAAAGTTTGAGGGTCTCAATTACCACTAAACATAACTTCTTATGTTAATGACACTTTTGTGTGCTATTACTCGTAACAGTATTTTGTGTGCTATTACTCATAACAATATCTTTGTGCATTTATAAAATTTAATTAATATCTAATATGCATTAACATTATATTTTTATTATAAACTATAAATTCTATGTTATGGAATTTCTTATCAATTATATTATTTTATATTTGTATAACTCATATGTTAAATTTAATAATTATAATCTAATTTAATTATTTAATAACTATTTTATTTATATCTATTTTACCGTCCAGCTCAGTTGGTAGAGCGCAAGGCTCTTAACCTTGTGGTCGTGGGATCGAGTACCACGGTGGGTAATTCATAATTTTGACTGTCGAAGGTCTTTCATGGAAGCTGCTCTCAACCTGGCGTTGGGGGCAGCCTACTACCTTACCTCCCCCTCACCCCATTACATATGGGAATAGGGTCAGTTAATTTTTTTTTTATTTTAAAAAAATAGATACCAAATATATTTTTAGTATTTTAGTTTTGAATTCAAATTTTCGTTTATATTAACCAAACATTTTTTCTAATTTTCAAAAAAAATGAAAATGAAATCTATTTTCTAAAAACAAAAACAAAAAGTAAAAATAGAAAATATTTTTAGAACCAAATGGATCCTAAAAATTTTCATGACCGTAAAAAATGTTATAGTATAATAAAATGATCGTAATAATGTAATATTTTTTGTTAATATTGATTTTTAAAAGAAAAAATTAAAGATTCTTTTTATAATTATAATTATTATATTTTTATAATAAGATGTATGAATTATAAAAATCATGGTCATAATAAATATATAACATTTATTATATTTTCGATCTGATAAACATAACACGATGAAAAATACAACCACACACATATTTAAATCCTTGGCTAGACAATCACACAGCCTAACGCAGTTAAACAACAAGATTTATTAGAACAACAACCATTTGTGTGAGAATTGGGAACTTCTAAAGTGCGGCATACTTAATATAAGACTAAGTAAATGTGTTATCGATTTTGTTATTTTTTTTAATAAATCTGGTAAAAAATTACTTAAAACATTATTATTTCTATCTAAAACATTAATATTTTTTAACATTTCCGATAAAGTGCCCAATAATAACAAAACAAGTAGAAAAAATAATAAAACCGGTAGCACATTACCAAATATGTTAACAAAACTGGTAAAACGCCTAATAATAACATAACTGGTAGAAATAATAATGTTTTCGGTATGTCGCAACCGTCTTTCGGTTGGGCCCCGGAATTGGGCTTCGACGTGGATTGATTGGGTTAGAGTCGCCACCGACCATTTTAAAATGAATTTAGGTGGGTCGGACACCATCTTACCTGATCTGCGTTGTACCAGAAAAGTGTCGGGTTCGGGAGTCGATTACGGTCAAGGAAGGGTTAGCACCCTTGAACCGCCCTTTCGGTACCAATTAATTTGTCGGTTGTCTTAGTTGCGAAAATTTAAAATTTAAATTTAAATTTAAAAACTCGATGCAAATCACTTACCTTTGATCAATTGGAATTTCTGAAAAAAAATGAGTTGAAGATGTTAGGAAAAAAAACAAATAAGTAATGAATTAGGAAGAAAAAAATAAATAAATAAATGAATATAAATCAAATGGCAAGAATAAAAAAAAATATACTAAAGTCAAAATAAATAAAAGAATAAAAAAGATAAAAAGTGAAGAAAACGAGATAGGGAAAATAAAAATAAAAAATAATATTAAAATAATAATAATTAGAACGAATATTAAAAACGTTAACTTTTAAAGGTAAATAAAATAGGAGGAAAAAGTGAAAAGTGTAATATGGGAAAGAAATAACAATAATAAAATAAAATAAAAAAAATAGATAAAAAAAAGGGTTAAAGTTTGAAATTAGAAAAATGTTAGAAAAACAAAACAAGGTAAAAAAAGGATCAGAATGAATTAAATTGGACCTTGTGCACTGAAAGTGATACTAAAACCAAACTGTAAAAAAACAAAATTAGAGGGTTAATTCACAAAATATAAAAAGTGTAAAAGGTGACCAATTTGAATGAATTGAGAATCCAGAGACGAAATTACAAGTGATGGCCAGATTGAAATGCGATTTAAACTACCAGGGACTGCGGAGAGAATTAAAGAATCTTCTATTTGCATAATGGTCCCTGCTATATATATATACATAACCAGGCTTATTTCGTTCATTCTCAACAATCTCATCTCTCTCAAACGAGAGAGCTCCCAACCAGCCTTTCTCGGCCAATGGCTGGCTGAATCCCGGCAACCGCACGCCGCCGCTCCGGCGGCGGCCGGACACACCCAAGTTCACTAAAATACTCGCCTCTTCCCTGAGAACTCAAATCTGGCTACCAAATCGTCTAAGATTGCCCCGAATAGAGTAGATCTAGCCAAAAAAGGTTCGGCCTTTTTACCTTCCTCGCCAGCGACGCTTCGGGTTCTCGGTGCCTTTTCTTTCGTCGGGGTTCCTCCACACTCCCGGTGCTCTTGTCGACCCTTGAGGAAAAAAAAACCTTACCTTTTACTTTTTTACGTTGTTTTTGGTTCGGTTGGTTTTTTTTTAGGCTGTTGGCTTGTGTTTTTCGTGTTTGGTTATGATGATTCTGTTTTTGTGTGGGTTTGATGATATGGGTTTTCTGTGTTTGGCTTACTGTGGATGTAGTTTTGTGGTTGTTTATGGATCTTTCCGTTCTCGTCGGTTCTGTTCGTGATGGTTCCCCCTGTGTGTCTTCACCGGGGGCTTTTTATAGCCCCGGTGTTGGTTGTTTGGCTCCCGAAAATAACGGGATGTGGGTTGTTGCTTGTTCCGATCTTCCAGTTCATGGTACCGGCCGCCTCGGGATGGTTCAGTCCCGTTGGTGCGGCCGGAATGTGCGCTGGGCGTTGACTGCTTGGCTCCATGCTTCTGGAACCTCCTATGCGGCGCTGTGACAAGGCTGATGTTAGGGTTGTGAAAACCCTAAACCTAACCGGGCTGGATCAGGCCCAACATGGAGACAGATAAATAAATAAATAAATTAAAAATAAAAATAAATAATAAAAAAATATATATATATATATATAAATGTTTTTAAAAACTATATAATATACATATTTTCAAAAATGTTTTAAACTATATATTATATATGTATTTTCAAAAACAATTTGCAAACTGTATAATATATATGTGTATATATGTATAAAATAAAAAATATGGACGGAAATTAGTGTCTACAGCTGCCCCTCTTTGTCCTTTTTCGTGGAACGAAAAATAGGACAAAGATAAAAAGACACAAATTTTCGTTCAGTGGGGTTGAAGAAAAACCCCCTGTCGGATTGAGCTGCAGATGACCCCTCCGTCGTGAAGTCAAGTCAATCTTGAAATGATATGGAATTGAATCGGAATGCGACTTCTTGTTGCCCAATTGTAGTCAACCTCGGTCTTTTCCTCAGTTTAAGGACCTTGGTTAAAAATTCGGCTGGAAAATATTTCTTTGACTTCACCATCTAGCTTGACAAGCCCTCGAGCTGAATAAAATCGAACTCGAAAAGTCTTTGTTGACAAATAGCTTTTCTCGACTTAAGCTATGTTGCTGGAAAACGATTTTTTATCACTGAGGCACAGTTAACCCAGGTCTTCTTCTGGACTTAAAAACCTCGATTACAGCCGGACAGTAGTGTGATTCTGATTAGAATCGAACTCGAAAGTTTTATTGACAGATAGCCCTTCTTGCATTGAGCTATTCTGTAAGCTTGATTTGCCTCTAAGTTGAATATAATCGAACTCGAAGGTCTTTAGCAGATAGCCCTTCTCGACTTAAGCTATGCTGCCAATGATGTGCCTTGGAGCTGAGCGGAGTCGAACTCGAAGGTCTTTTGGTCACAGATAACCCTTCTATCCTTGAGTTATGCTGTAAATGATGTGCCCTCGAAGCTGAGTGTAATCGAACTCGGGGGTCTTTGGCAGATAGCCCTTCTCGACTTAAGCTATGCTGCAAATGATGTGCCTTGGAGCTGAGCGTAGTCGAACTCGAAGGTCTTTTGGTCACAGATAACCCTTCTAGCCTTGAGTTATGCTGTAAATGATGTGCCCTCGAAGCTGAGTGTAATCTAACTCGGGGGTCTTTGGCAGATAGCCCTTCTCGACTTAAGCTATGCTGCAGATGATGTGCCTTGGAGCTGAGCGTAGTCGAACTCGAAGGTCTTTTGGTCACAGATAACCCTTCTAGCCTTGAGTTATGCTGTAAATGATGTGCCCTCGAAGCTGAGTGTAATCGAACTCGGGGGTCCTTGGCAGATAGCCCTTCTCGACTTAAGCTATGCTGCAAATGATGTGCCTTGGAGCTGAGCGTAGTCGAACTCGAAGGTCTTTTGGTCACAGATAACCCTTCTAGCCTTGAGTTATGCTGTAAATGATGTGCCCTCGAAGCTGAGTGTAATCGAACTCAGGGGTCTTTGGCAGATAGCCCTTCTCGACTTAAGCTATTCTGCAAATAGTTTGTTTAAAAATGACTTCCTTTTACGGGTCGAAAACGGTCATGATTCTTCCGGTGGTTCCCCTAAGCTGGTCTGGGAAAACCTACTGATAAATTTTGACAGCCGGATATCTTCCGTCGTGGAATTGAAATCTGGCTTGAAAGTGTCAACTGAAAACATGTTGCTCATTGTTGAGTTGAGCTGAACTGAATTTGATCTGAATTGGTTCTCGAACCCATCTGAAATTGGTTCTGAGATCTGTAGTTATGTAAAGTCGGTTGAGGTGTAACTTCTTGCTGCTGAGTTACACCATCGTTCTTTAAAGGTGCTTGCAAGTCGAGTAACCTTCATCCTGAAGTCGAAGCTTGACTTTGAAAGCTGCAAAATTATGTATGCTAAAATGATGAATGTGATGCACCTAAGTATGTCTAAGATGCATGCAATCATGAATGAATTATGATTTATTTATTGGATGGAGTCTCGTGCTTTGCCTGCCAATCTGGTCCATGGAATCGATCGTGCCCCATTTGCTTCTCGAGCTTGGGCTTTACAGACATTTCATATCTGAGATTGTTCTGTTTGAAAACGTTTTTCTCATTTTTCTTGTTTCAGGAGAGAGAAATGATAAAAATGTTGTAAGGTATTGTTCGCAATTGAATCAAATTGTAAATGTGAGTTCAAAAAATATCAAAGGAATCAAGAGCTCTTTTAATGCTTTCAGAGTTACAAATCTTTGACAAATGTTCAAATGGACGAGTCGGCTTTAGGTTGGCCTCCTTTCTAAGGTTTTTTTGGTAAAAAATGTCATTTTTTAAATAACACAACATGCTTTGGTACTTTAATTGGGTGCGGACAAAATGACGCAACTAGCATGATCAATTACTAGACCCTTTATCTCAGTCCTCTGGAATCTTTCATTTGTTCGAGCTTTGTAGGTTCTTCCAACAAAGGAAGTGCAAAAAATATTGGTCTAAAAATGAGATTCTTGAGTGCTCGTGTGTAGTTGACTATAACAGGTGTTCCTTAACTCCCTTAGTCCATCTTACCGAAAATTTCTTAGATAAATTTGATTTAACTTGTCATTATCTGGCTAGCTGAATCCATAAAGCCGGGGCATTTAACCAATTGCTTTAGAGGGACAACTTAGTATTATAATCACTTTTATCAGGTTTAACTGAAGGGTTCGTCTCATCACAAAGTCTTCAGCCTGTCAAAAGCAGTGGAGCAAACACCGAATTGCCAAGTTTCCGAGCAATGTCATGGTTTGAACGTAATCTACTCATAAGGCCAGGGCTTTTGAGTTTTCTCTGTAACCAATTGCCTTAGCGGAATAGCTCAGTTTTTACGGATTTAATTTCTTAAGATTGTCAAGAAGAACCTGTTATAGCCTAGGTATTTGTTGAAAGTCAAAAATTTCATCTTTAGAGTTCAATTTTCAAGCAACTGACCTAAACTAGATTCACATACTCGACTCTTTCATTTGTAAATATCATCATCGTCATTGAACATCTTAAATAAAAAGTATAGTAATTGTCATACGCAAACGATGCCCCATGTTGTCCGCACCTTATGAGAGGAAAATTGGTTAATTCCAAGAACGGGGTATGGTGTTTGAGGGTATATTCTGGATAAGGTCAAAGTCCTTGTTTTGAATCATGTTACTTCGTCAAAGATCTGTAACTTTGAACCATTTACAGAGTTTCTTAATTCAGATGATATTCAAAGAATTGTAAATTTGCAAATATGATCTATTGCTTAACATCTTTTAAAGTAACATAAATTTGATTAAAATGTCTTTACAAAAACTTGAGAAAAAAATGGAAGAAAAACAAAGTCAGGCAGAATGCCTCAAAATGATGAAATGATATTCCTCACTTGGATGCCCCCAAGTTGTTGAAGTCAATCCAGTTCTGGTTACGCATCTTTTGTACAACCCTCTTGAATACGTAACAGTTCTCAATTGTGTGCCCTGGGACTCCGCCGTGATATTCACAATACGCATTCTCATCATACCACTTGGGGTATGGGGGCTTCATGGGTTCTACTGGATATGGTGACACCACATGGGTGTCAAGAAGTTGCTGGTAAAGCTCTTTGTAGGTCATGGGAATTGGGTCGAAATGTTCCCTTTCCCTCCTGGAATCTTGTTTAGAAGTACCTAACGGTACAGCTGCAGTTGATTTTGGGCTGGAGATTGTAACACCTTTGCTGGAGTGTTTGATGTTATTAACCTCTCCATCCCTATCCCTCATAGGAGGCTTCTTACTGGCTTCCCCATCCTTAATCTTGCCTTGCTTTATGGCCGACTCAATCATTTCTCCGGCCATAACCAAGTCTGAAAAGCTTCCTGATGTGATCGCCACCAGATGCCCGAAGTATGGAGCCTTCAGAGTCTGCACGAAAAGTTTCCGAGTTTCCTTTTCATCTAACGGTGGATGAACTTGCACAGCCAAGTCCCTCCATTTTTGTGCGTACTGCCTGAAACTCTCGTTATGCTTCTTTTCCATGTTTTGTAGCATAACTCGATCTGGCCTTATGTCATTGTTATGCTTGTATTGTTCCAGAAATGATTTGGCCAGGTCCTTCGAGGTCTTGATATTTGATCGGCTTAGCTGGTTGTACCACCGAATGGCTGAGCTCGACAGACTATCCTGGAAGCAGTGGATCAGGAGTTGGTCGTTTCCTCCATATCCTGTCATCTTTCGGCAGAACATGGTGATGTGAGCGGATGGACAACTGTTTCCGTCAAACTTCTCGAACTCAAGGGACTTAAACTTCGGAGGAAGAACTAAGTCCGGGACTAGACTAAGTTCTGCTGCATCAATTTCATGGTAGTCATGGTCTCCTTTGACTACCTTCATTTGGTTCTCCAATTGTTTGATTTTTTCCTCCATCTTCTTCGCTTTGCCATCCTCGTCCAAATCCGGTATATGGTAATACCCCGGATTGTTCTTAGGGTTAAATACAGAGGACGAGGGCTTTGTTTTTGCAGCAGATGAGTCCCCTCGAAGTTCTGGTAGGATTTCAGGTGAGATAACCACTTGCGGGGTAGGTTGTATAGTTACCCCTTCCGGTGAACCTGCCCCGGGCGCACTGGTCTGTTGTAGGCCAACTAACTTGGCAACGATCTGATCAACCAAGGACTCTTGGTTCTTTGATATTGTTTCCAGAGTATTTCGACTGTTCTGGTTTATTTTGTCTTCTAGTTCCTTTTGTAGTTTTAACATATTCTCCTCGATTTGTGTAATTCTGGCTTCCATCCTCTTCTTCTTCAAACGAGTGTTATGTGGATGGGGTGTGTCCAGTACTTGAGGCGGTGTATCCAGTATTTACACCTTTTGATGAGACATGTATATATTAGTTAATGTGAATGCAAACAAAATGCACAAAAAAATCAGAAATGAAAAATGTCTAAATATGTGATGCATGAAATGTCTGAGGCATTGATCCAAAAAATGTGCCTGTTATTCTGAATAACCCTTATTGGTGACAAAAGTGTTACGTCTGAAGAGACAAAAAACTCTTTTTGATGGTACGAATCCTGACAAGTTGATTCGTCTTTTTCACTAGTTGAATATCCTGCCGAACCATCTCGGCTCCTTTGGCTAAAATGTGCAAATAATGAGATGCTTGCCCCCAAAAGGTCTCGAAGGACTGCATCTCCGGCTCTCACTATCTGCCGAGCTTGTTTCTAAAAATGCCATTGGAGCGAGAGAAACTATCCAAAGCTTGCTTCTTGAATTCATCAGCAATGGCATCCCGCTCAGTTAGGGTTTCACCATCTTGTTCTTGTAGTTTTTTTTTAAAAGGAGCGACCGGGTCAGTGACCTTTTCCTCGTATTGCCCCTGCAACTTTGCCTTTGAGTATTCTCTGACCACGGTTGGACTTCTGAGCTTTTTATCTCTTTGTATTGTAACCCCTTTGTCCATTAATGCTGATTATTCATGTTTAACAAACACATTTTTGGTGGATCAACACCTCGTTTTAAATGATGCGAATGATGAAAATAAAATAAAAGAAAACAAAAATAAAAAGAGTTAGTGAGGTAAATCAAAACAAGAATGAAAAAAAATCCTACCCCACATGATATCTACCCCACATGCTTTAATTCCTACCCGGACATGATCTCTATCCCGCATGCTAATTTCAAACAAATCCTAACCGCATATTTGTCTAGTTCGCGTGCTTTTGAGCCGAAAATAAAGTAGGAAGTAAAACATCCTAGGGTTTGGAATGAGGTTTCGGGGTGGGCTCTAATTCCCTGTACTCTCCCGGTTTAGGTTCTAAAAAGGTACTCGAGTTCTCCTTGCCGGTGCCCCCTTGGGCTTGCCAGACCCTTAGTCCTAAGCTCATTACAAGCTTGTGTGGACTAAGTTAAACTCGAGAGGACACATTCCCTTATGCCCATACGGTGAATAAATTCACACGAAGACATAAGGTATATGAATCCCGAAGGCTACTTGCTAGGCATATGCGGTGAATAAATTCACACGAATGCGTCGCTTTCACCCCCACTTAAAAGGGTTCGGAGCTCGGGTTTAGAGCTTAGAGATGACAATTTTGAAAAAAATCTGAAATCATTAAAAAACATCAGTACAACTATTTATTTGAAACAAAATAATCAAAGGTAAATAATTGGAATCGAATAGATAAATTAAAATTTAAATTTACAATTTTCGCATAAAAAGACAACGGAAAATTAATTCCGGCCTGACTCACTTACCTGTCCCCAGTGGAGTCGCCAAGCTGTCGCAACCGTCTTTCGGTTGGGCCCCGGAATTGGGCTTCGACGTGGATTGATTGGGTTAGAGTCGCCACCGACCATTTTAAAATGAATTTAGGTGGGTCGGACACCATCTTACATGATCTGCGTTGTACCAGAAAAGTGTCGGGTTCGGGAGTCGATTACGGTCAAGGAAGGGTTAGCACCCTTGAACCGCCCTTTCGGTACCAATTAATTTGTCGGTTGTCTTAGTTGCGAAAATTTAAAATTTAAATTTAAATTTAAAAACTCGATGCAAATCACTTACCTTTGATCAATTGGAATTTCTGAAAAAAAATGAGTTGAAGATGTTAGGAAAAAAAAACAAATAAGTAATGAATTAGGAAGAAAAAAATAAATAAATAAATGAATATAAATCAAATGGCAAGAATAAAAAAAATATACTAAAGTCAAAATAAATAAAAGAATAAAAAAGATAAAAAGTGAAGAAACGAGATAGGGAAAATAAAAATAAAAAATAATATTAAAATAATAATAATTAGAACGAATATTAAAAACGTTAACTTTTAAAGGTAAATAAAATAGGAGGAAAAAGTGAAAAGTGTAATATGGGAAAGAAATAACAATAATAAAATAAAATAATAAAAATAGATAAAAAAAAAGGGTTAAAGTTTGAAATTAGAAAATGTTAGAAAAACAAAACAAGGTAAAAAAAGGATCAGAATGAATTAAATTGGACCTTGTGCACTGAAAGTGATACTAAAACCAAACTGTAAAAAAAACAAAATTAGAGGGTTAATTCACAAAATATAAAAAGTGTAAAAGGTGACCAATTTGAATGAATTGAGAATCCAGAGACGAAATTACAAGTGATGGCCAGATTGAAATGCGATTTAAACTACCAGGGACTGCGGAGAGAATTAAAGAATCTTCTATTTGCATAATGGTCCCTGCTATATATATATACATAACCAGGCTTATTTCGTTCATTCTCAACAATCTCATCTCTCTCAAACGAGAGAGCTCCCAACCAGCCTTTCTCGGCCAATGGCTGGCCGAATCCCGGCAACCGCACGCCGCCGCTCCGGAAGCGGCCGGACACACCCAAGTTCACTAAAATACTCGCCTCTTCCCTGAGAACTCAAATCTGGCTACCAAATCGTCTAAGATTGCCCCGAATAGAGTAGATCTAGCCCAAAAAGGTTCGGCCTTTTTACCTTCCTCGCCAGCGACGCTTCGGGTTCTCGGTGCCTTTTCTTTCGTCGGGGTTCCTCCACACTCCCGGTGCTCTTGTCGACCCTTGAGGAAAAAAAAAACCTTACCTTTTACTTTTTTATGTTGTTTTTGGTTCGGTTGGTTTTTTTTTAGGCTGTTGGCTTGTGTTTTTCGTGTTTGGTTATGATGATTCTGTTTTTGTGTGGGTTTGATGATATGGGTTTTCTGTGTTTGGCTTACTGTGGATGTAGTTTTGTGGTTGTTTATGGATCTTTCCGTTCTCGTCGGTTCTGTTCGTGATGGTTCCCCCTGTGTGTCTTCACCGGGGGCTTTTTATAGCCCCGGTGTTGGTTGTTTGGCTCCCGAAAATAACGGGATGTGGGTTGTTGCTTGTTCCGATCTTCCAGTTCATGGTACCGGCCGCCTCGGGATGGTTCAGTCCCGTTGGTGCGGCCGGAATGTGCGATGGGCGTTGACTGCTTGGCTCCATGCTTCTGGAACCTCCTATGCGGCGCTGTGACAAGGCTGATGTTAGGGTTGTGAAAACCCTAAACCTAACCGGGCTGGATCAGGCCCAATGTTGGACCCTGGACTTGGACAGATCTTAGACATGGACCCTGCACAAAAATAAATGAGAAATAAATAAATTAAAAATAAAAATAAATAATAAAAATATATATATATAAAAACGTTTTTAAAAACTATATAATATACATATTTTCAAAATGTTTTAAACTATATATTATATATGTATTTTCAAAAACAATTTGCAAACTGTATAATATATATGTGTATATATGTATAAAATAAAAAATATGGACGGAAATTAGTGTCTACACGGTAATTTTTTTACCAGTTTTGTTAAAAAATAATAACAAAACTGGTAGTGTATTATCTTAGCCGTATATTAAGGCTGCCGCACGTAAGACTTTTCGGAGATAATTCGTACCAAAAAATAGAGAGGAACAACTGCAGGCCGTGAAATAGAATAGTTTTAATACATTTTATAATATAGAATAGCTAATTTTTCAGAACTTTGTTGTAATCCAGTTGGTTAGGATTCTCGGCTTCCACACCACAGGCCTTGGGTTCAAGTCCCGGAAACGGATGTTCATGTTTTAATACAATTATTTTGGGCTGTGTACGCGGCGTTTTAACTTTGGACTGCTTCTTATGTGAGTGATGGGCCCAAAAAGAGGGACTGACTTCATAAGCATTTCTATTTGAAAATGCAGTCAAGAACATCCGGCTGTTAGTGAATCCTTTTTCTTTTCAATCGACCAGATATGAAAGTGTTCTAGATGAAGCTCGGAATCTCCTCAAGAACATTTTTGGGATAGAAATCCCCTCAAATTGAAGTATGATGGAAGTAAGGCTCAAAATTTCTGGGCTGTGTGTCCCCGTAGCCACAAAAAGCCTGGCTCTTGGCCTTTCAGAAGAGTCACCACGGAACACAGCCGAGTAGTCACCTTGCCAATACAAAGAAGATGATTGCACCGCCACCGCAAGATTTTCTTTTTCCTAGCAAAATGTCTATTCCTGTGTGTTTAAGAGTTGAAATTCAAGTTTTTTTACAAGTTTAAATCTAAGATGATTGATATTCATATTCATTCTTTGCTTTGGTCGAGTAAATAATTATTACATTGTGTTATTAATTATAAATTAAAATAAAAAATAATTTCCCATGTTGCTATCACTAACTCAGCAGCAATGGGCTCCACCGCCCACTGCTCCTCCTCACATCACATGCTCAAGCTGCACTCGTCGTTTGCTTCTGAATTGACATCTATCAGCACACGTTCTTTTCTGTGGCTCTTGTTCCGCCCCTTGAGGGCTTCCTCGTCTTTTCCCTCTCCCCCCATCTTCATACGTACATTATAACCCCAAATACCCCCAAACATTCCCCTTGTGTTCGGTTCTCAACTGTCAGTCACCCAGCGCAGAAAAAACCACCTCCCTTCTCGGATCCCTCTCACCCCAATCTTACTTCGCCACGTGGAAATCTCTCCCCGTTGATCCACTTATTCCCCCAGGTCACTTGGAGGTACCGTTCCATCCAATAACAGAGCGACACGTACGAACATGGAATAAATGCAAAACCATAGAAAAATTTGGACGTAAATCCCAACCTCTAAACTCTCCTTGTAGACCACGACGCCCTCATCAATCATCGCTGTCATTTCCTGTTATACGGAGTAAAATATAAGCTCCCACCTCAAAAGCCAACAACATATTCCTAAACCTCGCATCCACCGTTTGATTAAAATCGAACGGCAAGATTTAACCCTCTCACTCATCTCCATTTTAAATATTAATCTCCGCCTTCCTTCATCCCTTTACTCCATTTCTCGTTTCTCTTCTCCGCTGTCGACGCAACCGTTTCAAAGATGGCGTCCGTCGCACTTACCTCCTCCTGCCCTCTCGGCTATTCCCGTGTCAAATCACTTGCTCTCTCTTCCAGATCATATCTGAACCCGGTTATTTCCCCTTTGGTTCTCTCCAAATCCACTTCGAAACATTCCAGCTTCATTAAACCTTTGAGTTCACTCCAATCATTTCTACTAACAGAATCCAGAATAGTCACCGGAAGTTAACACTCAAAGAAGCAGCAGCGGCATCAAGTCCAGCTGCCGCTAACCCGCCGCCTCAGCAACCATCGCAAGGTGCAGCAATGAAGCCATTGTTGGCGTCGATTACTACAGGTGTCATCCTCTGGTTCCTTACCGTCCCTTCCTGTGTCTCTTGTAATGCGTGGCAACTACTTTCCATTTTCTTAGCTACAATCGTTGGCATCATCACTCAACCATTGCCACTCGGAGCAGTGGCATTACTAGGACTCAACGCTTCCGTCCTAACCAAAACCCTAACCTTCTCTGCCGCCTTCTCCGCTTTTGGCGATCCTATTCCTTGGTTATTGACAACTGTCGTTTTGATGTTAAAATAAATTTCTTATTCTCAATCAATAAATAAAGTAAATACATAATATAGAGAAATAAGAGTCGAATCCTCAGGGACATAGAAATCATAATTTAATGTTTGAATAGTTCTGACCAGACGAAAATAGTAAAAAATGAGGTTTGTAATATGAGATTAAAATGATAAAAATAAATAAAAGCAATTTAAATAAAAAAAATAAGAGAATAAAATTTATGAATAAATACGGTAAAAATAGCCTCAAGCTTCGCTTTGACTCAATTTCCTTTAGATCATCGAATAAGATTTTCTCTTCGGGATTCACGTCGGTTACTTTGTCTACAAGGGTTATCCTCATGACTCTATCTTGTATACCGAATACCCAAGGCAACCTTTGATTCCGACTTCGGGAATTGATTCTATCAACATCAATTGTCGTAGATCAATTACCGTTTATGTTCGTGGCGACCGACTCGGATCGTTACTTCAATAAACGATAATTTCGGTCTCAATTCCCTCTTGGCGAAGCCATCTCGCCAAGTGTGTTCCCAGGAAGTCGAATTTGCTTTCTATAAGCCGAATCTTCCTCCTACACATTTAATCGCAACAACCTCTTGACCAAAGTCAATCTTTGATTTTGAAAACTGTTTTGATTTTGAAAACTGTTTTGATTTTGAAAAATAAACGCAGAGATTGAGAGAGATATTCCAAAGATATTAAGGGACCATTTCAATTCTCCCGTTGGAATTGAATCATCGCGACAACTCTCGGCTTATGAAAAGCTTAGCTAAGCATGACAAAAGTCATACTTAGCATAAAAACAAAACTTGAAAAATAAAGAAGAAATAAAAACTTTGAAAAATAAAAAGAAAAAGCTTAAATAAAACAAGAGAGAAAAGAAGAATGTAATCTGGATGATGAGTTTAGGCTTACCCCAAGTGGGTATTTATAGCCTCTCAAAGCCTAAAGGATAAACAAAGAAAATAATAAAATAATACAAAAGATAATTATTTTTAAATTTAAATTCAAACTTAAACTAGTCTCCTAATGCAACTCTGCTCGTCAATCTTCAAGAAGGCGTGCGGACGAAGTCTTCTAGAAACCGCTGCTGACTGGACCTTCTAGAAACTGCCACGTCAGATCGCGTCGTGCCCAGAGTCATGCCCATGTCTCCAGCCATGACCAAATAATAAAAAAATGCATAATTCACCCGTTTTATCACTAATTCTGGAAAGTAAGGATCTGCACGAAAACAAGCACAACACGACCAAATAAGCATTAATAAATCCACAAAACCGAAGAAATAACTAGCAAATATTAACGATTCTGAATACTCATCAAATTTCCCCTCACTTATCTCATGCTTGTCCTCAAGTATGATTAACCAAATCAGTCAAAAACTTCATTAAACGTTCTTTTGTCAAGTTTCACATTTATGGAAGCAAGGTAGGGACTACAATAACTATTCAAGTCAAGAAATCAATCAATTGAACATCACCAATTGGAACAAGTCAAGTGCAATTGTAATATTCAATCATTCATTAATCTCAATGCTCATAACTCAACACCTTACCGGGATTCACTCAAATCACTCAATGTGTTTGGGGTAAAGAAACGCTCAATGTCAGAATTGACACGGTATTACCATAAGCCTGCAAGTAAATCAAATTTTCACTACTAATGAGAACAATATGCATAAATCAAAGGGTCTTTTATTGGTTGTAACGGGGCTTAGGTAAAGGTGGGAAAAAGCTAAAAATATGGCTAAAATTCAAGGCAAGGAACTAACAAATAATAATCTCAACTCCATCAAAACATTAAGCACAACAAGATAAAAAGACGACATATCAAACAACAATTTTCTCGTCGAAATGCATTTTTTCTTTTTCACACTTTTGTTGTTTTGTTTTCTATTTTTTCTTTCATGTCTTTTTTTTTCCTTTTTCTTTCGAACAATTTCTTTTTTTTTTCAAACTGCTATATTTTTTTCAACATTTTTTTCCGATGGAGAACACAATGGTAAAATTATTCACTTGCCCTGAAAAATGTAGAAAAGAGGGATAAAATAAAAAAGGCCCATGTTTATGAACATGGTGAAAACAAAGAAGCGGGAATAGGCTCAATAGTGGTTAACTAAGGGGAAAAATGCATGGGTAAGATATTTAGTGGGGAAACGGAATGGTTAACCCTAAGGTGCCCAAATCATTTATAAGCATCATGTTCATGTGTAATCTCGACAGTATTTAACATGCAGGTTCTAGAATACCAATGCCAAATTCGACACACTCAATCAAACAAAATGAGAGCGAAAATGATATGCTCGTAAAGGCTCAAATCTCACCAAATTATTTTCATGCACTGAGTTAATCACATTTCAACCAACAAAATCATGGAGTATCACAAAAACACCAACTTATCACAATTCATGTTATTCGCTATCAAGAACATCCTAACTTAAATAATCATGTGTTCCCAAACAAGCATAGCGTTCCAAAAAAATTCCAACAAGACAAAGACAATCAATGAAATTTCTGACCAATTTAACCAACATATACTAGATTCAAAGCATAAAGACAAGCGAAATGAAATTCAATCCTACACTCTACTCCCCCTCACTTAAAGCGTTTTGCCTCAAAACGAAAAATTAAAATTAAAGTGCAAGAGAAGGAATATAGTACTCCCCGGATTTAATGTCGACCACATCCATGGTGGAAGGCGAAAAAGTGGGCGGATTGGGTTTGATGTCGTGAACTAGAAGCATGGTCAGGTTGTGTCATTGGCGGAAAATCGGCTTTGAAATCCTCTGTAAAACCATAAATCGGATGGTACATTAGTAATAGTTGAATGTAAATATGATCAGAATTTACCTCCGAAGTATTTTTCGATGTCGTCGAATGCATCAATCACGACATAAAATTTGACAGGCATGGATACGAGAGAGAGGAGCATGTGGCGACGGAAGGGAGTCTGAATCGCTCGGGATGGCAATAAAGGCCGAAACGTTGAGGTGGCGACGTCCACCAAGGACGACGGGGTGAACGAGCTGTGGCGTCGCCCTACTGGTTTCTTGTGCGCACCATCGTGGAGTGGAGAGGAGTGGACGGTTTGAAGCACGTTAGCATGAACGAAACGAGTTCTTCATTGATACCGCCGGTGAGGAGGGGATGGTTCGTGCGTTGGGGAGGCGATCGGGTATGAAGAGATGAAGATGAGAAGTTTGGTTTAATTGGGTTTAGTCTGGTAGTGTCGTGCGTGCGAGGGGTGTTTGAGTCAAAGTGGATGTTATTTTTTAGGATAATGGGTGGTGAAAATTGAGAAAGAATGGATTGATGGGATAAGGTGGGGGCCACGACATAGTGAAAAGGGGAAGGGGAGAAAGTGGGCGGTAGAGGAATCAAAATAGGGGAAAATAATTTTGGGTTTGACTAACGTGCGCCGAGCTCTCCCTTGGGATTTGCTAACGTGTGCCATTTAATGAAACGGTGCGCACAACTGGGTTCCCCTTTTTCTGCTTTTCTCAAATTTTTACTGACTAATATACTCCGAAATCAGCAATGTTCGAATCATAATTTCACAAATCCTCATCGTTTAAGTTTGAATAAAAATATTCGATTCCTGCAAAAAAATAAAAAATAAAAAATAAATTAAACATGCTTGATCGAAGAAAAAAAATAAAAATAAAATATAACGCAATTGAAAACAATGGGTTGCCTCCCATGAAGCGCTTTTGTTTAACATCATTGGCTCGATGACCTGATTCAGACTACAGGTTCCGTGACAGACACTTCCACTTCATTCGCTTTTTCCAACTAAGAAATTTCTTATGAGAAATTCGAAAATTCTCATAAAGATTTCTTCGGATTTTTCCCAAATTAAAAAGAATGTCCATCCAAACATATTTTTTTTACCAAAAACTGATTTCTTTAAACGATTACTTGACATAATTTTTAGTGCCTGCAAAAAGGAAGGTAAATCTTCAGTGTTTAAAGGAGTTAAGATCAAATCTAGATCAACAATTGAAATATTTTTCAACTCCCTTATGTCGTCTTTTTTATTATCCGATTTCCTATATAAATCATCAAAAAAGTTAGATTCATCATCAACAAGCTCAGTAACGCCAACAAAATTGATACTATGCACATTATCCGGATATCTCATTGCTTTATAAACATTAAATTTTACGATCTCACCGTCGAACTCCATAGTAAAAATACAGCTTCGAACGTCAATTTTTGTATTTGCCGTGCTCAGAAAGAGACGACCGAGGAGGATTTCAGAACCAATGTGGCTACGATCATTTTCTATATCAATCACATAAAAATCAGCACGGAAAATTAATTATTTTACCTCTACTAGAACATTTTCTATGAGTCCTTCAGGACGAATAATTGATTTGTCGGCGAGCTGAAGTGTAACTCTCGTCTCCTTCAAAAGCTCGGTGGAAATTAAATTATAGACGGAGAGAGGCAATACATTGATAGAGGCACCTAGATCGCACATGACTCGCTTAATCCTAATTTTACCAATTTTACAGGGTATTGCGAACTTACCTTGGTCTTTCAGTTCGGTGGTAACTTTCGTTGGAAAATAGCTGAGACATGCTCTCCCAAATTTACCTTCTCGTTTTCGGTCAGTCGTCTTTTATTAGTGCAGAGATCTTTAAGGTATCTGGCATAACTCGGTACTCTCCAGATTATATCAAGAAGCGGAATATTTATTTCCACTTTCCGTAATACATCCAAGATTTCCCTCTCCTCTGATTGCTTGTCTCTTTTAATGAATCTTTCATGAAACAGAGGCGGAATGTCATAGGGAGATGGCGCAGAATTAATTTTTGATTCATCTTCATTATTTTCTCGGGATTCTGTGTCAACTGCTTCTTCTTCCTCCTGGGAGTTCGAATTTTCTTCTTTCTTCCGGGATCCTGTGCTTACTTCCTTTGGATCTGGTTGTTCAACAATTGTACCACTTCGGAGGGTGATGGCGCTAACATTCTCTATATGATTCAGCTCATTTTGTGATGATAGCCTCCTTTGTGACTCTAATCTCCCTACGGCTTGAGTCAGTTGGCTTATCTGTTTGTCCATCTCTTGGAAGTGGGCTTCAGTTCGAGTCTGGAATTTTTCCTGAGATAGTGCTAACCTCTCGATAATCGATTCTAATGATGGCTTCTGCAGTTGTTGCGGTGGTGGAGGTCTCGCTTGATAGCCTTGGTTCGGTCTCGGGTTCTGCGTATAACTGAAGTTCGAATGATCCCTCCATCCTGGGTTGTATGTATTACCATAAGGATTATAAGCTCTTTGGGGAGTTCCCGGAAAGTTTCCGACTGCGTTGACTTGAGGTGTTGCATCGTCTTGAATCAATGGACAACCGTCTGTTGGATGATCAGGTAGTGCACATATTCCACATAATCGGTTTTGTCCTGTCTTTCCTACAATAAGAGAGTTTACGACTTCAGTTAACTTGTCTATTTTATTTTCTAAGGAAGATGAACTTATCTCATGAACCCTTCGAGAAGGTTCATTATTTGTGCGGAACTGTTGGGAATTTGCAGCCATCGTCGATATTAAGTCTCTTGCCTCAGTAGGAGTCATATTCACCAAGGCTCCACCGCTGGCTGCATCGATCATCTTCATTTTCAGGGGAGATAATCCTTCATAAAAGTATTGAAGGAGTGTTTGTTCGGTTAACTCATGTTATGGGCAACTAGAACATAACTTCTTAAACCGCTCCCAGTAGTCGTAGAGTGACTCTCCATCAAGCTGCTTTATTCCAAGTATTCTTCTGCGTAGTTCACTTACTTTTGCCGTAGGGAAAAACCTGTCAAGAAAAAGACGAGTCATGTGAGCCCATGTAGTTACAGAATTAGGAGGTAGATAAAATAACCACTCCTTAGCCGATTCGGCTAAGGAAAAAGGAAAAATTCTAAGTTTTATTTGGTCCTCGGTTACTCCATGTGGTGTCATGCTGGAGCAGACCATGTGAAATTTCTTGAGATGTTGGTGTGGATTCTCGTTTGGCAATCCGCGGAATGTAGGGAGGAGATGAATAAGGTCGGTCTTCAACTGGTACGGAGTTTCGCCTTGGGGAAAATCAATGCACATAGGTCCTTGTTCAGTGGGTGCCGCGGCTAACTCTCGAATAGTAGGTTCGACCATCGGAATTGTATTAGCGAATTCACCTGAGTTTGATTCTTCTTCTGGATTTGTTTGGTGCCTCCTTCTTTCCCGAGGTGTCTGTGCGTGGAGTCTCCTAGCTTCAGCTTCGATCTCCGGGTTGTACTCCACTAATGTGCCCGGATTAGTCTTGGTCATAAATCAAAAGCAAACAAAAAAATTAATAACTTTGGCGAAGTCCCCGGCAACGGCGCCAATTTGACAACTGTCGTTTCGGTGTCAAAATAAATTCCTTATTCTCAACCAATAAATAAAGGAAATACGTAGTATAGAGAAATAAGGGTCGAATCCTCAGGGACTTAGAAAATCACAATTTAATGTTTGAATGGTTCTAATCAGGCGAAAATAGTAAAAAAAGGGTTTGTAATATGAGATTAAAATGGAAAAAATAAATAAAAGTAATTTAAATAAAAAATAAGAGAATAAAGTTTATGAATAAATACGGTAAAAATAGCCTCAAGCTTCGCTTTGACTCAATTTCCTTTAAATCATCGAATAAGATTTTTTCTTCGGGATTCACGTCGGTTACTTTGTCTACAAGGACTATCCTCATGACTCTATCTTGTATACCGAATACCCAAGGCAACCTTTGATTCCGGCTTCGGGAATTGATTTTATCAACATCAATTGTCGTAGATCAATTACCGTTTAAGTTCGTGGCGACCAACTCGGATTGTTGCTTCAATAAACGATAATTCCAGTCTCAATTCCCTCTTGGTGAAGCCATCTCGCCAAGTATGTTCCCAGGAAGTCGAATTTGCTTTCTATAAGCCGAATCTTCCTCCCACACATTTAATCGCAACAACCTCTTGACCAAAGTCGATCTTTGATTTTGAAAACTGTTTTGATTTTGAAAAATAAGCGCAGAGATTGAGAGAGATATTCCGAAGATATTAAGGGACCGTTTCAATTTTCTCGTTGAAATTGAATCATCGCGACAGCTCTCGGCTTATGAAAAGCTTAACTAAGCATGACAAAAGTCATACTTAGCATAAAAATAAAACTTGAAAAATAAAGAAGAAATAAAAACTTTGAAAAATAAAAAGAAAAAGCTTAAATAAAACAAGAGAGAAAAGAAGAATGTAATCTGGATGACGAGTTTAGGCTTACCCCAAATGGATATTTATAGTCTCTCAAAGCCTAAATGATAAACAAAGAAAATAATAAAATAATATAAAATATAATTGTTTTTAAATTTAAATTCAAACGTAAACTAGTCTCCTAGTGCAACTCTGCTCGTCAATATTCTAGAAGGCGTGCAGACGAAATTATCTAGAAACCGGTGCTGACTGGACCTTCTAGAAACTACCACGTCAGATCACGTCGTGCCCAGAGTCATGCCTATGTCTCCAGTCATGACTAAATAATAATAAAAATGCAGAATTCACCGGTTTTATCATTAATTCTGGAAAGTAAGGACCTATACGAAAATAAACCAACACGATCAAATCAACAATAATAAATCTACAAAATCGAAGAAATAACGAGCAAATATTAATGATTCTTAATACTGTCACTCATTGCTCTCGCCTTCTTCTTCGCTCGCGGCTTCATCAAGACTGGACTTGGTAACAGAATAGCTTACCAATTCGTTTCCCTATTCGGATCCTCCTCTTTAGGTTTAGGCTACAGCTTAGTCTTCAGCGAAGCATTACTAGCGCCAGCAATTCCGTCCGTATCGGCACGGGCAGGAGGAATTTTCCTCCCTTTAGTCAAATCTCTCTGTGTAGCGTGTGGAAGCAACGTGGGTGACGGAACGGAAAATAGATTAGGATCTGGTTAATGCTGACATGTTTCCAGACTTCCGTTATTTCTTCTTCCATGTTTTTAACAGCAATGGCGGCGAATCCTTTAAGTGCTAATTTAGCTTTCAATACCATTAAACAGCAGATTGGATGGACGGATTGGGCTAAAGCGGCAATCGTGCCGGGTTTAGTTTCGTTGCTTGTTGTGCCTTTGATTTTGTACGTTATTTATCCACCAACGGTGAAGACTAGTCCCGATGCGCCAAGGCTAGCTAAGGAGAAGCTGGAGAAAAAGGGACCGATGACCAAGAATGAGATTATTATGGCTGGGACTCTGCTTCTAACGGTATAATATTATTAATACTCTATTGATACACTTCTTTTACCCTTTGATTCATTATGAATATGGTTATTTTGTTTTGTTTATTTCTAATGCCTATATAACTTGGGTAGTATGTTTTGTCCGCTATCACAAATCTATCAAGTTGAAATGTCGAATTGGAAAAATAATTGTAGGGGACCTGGGACCATATTGGTATGTGATCACGGTTGTAGCTACATTTTAGTTGGGGAGAAGATACATATTTTTGTGCCTTCGTTTACAGTAGTTAATCTAGTTTAATTATCGATGTAGATGTCGAGTTTTAGCCTTTTAGGTGTTGATTGTGGTACTTGTTTTGTTGAATTCTACAGATAGTTTTCGAGCTTGACCTTATGGAACTGGCACATGTCTCAGTTGCTTTTTACCTCGTCTTTCCTTGCAGAGCTACTCTTCGAAAGTATATGGCTAGATTAATTTGGTTAATTAATATGGAATACTTCTGAAGATTGTTAGCTATATGTAGGATTTTGAGGAAATACTACAATCTATCTGGTTTTCCATTTGTTATGTAGCTGGATTCAGACATCACGATATCAAGACTGTGATTGCCTTGCAGAAAGCAGTGCTTCAATTTCATTAGCTGGAAATGAATTGTGCCTGTGATAGAATCGGTAGGTGCCTCGTTATTTATTTGAATCCTTGATCTTGGTATAGCAGTACAGGAACTGAAATCTACTGGGCTTTTCTGTATTGCATTCACCTTTATATTCTTCAGTAATATCTTGATTGCTCTAAACTGATGAATAGAATTTTAATGCTATTTATGGTTGTATTTCTGTGTGCTCTCATTAGATGGAACTCTTTACTGTGCATACGATGGAATGAGTAATAGTGGCTGCTGCTACCAATGAATGTAAAAGCTACACATGCGAGAGCTTGTATATTCCCATGAGTTTTCACATACCTTCCTCTGTTGCATTAGGTGGGGCTCTGGATTTTTGGAGGGATTTTAAATGTGGATGGTGTTACTGCTGCCATTCTTGGGTTATCTATCCTACTTGTGACTGGGGTAGTCACATGGAAGGAGTGTCTCGCTGAATCAGTTGCATGCAATACACTTACATGGTTTACTGCACTCATTGCTATGGCTGGGTATTTGAACAAATATGGTCTCATCGCATGGTTTAGTCAAACTGTTGTTAAGGTTTGTTCCATTTTCCTTTTACTCTTACTTTATTTTCTTTCGGTCATGTGCCGGTTACTATTACTTCATACAGAATCACCCGATCACCTAAGTACCATCACTGTAATCTATATCCAGTGCTGAAATATAGCTGGAATCAGTTCATGGTTCATGCTTTACTCGAAATGAAAAACCAGAAAACAGTTGGCAATTTATATCTTCTCTTAAAAGAATGCAAAATGTTGAAATACTTGTGCTTTACATTGTAATATAACTAAATAGTTTAGTATCTTCCTATGCTATTTTTTACAGGTTGTTGGTGGGTTAGGTCTTTCATGGCAAATGTCATTTGGCATTCTGGTTCTTCTATATTTCTACTCGCATTACTTCTTTGCCAGCGGAGCCGCTCATTTCGGTGTCATGTTACAGCCTTCTTGTCCGTGGCTAGTGCTTTGGGCACTCCATCGTATTTGGGAGCCCTTGTTCTATCATTCCTCTCCAACCTTATGGGTGGCATCACTCATTATGGCATTGGATCTGCACCCGTTTTCTATGGGGCTGGCTATGTACCACTAGCCAAGTGGTGGGGTTATGGTTTCCTGATATCGGTCGTGAATCTTATTATCTGGCTCGGAGTAGGAGGCATCTGGTGAAAGGCTCTCGGCTTGTGGTAATAAAATTTGCAAATACACTGAGGTAGAAGAATATCTCACCGAACCTTGCAGATCGCAGTTTCTTCTTCACATCGAAAGCAGGTTTGTCTTTACCTTTCAGAAATAATCTTTTATGTCAGGGTTTAGAGGGGGGGTCGGAAAATGAATATATATATATATTTGAGTTCGAGGTCCACAAAATAGAGCAAACCAATAAGTCTTTACCACAAATTATGCATTTATATGGAAGATTATTGACTTGATAATATTGTTTTGAATGTGAATTTTTGGTTTTATGATTATCTGAAGCACTGGCACAGTTTTTGTGTTCCTACTTCCCTAGTTTCTCGATGAATGGCGTACAAATCGATATTCGTAGGTAATATTGTAGATATATGATGCTTACATGTGTCACGCTTTGCATTAGCCATCATACCCCTCTTTATACGAATTTTATTTGTTACTAATTTATTATGTTTATGCTTCAATATCTTTTAATTTATAAATAAATAAAACTTTAAATAATTTATTTGTTACGAATCTTATTTGTCACCTGACCATGGTAGTTGACGCTGCACTAGCAAGACAGAATTAGGAGATGTCGGCGTTAATCATCCAAAGCGCTGGTGGAATGCAGCATGTACCATTATTGACAAACTTTTGAATTCCTCATAGCCTAACATGAACATCCTACTTTTGCTTTATATATATATATTCTTTTCAAATTATCTTCATATCTGTAATCTAAACCTAAGTTGGTTGCTTTCCCAGGAATAGATTGGACCACCACTTACCACTATTGTTGGCCATCATGATGGTCGTCGTCAATAGCAGTTGGAACCCAAGGTTTTCAATACATCATTTTTCACTCTTATGCACAAGAGTCTGATGTATGTTTCATTAGAAAATACTTTGATGTAAAAATGATCTATATAAGTCTATAGCTAGATATTTTTCAGTGAAACGAACACATAATTCATGTTCAGGAGGTTAAAAAAAGTGGACTGAAATTTTTAGAGTTCAACTGCTCTCAACAATGACAACTGATGGTGGTTTTGATGATGTTAGATGGTGACCGATGACGGGGTTGTGATAAAATTTTAGGTCAAATTGATATATTATCTAAAATCTATAGGTGAATTAGAAATTAACAAAAATTTTATCATGTCACGATATCAAAGTAAAAAAGAGTTAACAACTCAATAATCAAAATTTAACAAATCGATAAGTAACTTAAAAATGATTTTTTAAAATTGATGATCAAACTAGATAAAATCGAAACAAATGTGGGTAAACTTGTAGCTTACCCATAAATAAAATATTATGTTATAAAAAGATATTATAATTATTATCATCAAATGACCTCATTACATCATCCAATGAGATACTCTATACATTGCAGTCACCCTACATAATTATAATAATGAGGTCCACACCATGGTCCAAGTCAAGCCCTTTTGATTACAAGAAATGATACCCACCAAATTTTAAGAGAAGAGAAAACCCTCCATTATTAGTAGCTCTTACCATCATCTCATGTCGTGAACTATCATCGTCCATCACCCTAAACTTTTATGCATCAACAATAATTACTTTTTTTTGTAAAATTAAACCACTAATTATAATCTCAACTTCTTAATTAAATCATTGTTGTAGCATATGTGGTTTCCACTTCGTTCACGCTCTGGGAATTAATGTATTTTCAAGTAAAGTGGATAGTTGAAGGTAACGAGTATGCTTTTTTAAAATGCCTTTTTTTCTTCTTCTTGTTTTTAGTACTCAAATTATTTATGAAACAAGTTAGTGGTATGGTGATAAAAAAATTCTTAAAAATTTTAAGTGATATCAGTTCTTGCATTTCCTAGTAAAAATTTAAATATATATATATATATATATATATTATTTTGAAAAAATTGAAAAATGAAATAAATAAATAAAGGGTTAGATAAATAATAATAGAGATGCTCCCCTTTAAGATTACGTGATCTTTTAAAATAGAGAAGAATATAAAGTGATTGTAAAGGAAACAGTGAAGGTCAATTTTGGTCTACTATGGAATCTTAGTTTGCAAAATAAATTAGAAAGAAAGAGATGCCATCTATCATTGAATTTTATCTTTCACAAAAATGGTTAGTTGAGAAGACTCCCCTATGCTTAGGGATGGATATTGGACCCGAATCCGACGAGTTCCGATTCGATCCGACCGGTTGGATCTAGTATTTTTTTTAAAAAAATCGGGATCGGGTTTTTTAAAGTGTGATGTTCGGGTCGGATTTGGGTTTAGGGTGAAAAATACCCGACTTGACCCGACCCGACCCGAAAAAATATAATTTTATGTTATATATTTAGGAATAATTACAATAATACACCTCTATATATAATTTTTTTCAATTAAATCACTGTTTTTATTAAATAAAAAATAATATTTTTATTATTATTTCGGGTCGAATTTCTAAGTTATATGTCGGGTCGGGTGCAATTTTGTTTT
Organism: Hibiscus syriacus; assembly: GCF_006381635.1. Taxonomy (NCBI): domain Eukaryota; kingdom Viridiplantae; phylum Streptophyta; class Magnoliopsida; order Malvales; family Malvaceae; genus Hibiscus; species Hibiscus syriacus. The sequence goes on along the minus strand of NW_024063027.1, from coordinate 169,020 downwards.
GGTCGGATTGGGTCTCAGGTGGAGGATCCTTTATTCTCGGGTCGGGTGGATCAAAAATCCGATCTGACCCGACTCATACCCATCCCTACCTATGCTGGCCCATGACAATTTTTAACCTTTGCATAAATAATAATAATGTACAATTTCAATAAATATTTAAGTTGTTGAATTTTTTAAAATTAAAATTAAATTAATGTAATACGCGTTAAAGATTAATTTATTATTATGTTAATGAAAATTACATAAAATTTTAAAATATTAATTATTTTGAATTTATTTAAGAAAAATATAGCCTTTTTAATACCAATTTACTTAATTTTAATTGAGAGGCTTAATAAACTGATGTTTTTTTCATAGAAAATAAAAATATAAAATTCCTTAAATTTATTTAATATCATAATTAATTTATTAAATGTTTACATATTTATAATAAATAAAACAGTATAATATATATGATTATGGAGTTAGAATTTTGTTTGATTATTCGTGACCTTAGACGATAAAATTACAGTAGATGCAATTTACCCTTACTTTTACTACTTTTGTCACAGATTTATTTCATACCTATTTCTATGCTCACGGTTCCCTCACTTTCATCGCACAACACCGACTCAAAAGCACTAAACCAGAAACAAACAAGGGGATTAAAGCAAAAAGGATCCTTGCATGCGTCAGCATAATTTGACACGATCTTATCACTTTAATAATGGGTGTTTTCATTAATTCTCTGCATGAAACATTGGGGCACTTGCCCATTGTATAGGATTCTAATGCAAATGGATGTTACTTTTTCTTGAATCCGATACTGCCACTTACAAGATTTCTAGTATTCTAATTCTTTCCAAGACCTGTGTCTTCTTCTCCACCAGACGTACATCCCTCTAAATTAGTTGGTCAAGTTTTTTTCCCCTGTTGTAAGTCTATTTGACACTGAGGATCATTAGATGTTCAGGTGGAGAGTTGATGAACACCGTTGCTCATTTGAGGTTTTCAGAGTCCAAATTCTTTTTGGCAGTTTCACATTAATAAGGTGTTTCTTCTGGACGTTGAATTAGGCAGAACAATATACGGTTCTTTCTATTATTATGGAAAACTGCGTAAACAATATAACTGATTAGGGTTGTTTAATTTATTATAAATTATTTCCTTCCCCCCTCCCAGGTTTTCAACAATTTATCATCTTTTAGGTGGTAGAATCAGGCTGAGGGAATCGGTTCTACGAAGAAGATGACCGGAGAAGATGAGCTATATCCATCTAGTGTTAAGATGAGATTTCCCGTTTTCATTTTCCTCAAGGATATCAGGCAGGTTTCCCAGAAATTGCTTTGCATTTTCATGCACTTATAATCGGACTTATTTATCTCTTTGAAAAGTTTCCCTTAACAGATAATAACCAAGGATTAATGTGTGATATTCTGCAATTATATGAGCAGACATGTTTTTAAACTCGACGAGCTCGGATCGGAGATAGCACAAATTGCTTTGCCTGCAGCGCTTGCTTTGACAGCTGACCCTATTGCTTCTCTTGTTGACACTGCATTTATTGGCCAAATTGGTATTTTTTTTTTCATTCTTTACGTCTCGAATACGCCTGCAGTTTCTTTACGGCTTATCTTCTGGTTCATGTAGGTTCTGTTGAACTCGCTGCTGTAGGAGTTTCTATTGCCTTGTTCAATCAAGTGTCGAGAGTTGCGATATTCCCTCTCGTTAGCATCACAACGTCATTTGTGGCCGAGGAAGATACGATCGGAAGAGTGAGCTCCGAAGCTCGAGAAAGCGATTACATGCAGACAGGTTCATGTGTAGATACAGAAAACAATGAGCTAATACCACGAAAAGGTATGCATGATTGCAGTTTTTGGTCTGATCATTTTCATTTATAAGTTTGAACATGAGAACCTTAAGTAATTCGCTGGTGTTCTGGTCTTCTAGAATCTAATGACGGTCCATACCAGGCGAAAACACATGGAAGCAGTTTTGATGTTAATAAATTCGAACCTGAAAGAAGGCATATCCCATCAGCTTCATCAGCACTGGTTATTGGCGGCATCCTTGGTCTCCTCCAAGCCATATTTCTGATTTCCGGAGCGAAACCTCTATTGAACTTCATGGGAATCGGTTCAGTAAGTACTCAGATTGAGACAACAAGAACAGTCTCTTGAACCTCTGTTTTTGTTCAATGTCTTAATATTGGTTGCATGTGATTTGTCGATTTTGTGCAGGACTCGCCCATGCTAAACCCTGCACAACAGTACTTGACATTAAGGTCCCTAGGTGCTCCTGCCGTTCTTCTCTCGTTAGCCATGCAAGGTGTCTTTCGAGGATTTAAAGACACTAAAACTCCTTTATATGCCACTGGTATATGCTACCAATAGAGTTTTCCGATATCATCGCCATCTTTTTTTAGCACATCTACTGACTATTTTAAATGGTTCACTTCCTAAACTTAGTTGCAGGAGATGTAACAAACATTATTTTGGACCCAATATTTATGTTCGTTTTCCGTCTCGGTGTCAGTGGTGCAGCCATTGCTCATGTGATATCTCAGTGAGTTACATCCGAATCGTCATCGACCAATAGGTTTATCATGCTATATATAGATATTTGATTGCCTGTTAATGTCTTGGTACATTGCAGGTACCTTATGTCGGTAATACTCTTGTGGAAGCTAATGAGCCAAGTTGACCTCTTACCCCCTAGTTTAAGGCATCTACATTTTGGTAGATTTCTGAAGAATGGTAATTTTAATTTCACTTCTATCAGGTCTCCAACATCAATATTGTTTTCAATTCACAGAGTTTTTGTACTTTGAGTCAATCGAATTACCATCCCTTATTGTTTATATGTACGAATTCAGGTCTCCTATTGTTAATACGAGTTATGGCCGTTACATTCTGCATCACCCTGTCAGCATCGATGGCTGCCAGGCTGGGATCGACATCCATGGCTGCATTTCAAGTATGCTTGCAGGTTTGGTTAGCGACTTCTCTTCTTGCCGATGGGTTGGCCGTAGCTGGACAGGTAATAACAACTGCTTTTGTATCTTAATTTGACTGCATCCGTGCTGCTCTTCTGCCTTTTTGGACCACTGCTTTCTCATACTTTCAGGCAATACTCGCAAGTTCGTTTGCAAAAAAGGACTACGAGAAGGCGACAACCACCGCATCTCGAGTATTGCAGTTAGGATTGGTTCTAGGGATGATACTTGCAGTCATTCTAGGGGGAGGACTGAGTTTCGGAGCAAAACTATTTACAAAAGACGCCGATGTCCTCCGCCTCATTGGTACAGGCATTCCAGTAAGTAATATAACAAATTTCCACAGGTCTAGGTTCCAACACAAAATATCATCTGAAATCGGGAACTAATGTTCGTTAAATCTCGGGTTTTTGTTCAGTTTGTTGCTGCAACTCAGCCCATCAATTCATTAGCATTTGTTTTTGATGGTGTCAACTTTGGAGCATCTGACTTTGCATATTCTGCCTTCTCCTTGGCAAGTCTATTATCATTTCTATTCTGTACACATGAAGAACTTGCTTCAAAGACACTAATGGGAAGCATTTGTTGATTTTTAACAGGTTCTTGTAGCAATTGTCAGCATTGTATGTTTATGTTTTCTCTCCTCCAGTCATGGATTCATCGGACTCTGGATCGCTCTGACGATATACATGAGCCTTCGAGCCTTGGCCGGATTTTGGAGGTAAATTTTCCATTTTCAGTATGAAAATGATCTCCTGCAATTTACATTTAACACTCAAATCCGAGCCCGAGTAACATACGAAGAATTCGAACTGAAAACTAGATGGTGCATTTGCAGGATAGGGACAGGAACAGGGCCTTGGAAGTTTCTCAGGAGCTGAATGTAATTTGGACGAGCTTACTTCCTGTTCAAGTCTTGCTCTTGTATGATTCTGATTATTTAGAAATGTTGAGAATTCTTTGAAAGCACATAAAGGGCTACCAAATCTGTATTATTGGGAAATTAAACGAGTAATTTTCCTATAATCAATTAGTGAGAATACGAATAAAAAGCGGAAAAATAATATCCGAAATTGATAATTCAGTCAATTATGCCTACGTCTCGAACTGCTGCAGATCTTTTACTAAAGAGAGAAAATTTACAGGTGTTTACAAAACACTCGTAACTCACAAGAAACTCTTTAAACTCTTTAGTATTTGGAGAAAGAAATGATTTGTGATGATTTGAAGCTAAATAGGTTAAGGTATTTATAGTTTAAGCTTAAGGACTAATCTTATAAATACCTTAAAATTCAGAGACTAATTGCAATTTTCCCTTTACCATTTTTCAACAAAAAAACTGCCAAACTTTAACTAATTAATTAGCCGTTGGTTGCTTTGAATTGTTGGCTGTTTTGAATTTCAACAATATTCCTTTAAAGATTGATTTTAATATGTCTTCACACCTCGATTAATGCTGCAACATTTTAATCTTGTTACTGAAGTTGAACACAATTTCAATTTGTCCATCATCTTTCATGGAAAACTCCCAATTGACTGAATACTCCACTTGCATTGCTTCATCATAACACTTTGGTTCACCATTGTCAGTCAGCAACAAGTAGTGTAAAAAAGGCGAATAACGTTGGATTGATTTAGGAATTCTGGAGGAGCGTCTCAGTTCTGATGTGCCTGGTTCTTCTTGAACTGCTTCAGAACTGATTTGAACATCATTTCAAATGTTGAGAACATATAATATTTTTTAATAATTTTATCTTAATAAATAATGTGTAAAATTTTAACGTAGAATGGTGTTCAGAGACGTACGTGAAAATCTAACGGTGAAATTTGAGGAGGAGGTCGTACTGCTCGGGGAAAATGAAATGTCAAATTGTGCTAAAAATAAAAGGAAAATGGAAAGATCGGTTGAAATCGTGTTTAAGTTAAAACCTTACCAATATTAAAAAACACAATCCTCCAAAAATTTCGTTTCTCCTTAAATTTATATTACACAATTCCGGGGCCGCCACCGCCACTTCCACCGTCATGCCAAGCGCCACCGTCAACAAGCACCGGCCGAGCGAGCTCCTCTCGCGGTTGGCCTCCGCCGACATGAGGTCAAGGTCAGGGCCTTTGCGAGCTTAAAAACCAAATAATCGGGAATCGTACCAAGAAGCTTTCCTTCCTCAATCTCGGTGCCGTCCCCGCCGTCGCCGGCATCCTAGCCGATTCAACAGATGAAGTCAACGAAATAACAACTGCAACAACAACATTACTAATAACATTATGGTCCAGTCAGCCGCTGCTCTCGGTAGCTTTGCTTGTGGCTTCGATGCCGGTGTTCAAGCTGTGCTTGACGGGGCGCCTTCCCTAATCTGTTGCGGCTTCTCGCGAATCCTAAGGAGAAGGTGGTTGTTTTCTACCTTTCTTAATTTAAACAGTAAAGTTTTTGCATGTAAATTTGAAATTGATGGAACAAAAAGGAGAATACTAGATTTCAAAAATGAAACTGTACGCTAGTTTTATTTTGTTCCTCTTTAATTGATCCATATATATATATATATATATATATATATATATATATATATATATATATATATATATATATATATATATAGTTCGTTTACATTTTTTTTAAACTTGTCTTTAGTCCATAGAAAAGAAGTTTGCTTCTTCTGTAACTTGACATCAATTCCATATTGAGAAAATTTGGAAACAACAAAAAGAGGCAGGAGAAATTGGAATTTATATCAATGTCCTCTCAAAAGGAATATGCTTATTTAGATTATATTCCTAAATGCCGTGATTGTTCTCTTAACCCAGTTAAGATGCTAACGTCTCTGCCAATCAGGGACAGCCGGCAGAAATTTATGTAGGGGCAAACATATTATCAATAGAAAATACCTAAATTATGAGAATTTCAAATTTCAGGGGTGCCCCCCCCAATCCCCCGTCCATCCGTGCTGCCAAAATATCTATTCTATTTCAATATGCTGTTTCTTTGAATATAGCCGTAATGAGGATGAACTCTTTTATTTTTCTAGGAAAAATGATTGTGCGTTAAAACATGTCATGCAATAACCAATCACTGGGAGATATTAGAGCTATTATTTGTTTTGGAAATAAGTTTCTAACATTCTTTGTCATTTTGATTAAAAAAAATTTAAGTGCTAGTTTGTTTTGATGGACAAGTCAAGATAAATTGCATAAAGGAAAGAAAGAAATCACTATATAAGATTGTTAGAAAGGAGGCTGCTCTGTTTATGTACTATTAACTCATTAACTGTCTACTCAACTCAGCCAAACCATCTAAATTCTGAATGTTGTGATGTCTTATATGGTAATCATTGTTTTCTTTGTCAATTCCAATTCGTATAGAACCGATTATGTTGTTATTATCTCCATTAAAACCTTTTTGCTGTCTAGTGTGCTTTGGTGCAGTCTGCGCCATTGTCATCCATCTTAAACAATAGGAAACAAGTTTAATTTTCTTAACCATGGTTTGGTAGGTCACACATTGGTGTACTCATTAGTCTTCATTCTGAAAGCATCACTGCTCCTAAGGTGGTGGTGATTGGTTCTCTTTTCAATGTCAGATTTGAGACTTTCAGAAAGATTCTTTGCCCCTTTGACCATTTCCAATAACATACTTATGCATGTACATATAAGGGAAGGACTCTAGTTTTAGGCTTTCCTTGAGCATTCTATTCCTTTTTTACATATATCTTAGTAACTTGTATCACTTTCCTTTCTTCAGGTGGCAGATGCTGGTGCCCGTGCCCTTAGAATGATCTATCAATCAAAATTGGCACCAAAGTATGATTTCCTTCAACAGAAAAATATGGAGTTCCTTATCACACTACTAAGTAGCGAGAAGGAAAATGTTAGTGGACTTGGTGCAAGCATAATAACTCGCTCTTGTGAGACAAATGTAGAGCAGAAAGCATTGTTTGATGCTGGTATTCTAAGGAAGCTGAATAATCTTCTTGAAGGTGGTTCTTTAAGTCAGAAAGATGCTAGTTTAGAGTCTTTAGCCACAATATTTAGGAATAATCCTGAAGTTATATCAAAATTTGCCGGACCTGAAATTGGAAGACCTTTGAGTTCTGTAATTGATTTAGCAAAGGATAGGCACCCCAGAACAAGATTGCTAGCTTGCATGTGCTTGATTGATATAAGGAACGCCTCTCCCCACTTCTTGCAAGATATAGGGATCAAAACTAAAATAATACATATTTTACTTGAGCTTCTTGACGACCCTGGTCAAGTTGGAGATGAGGCTCCTTTTGCTTTCTCCGCTTTAATTGCACAAAAGGGGGATCTTCAAAAACTGGCTCTTGAGGCCAATGCTATTGATAATCTACACCATCACTTACAAAAAGGCTCGTTGCATCCCCGACGTTTTGAGGGAATTTTGCTTGCACTAGCTGATATGTGCTCAAAGTCGGAGAGTTGCAGGTCCAAATTCCTCTCATTGAAGGTTTGTTTTTTTTCTTTTTCTGGAATTCATTAGCTTGGTGCATCTAATTGTTTTTTGTTTCAGGTTTACCTTTTGATTTCACATATCTGGAAAAAACTATACACACTGAATCTGTTTTGTTGTTTCAAAATCAGTAGAATCTACACCATAGGAGATGCTTAGAAAAATGAGATAGACGAGGGATTCTATTAAATGCTCAAATGAATAGTAAGCTTAGAAACAAAACCCTAGACAATTGCACAGTGGAAAATAAAGAAAAAAATAAACAAAATCCTCCAATGGTCATACTTACAATATTTGTCACGAGTAAAACACTAGATAATACCATGTGATAAAGAATCATACTTGATTGAGATTTCTTAATCTTGTGATAGACCAAACCAAGTCAAGACTTGGAGACACCCAATTTTTTGGCCTCCAGTGTATCCACACGGCAACAAGCCTAAGCTTCTTCAAAGAAGGATCAAGAAAAGTGCTAGCAAGTTTGTTTTATAAACAAAAGCCAAGATTCTCTCGAAAACACTTGGCATTTAAACTGTTTTGCATTTCCTTGAAAGATGTTTTAACACTTTAAAAAAACCCTCTCAACCAAATCCTCGCACCTTAAAGAACATGTTGGATGCTAAAAATTTGATTTTATGGATTTTTCAACAAGGAGAAACATTTTCAAACCAAAATTGATAACAAGCATACTGAAAATTGCACTTATGTTCTTTGGAGAAAAATACACCAAAATCCATCCAAAACAAACCAAAACATGTTTCATCAACTCTGTATTGTGCAATTACGATTAAATCAATTTAAGACAGTCTGGGCCATTTTTAATGGTCTTGTTCTCATAACAACTACCCTGTGCTATTACACAGTATCTCGATATTTCAATTTATGAGATGGTAACTACTCTACATGTAAGGAGGCTTAACATGTACTGGTTTTGAGCATAGTCAATGATATATTTGACAATGCAGTGATCTGGAATAACTTTAGAACATGATTTTTATGCATAAGGATCTCTAATTATAACTCTCTTAAATTTCTATGCAAGGCATGTTCCAAGAGTTTCATCCAATTAGTACCCTTTAATCAATTTCTAAGTGATTCATATGCTAATATATCTTTTTAAATCCAGTTGACTTGGGCATACTCTTAACATAAAAAAGTCGCTAGCATCATTGCTGAAACATTGTTCAGTGGAAATTTCAGGCATAGAAGATCTACCTTGGCTATTTTTTTTCTGCCACCATTTCTTTATCACTGTTAGGTGATGGAGTTGGAGGTGACCTGCTCATAGCATTGATTGAAATAGATTTTCACCACTTGCATCATGCTAAAGCTCAAGCAAAAATGCATCATAGATGTCTACTCTTGCTTCTTGAAAAAGCTAAAGGTTCTTTAGTCTTTTGTGCTTGAGTGAACTTTCTAATCGTGGTGAGTGAATCACTTGACACTGTGCTGGGACGACAAAAGTAGCGTCAAAGTTCCAAAACAGTAGTTACTGCAATTTGAAAAAAAGATTTACTCCTGGAAATCTTGGATTTGTACCTGAGGTGTCTATGGGTACCCAAAAGTATATCTCACCTCCCAATCAGACAGATTTTATGGTTTCTTTTTCTATTTTTTGGTTACTCTATAATGGTTCATTTCAAGTTATAGATTAGATTTCAAACTTTCAGCATGTCTGCTGTGTTCGCTTGAAGCAAATGTCATGGTAATTTTTTGAAGGCATTCTCTTATGCATTTTTCTGTAGATTCTTTTAAGTCACTCTCTCAATCCAATTCTTATAAAAAAAAGGCCACTCTCTTAATCAAATCTTATTGGAGATTCTTATTAGTGTGTCTTCAACTACATTCAAGTTTCTATTCTCATAATATAGGTGTTGAATTTGGTAGCAGATGCACTAACTGATTGTAATGCTGGTGTTCGCACTGCAGCTTGTGTATGTTTGAAAAGTGTCACTCGATCAATCAAGGTTGGTGATGTGATCACATTGTGCAATATTTTTTAACTTTTATATGCAAATATAGCTGATGCAATGCCAATACAGAATTTGAGTGCAGGTATTTTATGAATGAAATTATTGTGATTCCGTTGGTTCAGCTTTTCCTTGACCCTTCGACTTCTGTCCAGGTAATAAGTTGTGGAAGTGGCATTATAATTGGTAGGTTACATGTGTTGTATTGTCCAAAACCAAAAGGGAAAAAACCTTCAGAAATTACACATGTCAACACTTCAGTTGTCATCAGATTTCAAGCAAATTTTGCTTTCCTAATTTCGTTCTTAAATCTATGCCTCTGACACTTGAGTTGATTGCAGTTAAATATAAAACATATCATTGGAAAAAATGTGTAAGGTCAACCTAATTCTAGAAGAAAGATTTTGGTTTATATCTAATTTCGTAAAATTATATTGGCATTTGATAGAATTTATTACATTTTTTTTCTGTTTTTTTTAGTTATGTTTTATCTGGTTCAGTGACCCGTTTCCGTGTTAATATTCCCTTGCTATATGTACCTGTATGGGTGTCTCTCTTACACACTTTCCAATACAAAATAATTGAGATGCAATTTGGTATGGCCACAACTTAATTTTATTGTGGTATTGTAAGTTTTGAAGCTGCACTATTTTGACCTGAAATATTGGTTCAACCTCTGCTATATGCCTATATTTGGGGGGGTTTTTGTCAACTTAGGATTAATCATTAAGAACCACATTGTGGTGATTAACTTTTATATTAACCGTACAACAATTTTTTATCTAATATTTCCGACTAATCCACTTTGTTCCACCAGATCTCATAGCTTATGAATTGGGTGGATGTTAATGTCCATTAAATCTTTTTGTTTCCAGGTTGCTGCATTGGGTGCCGTTAGCAATATAGTGGTTGATTTTACAACTCATAAATCTGTTTTTTTACAATGTGGAGGGATGAAACAGCTGGTTCAGTTAGCAAAGTCTATGGAATCAGTTGTCAGGTCAAATGCTTTGTGGGCTTTGAAGAATTTTGTATTCCAAGCGGACAACAGGTTGAAAGAAGGTGTTTTCTCAGAGCTCACTGCATCATTGTTAACTAGCCTTATCTGTGGTAATAAGATTTACAATTCTTATTTTTCTTTCTAGCTTATGTGTTGACACAAGTTCAAATCAAGTTGCTGCTTAATATACATAATACGTTGCAGACCCGGAGCCTTCTGTACAAGAGCAAGCTTTGGCCCTTGTTCGTAATCTAGTTGATGGATGTATAAACTTAATTGAGTTCGTGTTTGCTGAAGATGGCCTTATATTAGGGGCCATTGGAAGACAGTTACAATGTGCTTCAAAAGCTGAGATAGGGATACAGGTTACTATTAACATCCTATATTTTAATTGTTTAAAATTTAAAATTGCTTTGAAATTGGATTGAAGGTCTCACATCTTTACTTATCCCCCAAAAAGAAAAAGAAAAATTACATCTTTTTATTCATTTTTGTCTTTGTAACCAATAGATATTTCGCTAGGTGTAACCTAAGATATTAGTACACATCTAATTATGCCATTTTCATTTGATCAGTTCACCTATATTCTAGTTCAATATATTGAACCAAACATTTTGTTTTGGAATTATAATCGTGAGTACTTTTTGCACAAGCTGTTTACAATTTTTCATCCATATCTGGAATGAAGATGTCATATTTAATTTGTTTTGCATCCTTAACCAGTTGGAAGTTCTCTTAGTCTCACTCAAGATCTTACAACCTTCAAACTTTTCCTCTTTCATCAAATTATTTATATTTTGATTTTTTGAATTCATCGAGAAGTTGCCATTCGAGGAGAAATTTTGCGGACTTGATAGTGGCTAGTTGGATTTGACAAGTTGCCTGAAGTCTCATGATATTCTTTTATATTTAATGATGCAAAGCTCATTTTGTTATGTCAAAAGTGACCTGATTTTTTTATTCATTCATAGGAATTTTACATTGGTTCATATAGACCTAATAAGACTAACTTAGGAAACTCTAAACTGGGAAAGAGATTGATTCTAGGAATACTTGACCTAAAATAAATCCCTCAAAGATAGGGGTTAAAATCACTTGCATATTTACAGAATATCCTACTTAGTACAACCAATATTCCTTATTTAGGAAACTGGAATTTGACATTTCCCCTCAAGCTGGGAAGTGGATATCATCCATTCTCAGCTTGCTCACTAACTTTTGGAAAAACTTCCCAGGCGATCCTTTACTTAGTATGTCTGCCAGTTGACCATCAGTGGACACATAAGGAGTACAGATTAGGCCACTGTCAAGGTTCTCCTTTATAAAATGTTTGTCAACTTCAATGTGCTTTGTACAGTCATGCTGCATTGGATTGTGGGCAATATTGATGGCTGACTTATTATCACAATACAGTTTCATTGGACCTTCCCACTTGATTTTCAAATCTTCCATAAAGATTTTTAGCCATAACAACTCACAAATTTCAAGTGCCATTGCCCTAAATTCATCTTCTGCACTGCATCTAGCCACACATTTTGTTTCTTCTCCAAGTCACAAGGTTGACCCCTAGGAAAGTACAGTATCCCGAGGTTGATCTTCTGTCAACTTTAGACCCTGCATAATCTGCATCAGTATAGGCCTCAAGACCTAGCTTCTCCCCTTAAATAAGATTCCCTTGCCTGGTGTGCCTTTTAAGTACTGTAGGATTTGTTACACGGCCTTAAAATGCGACTCTTTGGGGTTGTGTATGGATTGGCTTACCACACCAACTGCATAGTAATATCTGGCCTAGTATGTGACAAGTATGAGCTTTCCCCCTAGCTTCTGATGGGAACTTTTATCAACAATTGCTTCTTCTAATGCATCTCCAAGTCTGTGGTTGACCTCTATAGGAGTCTCTGTTGGTTTGCATCCCCAGCTTGCATGTTTCTGTCAATAAGTCAACAATATATTTTTGCTTTGATACGAATATTCCTTCCCGAGAATTTGCTACTTCAATGCCGAGGAAGTATTTCAACTTACCAAGTTCTTTGACTTCAAATTCCTTTACTAGGCATTTCTTCAAATCTTCCATTCCTTCCAAATTATCTTCTGTCAATATAATGTCATATGCATAGACTAACAAGGCTATCACTCCCCCTGAAGACGAGTGTTTTTACAAACTGAGTATGATCACCTTGGCTCTGTTTATACCCCCAACTTGAGCATTGCCTTGGTAAACCTTCCAAACTTAGTATTTGGGGACTGTTTCAGTCCATATAAAGCCTTCTTTAGCCTGCATACCACCTGTCTAGTATTTAGATTGAACCCTGATGGGACATCTATGTAGACTTCCTCCTCAAGCTCACCATGTAAAAAGGCATTTTTGATGTCAAATTGTTGCAATTTCCATCCTCAATTAGCAGCTAGTGACAACAACACTCTCACAGTGTTCATCTTTGTAACATGGGCAAACGTTTCGAGGTAGTTTATTCCATACATTTGAGTATATCCTTTAGCAACTAGCCTTGCTTTGTACCTCTCCAAAGAACCATCTGATTTGTACTTCACTGTGAACACCCATCAGCATCCCACTGATTTCTTTCCTTTTGGCAGCTCCACCAAGCTCCATGTCTTATTCTTCTCAAGTGTTTCCATTTCAACTTCCATGGCATTTTTCCAATTCTCATCATTTAAAGCCTCAAATACAGTTTTGGGAATGGGAATAAAGTTTGGATTAGTAAGAAAGGCTTTATGGTTGGGGGATAAGTTTTTGTATGACATGAATAAGTATAAAGGATGTTTTGTGCAAGTTCTAGTTCCTTTTCTAATAGCAATGGGAAAATCATTTAAATCAGGATTTTCAGTGGTAGTGGTATTGTCATTATTGGGATTAGGTTCAGCAGCAATTACCTCGGGTTGTATAGGAGAGGAGGATGATTGAACCCGCACTTGTGCCTTCCTTCTTGAATAAACCAGTAGAGGGCAAGTAGTATCCTGAATCCTTTGCTGTATTTTTGGGGTATAAGGTTCTGTCTCGGGTTGTATGGCTTCAACTTGGGCTGGCTCAGGTTGGTTGGCAGGCTGGTGTGTAGTAATAAGGGGCTACTAGGTAGGTGCTGTAGTAAGGGGATGTTGGTGTGTAATGAGGGGTTGCTGGTTAGGTGTTGAAAAATCAAGGAGGAAGAGATCTTTGTCCTTAACTTCTGTTAATGAGATCTCCCCCTGAAGATAAGGATGGGTACATTAATTCTCTTCTTCTGCAAAAGTAACATCAGCATATACAAAGTGTTCTTTTGTGGTAGGATGGTAACATTTATACCCCTTTTGGGTGGAAGAATAACCGAGAAAGACGCATTTGATTGCCCGTGGATCAAACTTCCCCTTGTTTTGAGAATGTACATGGTCAAAGGCCACACAACTGAATATTTTGGGAGTAAGGTTATTTGAGGTATTGAAATTAGGAAAGAGCTTTGTTAAAGCTTGCATAGGGCTTTGATACTCTAGGACCTTTGTAGGCAGCCTACTTATCATACGAGTAGCAGTTAGGATAGCCTCCCCCAATACTGTTTAGGACATTCTTTTGGAATAAGAGAGCCCTTGTAATAACTAAAATATGTCTATTTTTTATTTCGGCTACACCGTTTTGTTAGGATGTACTAACGCACGATGATTCATGTATGATGCCCCCTTTTTTGAAGTATGGTGAGAGAAATTGATTGAAATAATCTTTGGCATTGTCTGAGCAAAACCTCTTAATTTCAGCACCAAATTGGGTTTTGATCATATTGTAAAAGTTTGGAACGGAGAGCTTACATCAAATTTTTTTTTAGGAGGAATGTCCAAGACACACGAGTACAATCATCAGTAAAGGATACAAACCACCCTGCCCCATAAATATTTGGAATAGAGGATGCTCCCCAGATATCATTATGAATAAGAGTAAAGGGAGAAGAAGTTCTTTTATTGCTTGCTGGAAAAGAAGTACTTTTGTTTTTTGCAAGTTCACAAACATCACAATGAAGGTTTTCAACTTTTAACTCCTTGAACAATAAAGGAAACTTGATTTTAAGGACTCTAAAAGACGGATGATTAAGGCGAAGGTGATGGAGCCAAATTTGTTCTTTATTAGTTTTAACTGATTCGGAGAGAAAAGATAATGGTGAGGAGTTTAGAACACTAACTTGCCCATTGGATTCTTCAAAACACTATAGACCATTTATTTTCTTAGAATGTCCGATCATCCTCCTCGTACCCTGTTCCTGAAAAATACATCGAGTGGGGTAAAAAACATCATTGCAGTTAGAATCTTTGGTAATTTTCTGGATAAATAGAAGATTGGTAAACAATTTTGGAACATGGAGGACATTTTTAAGGGTTAGGGTTTCGCTTACAACATCTCCTTGACCAGCCGCTTTAATTACCAAACCATCAACAACAATTATTTTTTTATCACTAGGACAGAGTGTTTATGAGATAGTTTTGTGAGGAGTGGGTCATATGGTCTGTGGCTCCTGAGTCAATGATCCAAGAACTTTTGGTGGGTATATCCGAGACTTTAGAAGTTTGAGAAGAGGGTATACCTGAAAAAGCTAAACTTCAAGTACCTGTTGAAGAGTGTATACCAGTGGAGACTACCTCAGGTAGTTCTGCCAATTTAGTCTGTACGCTGCCTGGATATTCTGCAAATCACTAGTTGAATTTGAGTGATTTCCTCCATTACTTGAGACTTCTGAAGTAGCCGCAATGTTGTTGGTTTCAATACCTTCAACCATGCCCTTTTTGAACAGATTGTATCGGTTCAAAGGTGAATTGGGAGAGAAGGGGCTGCCAAAATACGAGTGAAAAATCTCCTAGAATCGAGCTAAAAAAGCTGTGATACAATGTCAAAAGTGACCTGATTTTTTTCATTCATTCATAGGAAATTTACACTGGTTCATATAGACCTAATAAGCCTAAATTAGGAAACTCTAAACTAGAAAAGAGACTGATTCTAGGAATATTTCACCTAAAATAAATCCCTCAAAGTTAAGGATTACAATCACTAACATATTTACAGAATATCCTAGTTAGTACAACCAGTATTCCTTATTTAGGAAACTGGAATCTGACATGTTATGGTATGCATGTAGAGTATATTATGAATTAGCAGATAAATATCATATAGGAATTCATTATGTATGTTAGCTTTCAAGTAGTGGCGGAGCCACAGCTTGGTGAGGGTGGGCACGTGCCCACCCTGAAATCCAAATTTTCATCGATTAATTACATATTTTACTGATGGTGTCTACCTTAAAATTTTCATGCTCACCCTGAAATTTGAGTTTTCTTCGATTAGTTATATATTTTACGGACGGTGTTCACCTGAAATTTTTTTTGTACTCATCTCATTTAAATATTTTATGTTGCTAACATATGTGTGCCTACCCTAAAAAATATTTCTGGATCTGCCACTGCTTTCATGTACTTGTTTTTTGTCTATTGAAGTATACGCTTGTGCACCGAAATAAGCTTTACAATTGTGATTATTTGTGCAACGACTGTCGAAATTTTTGCTAGTATCGTTCAAGGATTTGATTTAGTTTCCATATGTAGTCAAAAGGATTTAGATGTCATAGATGCATATCTTGACAATTGAAATGACTAGATTAATATATAAAAACACCATGATTTTATAATTTTAATTGCAATTTTCTCTTTTTAGCTTATTTTGAACTCTTTGCCCTGTAGGGAATGTATGCACTGTGCAATGTGGCAAGTGGTAATGAGTTTCACAAAGAAGCAGTAATACAGCAACTCTTTACACGGATGGGTGACAAGAATCAATATTTTGTGATTAAGTTTTTGCAGAGTGATGATAGCCAGCTACGCACAGCAACTATCTGGACAATCGTGAATCTTACTTGTCCATCGAGTCCTGGTGCACCTGGCCGGCTTGATAAACTGTGCAATGCTGGGATAACTTCTCAGATAAAGAATATGGTTAATGATCCTTGTGTTGATGTTAAGGTCATTAGCATTTTATCTTTTGAACATATTTTCTGTTGGCTTCACTTTTCTGGTTAACCTAAAAGAAATTTTTGTGGTACAGCTCCGTGTGAGAACGGTGCTAGGGCAATCTATGGCTTTCGGGGACAATTAAGCATGTCTATGTTTATTCATTACTCCGTATACGGAAAAGCAAAGAGATTTGAAGCCGTTAGTTTTGTCTTTGCCGCCTTTCTTTTGTAAGATATTTTCAAGGCTTTCTCCCGTGGCTTGTAACAAATTGGTGAGTTTTTGGTTGATTTTTAATTGCTTTGATTGAAAATGGTCATTATTCTGGATTTGCAAGTGCTTCATCCTAGAAGTATAGAACACTAAGTGGGTTAAGGTTTATAATTAATCAAATTGGCAAAGTTCCCATTTAGATTAACAATTGAACGAACTTATCAAATACATCTCTGATGACTGATGACTTATTATAATTGGATTTACAAATGAAGCCATTCACTAATGGCTAATTTGCGATTCTTTTCTTTTGCAGGCACAACACATCGCTTTCGGTTACTGCTTTTTTGTCGGTTGAAGCAGTGGGAGCTGTTATCGGTCAGTTTTACATCAAATAGGCATTTAAGGGATATTCATACAGTTTGGGTCGATATTTACCTATGTATTATCAATTGAGCATTGTACATCTAATAGTGTACCATGGGAAGTTGTAGATATAATATTTCCCTTCAAATTAACTTCCATGAAGAAAGCTTTGTTGTTCTCTATTTCTACCGCTAAAGTATGCTCCCTTTCGATTTATGAAAGCTGCCATTTGGCTAAACTGTTACACTTTTGAAATTTGAAGTCTTTATTACTTTTAGTGGATAATTCACTCTGTTGAAGTTTTTCGTTATCATATAATCATGTAGCTTTTTATGCATCTTTATTGTTAGAAAGTAGAAACATGGGAGTTTATCCTTTGGTAGTGGTAAAATGAGCTATCAATAATTGTAGGCATAGTCACTAAACTTTAGCGTCTGCCTTGTTTTAATCACTAAATTATAAACTGCTCCAATTTTATTATTAAAATTTTCAAATGATTTTTTTATTGGATGGCTAAATCATTAACAATCAAATGGCATGGGATCGTTTGGCCATTGAATTTCAGATATCCTGGTGTCTTTTAAGGCCGCCGTATATACAAATGAACTTGTTTTATCGTTTCCTATGATTGCGATTTTTTTAAATATCTTCAAAACTCATGAAGTTAAACATAAGAAGGTGTATTGGTTTTGGGGTTTAGAAGTTTTCTCAGATTTGAAAGGTTTAGAGTCTTTATTCGAAAATACGAACGGTGAAAACCCTTCTTTTGAGGAGACGAACAACACACCTCAAGTATAAGAGGAGGTCATAGCATTAGAAGATCAAATCTTTAGATGAATTTTCGTCATTTTAAGTGTGTTTCATGAAAAACCGATGTAATGAGAAGAAAGAAACTGAAACAAAATAGCGATAGGTGAAATCGATAACAATGATCACATGAGTTGACCGTTTTTATACAAGAAAAATGAAAAAGATAATTACAATGTATCATATCGTTAATGAATTATTTAACATCCTTATTATAAAAAAATAATTCAAAAAAATTAATGATAAAATTAAAACAATATATGGTTCAATGATTAGAACAAGAGTCTAAACTTCAATGATTAATGACTTATATTTATGAAACAATTATTAATGGTGTAGTATACCCTTTAATTAAACCAACTGATTGAACCATTAGACATTGTCAATGAAAGAATTGGGGTTTGACGGCTATAACGATTCACTTCGATTATTATAGGGAGTCGCGGTCGGTGATTCTATGAAGGAAATAGAGAGTGGTAAGCTGAAGAAGACGATGAATAGTGAAAAGCTAAAAAAGAGAGTTTCAAAGGGATAGAGGGAGTCCTCTTTCCTTGTATTGCACTTAGTATTGTACGATGATTTATATATTGACTCTTAGGGTCTGTTTGTTTCCCGTAATTAGAATTACGGAATTGGTTTTCCCCGAATTCCCGTGTTTGTTTCACGTAATTCGTTTTCCAGAAAATGTTTTCCCGTGTTTGTTTCACGTAATTCGTTTTCCGGAAAACGTTTTCCCGTGTTTGTTTCACGTAATTCGTTTTCCGGAATGTAATTCATTTTCCTAGTAACAGAATTTCCTTTGTGTTTTCTGTAAAATGACTTACGGATTCATTTTCCGTAAGTCATTTTCCGAACTTTTCACTTCAAAGCAAAAATACTCAAAATAATTTTATTTTATGAATTTAATATTAATAAAATATTTTAATATCATTTTCATCAAAATATTAATTATTAAAATATTTAAAATATTTATTAATATTTATAATAATATAATATATTTTTAATATTATAAAATAATCAATTATATTATAATAATATAGATATTATTTTTATTTTAATATATAATAAATTTTTTTATATTTAATAATGAATAATATTATTTATATATTTCAATAATATTTTAGTAAAGATATTAAAATATACTAATTAATATTTTTAAAATATAATATAGTACTATTACTTTAATAAATAATTAATATAATTTATAAAATTTTATTTCACTAAAATATACCGAAAAAATGTTTAAATAACATCTTTCAAACATCATAAAATGTTTTCCAGATATTTTCCAGAAATGTAATTCATTTTCCAAAAATGTAATTCATTTTACAGAAATGTAATTCATTTTCCAGAATTCAAATTCCAGTAATTCATTTTCCAGTAATTCAAATTACAGTAATTCAAATTCCAATAATTCATTTTCTTGAAAACCAATTACAGCTAAACAAACAGACCCTTAGTATTGATATTAGGATTAGAGTTATGATGATGATCCGTAAGTTGACAAATGGATATGATTTTCAAATAATAAATTTAGGTCTAGCAGATCACAGGGACTCATGTTAAGAAATTGTAAGTGGTCCAAGGTTATGGAACTCCGAAGATTAACTCCAGAAGAATAATGGCGGATAAACAATCTAGTATAGATTACGGAAGAGATCTTTTGTAAAGAAGTCCAAAAGAGGTATGACACACACTAAATACCATAGCCAACGCCAACGTTGATGGAATGAATAAGTTTGGCATTCATGGATCCCAAATCCCCGAGTTACTTCTTTTGATAAAACAATGTTACATGACGGGTAATATTCATAATTTATATACAATTCATAAGAGTTCAATCTACACGTAAAAACATAGTTTGGGACCAAACATGGTGATTCTACAGAAAGGATGGATACCAAAGGCTAAATTAAAAGAAAAAGAAAATTCTAAAACAACTACAAATGCATCCCTCAGCCAATATTCTTCTCCGGGTTGATATCATCGGAGGGCCAAACTACAGTTTCCATTAGCCGCTCGCGCATCAGCTCCAAGTTCTCTTCCGAAATCTCGTTGTATATTTGAGCATGATCACATTTCTATACCAACATACATGCATGCATACAATGTCAGGAGATACTGCAGCTTTTTTTTTACAGCACTAAATGTAAAAACTAGTAAGAGATGTTTAATTTACCTTGATCCATTTCCCATACAGATGAAGCCGTGTTATCATCACTCTTTCTGCAAGCTCTTGATTCTCCTATGAATGCCATATACATGAGGTCAGCTAGTTTGAATTTGATATTACATTGTTCTAATATTAGGTTCGTATTCTAATTCATTCTGGTTTAAGTCTACTAGTTGAAAATTACCGGATAATCAAGTTTGCTTAATCAATAAATATTGTGTTATGATTTCTTTTTTTATCTAGTAACAGGCTGATAAAATCTTCGAAGAACAGATGTGGCAGAATGATAACGACAATATCATGATGTTGATAAACAGAATGATAATACATAAAGAAGAAATTACCTTGCCGAGCATCCGTAAGAAGAGCTTGCCATCTCTGGGCTCATTTGATGCAACATACCTGACAATATGGAACACAATTTACCAACAACATCATAATCACACAGTTTCCTTTAATCTCCACATTTTGTTTCAATTTCCAGTGCTTAGAATCATATTTAAACTTTTCGGATTTCGGCTTTTTCGAGTTCAAGTTTAAACGCATTTGAACTTGAATTTCTTCAAGTTCGGGTTCATTTGTCGCCTCTTACTCGTAACACAGTTTGCCACAATCATAGCAAGCCACAGTGTTAATCAGAAGCAAAAAGAGAATGGGTTAAAACCAGATATGCAACTTACTGATAAAACCATGTATATTTTGGAGGATTCATTTCATAGAGCTGAGTAAGAACAGTCCTCACTGCCTTGTATGTGAAGTAATTGAGTAATTGCTGCAGGCAAAAAACCATTTTCATATCAATAAACATTGCCTTATCTAACAACATTTAGATGCACGGTGTTTGAAACTCAGTTTTAACATCGATTAGTGTATTTTTCAGAATGAATTATGCTTCAGGTATTTCCAGTACTAGCTATCTCATCTAATGGCAATGTCAAGGAAATGCAGAAATCTCACCGTTCTAACATCACCAAAAGTATCTTCATACTGCCCTCCCAAATCACTGACAACAACAAGCCTACGGTCCTTGCGCTGCTGCTTCCAGGAACTCTTGCTCAGAATCGTCTTGGAGGACAGCCTCCGATGAGGCCATGAATCCAAAAACGAGCTGCCTAATTCCAAAGAAGCAGGCCTTGCAGCCGCATGCTTTCTTTTGAGGTTGATGTTGGTGGTGGATGGGAGTGCATCCAAGCACAAACATGGACTGCTGTGAGACTCCATAACCGAAGAACCCACCACAGATAAACCCCCCGCCATCTTCAACTGATCACCTCAAACTAAACGACAAGTTCCAATAAAAAAATGAAAAAAGTAAGAAAACCCAATGACCAGATCGGTGTTTTTGGTTTAAACTAATGGGAAGGAAAGAGAGTTTTGATGGCAAGTGTTGTTTGTGCAGAAGGGAACGTGTGGAGAATGTGGCGTGGATTTAAAGCCAAGGTGAAGCTTAACCAGAAGTTTCTGAGGTCCACATTTGTCTGAATTCGGTTTGACTGTTCAAGGCACGAAACCACAGGCTTGTGTTTGGTTTAGCAACTTGTGTGAATCTTGTTGGGATTCAATGAATCTTTGGTCTTCAAACGTGTTAAATTCATCAACCCTAAGTCAATTAAATGAGCTGTTTCAATTTTCAATCTTCATAGTTTCAGTATTCAACTTGTTTAGGTGTTCTTCCTTATGACCGGCTTAACTTCGTACTTACTTTTTTTTTCGAGGTAGAATATATTTAGAATTTTATTAATATATGATTAAACTCAATTTTTTAAGAAAATAATATTTAATTTTATTATTTAGTCTATTCAATAAAGAGAAAATAACTTCAGTGACCAAAAATCCTATATAATATACGATTTTAACCAACTTTTTCCGGATTTGCCAAAATGACCAACAAAATCGCAATGCGGTCGCTAATTCGCAACGCGATCTCCATTATCGCAAATCAGTTTCCAGATTCGCAACGCGATTATGACTATCGCAATGCGATTTTCCAATTTCGCGTTGCGATTTTTCCAATTCACAATGCGAATAAGTAAATCGCAACGCGAATTGGGAAAATCGCAATGCGATACTTACTATCGCAACGCGATAATACAAAATCGCAACGCGATACTGACTTTCGCAACGCGATACCAATTTTCGCAACGCGATTCTGACTTTCGCAACGAGATTCTGACTATCGCAACGAGATAATACAGAATCGCAATGCGATTTTCAAAGTTCGCAACATGTTTTAGTTTCGCAACACAAATTTTTTGGGTATATATCTACGCAACAGCAACAACTCATAACTTAAATCCCTAAATCGCAACTCATTCCATCTCCATCTATCACTCTCTCCGGTGACATCCGTTCCTATATCCGTTCCTACATCATTCCCCATCCGGCAACAGGTCTTAGTTTCGCAGCTCGTTTGTTTAGTAAATTAATTTACAACCATGAAATCATCTAATGTTGATCATGTTTGGATAGATTTGTGTTTTGGAGGGTCATGGGAGAATGTTCATGGTGTTTTACAATATATGCTTTTACCCATGAATCTTCAACTAAAACTGTCATTAAAAAATTTAACTTATGAAACTCTAATGTTACGTGTTTCAAAGAAATTGAATTTAGAGCCCCTAAGTGGATTTAGGCTATCTTATCAGAGAAATGGTAAAGTTTATTTGTTAACCGACAATGAAGATGTTGAACGATTCATTGCTTACATTAGTGTTTCAAGTGATGATGTTACATTGTATGTTGTTGAACCTAGAAGTAGTATTGTTGGGTCAGTAGCGGGTAGTAATCAACTAAGTTTTTCTCAAAACCCACAACCTTTCTCTAATCCAAATCCCAATCAACTTTTAGCACCAAATTCCGGTTTTCGTATTGACCAATTAGACGATGATGAGCCAACATAAAAAATTGTGAGTACTAGTCAGTATTCGAAATTTGATCTTGGTCAATACCCAGACTTTGATATTGGTCAATACTCGGATTTTGATGATGTTTCAGAAGAAGAAACAGACCCTGCGTGTAATGATTTTGATATTGGTCAATACCCGAATTTTGATGATGAAACAACCGTTGCCGAGGAAGATGTTGTTGATGATAATGAGGAGGAAGTTACGACTGTGAATGAACATGTTGAACATCCATTCTGTAATTCATATAATCCTGAAGAAGGAAAAGAAGAAGAAAAAATCCCCGAAGAAAAGAAAATACCACGGGAGTATAACTGGAATATGCTAGAATTACTTCAGATACCGGAAGAAGAGTTGGTAAAGAAAGCAGTTGATTGTTACACAAAAGTTATTCGTATCAAGAAAGATGATTGTTTTGATACAAAGGAAGACTTGAAGATAGCTTTGTATACGAAATGTGTGGAAGATGGCTATCAACTAAAAGTTAACAGATCAAGCAAAGATCGTTTCGAAACAAGGTGTATGATTGACAAAAACTGTACGTGGCGTATGATTGCAAAGAGGATAAAAGATTGCGAAATGTTTTAAGTTAGGACTTTTATTGATAAACATACATGTTCAAGAACCCAAGTTTTTCCTCACCATAGACAGGCAAACAAAAAGGTGTTGGGTGGTTTTCTGGCTGAGTTAATGGTTTTGAATGGCAGGGTATATCGGGGACATGAAATTATGACTGACATGAATGCTCGGTTCAAGATTAGTATATCATATTCTCAGGCTTGGAGAGCCAAATGTTATGCCTTGGAATTGTTGAGGGGGTCGCCAGAAGCATCGTTTGCCCAACTGCCGGCTTATTGTCACAATTTAAAGCTGAAAAATCCTGGGTCGGTAACCCATATCAAAACATATAGAGATGGACGCTTTGAGTTGCTGTTTATCGCCATTGGTGCTGCGGTTAGTAAATCAATATAATTCTGTTGACACATTTTTGTTAGTTACATGCATTTCACATTTAAATGATTATATTTCTTGTGTATATTATTTTGTAGATTCGTTCGTTTATTATTTGCATGCGCCCAATTATTATAGTTGACGGAGCACATTTGAAAGGTCGATACCTTGGAGTAAACTTATTAGCAGTAGTCATGGATGCTAACAATGGGATATTGCCAATAGCGTACGGGGTTGGCAAATCTGAAACCTCTGATCCATGGACATGGTTTATGGGGCATCTTAGGGATTGCATAGGTCCTATTAGCAATCTGACAATCATATCCGATAGGGCAAACTCAATTGACAACGCTGTTAGAAGGTGTTTCCCAGATGCTTTTCATGGACTTTGTGGTGTTCATTTGTATAGAAATCTAAAATCAAGGTCTGCTGGTATAAAAAAACACAAATGGACATACTGGAAGGCTGTAAAAGCTTATCGGAAAGTGGATTTCAATAAGCATATAAACTGTTTAAGACGTGTTTTGCCTCAGTGTGCTCAAACACTAGAAGATGTCGGGTTTGAAATATGGTCAAGAGTACATCAACTTGGAGCAAGATATGGTTTCATGACGTCTAATAGTGCAGAATCAATCAACACTCTAAGTCGTCATTCCCGGAAATTACCCATTACTATGTTAATGGAGTTTTTTCGAGCCTCTATTCAACAGTGGTACTACAAGAAAAGAAACCATACAGGTATTATTTCTTTGAATTCGTAACTTATCATATATTTTACTAAGTATTATTTATTTAAATTTACAGGAACATTGGAACATCGTGTTACACCATGGACTGAAAAAAAGATAACAAAACGTGTTGTGAAGTCAACGTCATGGAGAGTTGAACCATGTTCAAACACTTTGTTTGAAGTACTGGATAATAACTTAAATGGGCTTGTCGATCTAAATGCAAGGACGTGTAGTTGTATGAAATGGCAAACATCTGGTTATCCGTGTGGCCATGTTATAAAAGTTGCTCTTCATCTAAACCAAGATGATTCAAGCACATACGCTATGGATTGCTACACTACAGAAGTATATCGACAGACTTATGCCGAGATTGTCTACCCTATTCCACATCCTTCTGAGTGGGACATACCAGATGACTTACAAACAGTTTTTCCACCAGCCATGGACAGAAGGCTACCTGGCCGACCAAAAAGTCACGATCGTATACCGTCTAAGGGTGAAGAGAAGAAGAGATCGACATGTAGTCGGTGCAAGGAAAGTGGTCATACAAGGTTGACATGTGGATCACCAGTGCCATCACAATCATCTTTTCCTCTACCAAAATATGGATATTCATCAAAATCCAAAGCTCATATGGTGTCAAACAAAAGGCAATCAAAATCGTAATCATCTTTAAAATCCCAATCACAACCGGCTTCACCTTTTGGGACTGTTAACTTAGGTGATTTTTAAATGCAAACGTTGTATTATGTGTATTTTATGTATGCACTTTTAACATTTTCAGTTAGGCATGTATTAGTAACTTGAGTTTGAACATTGCTATGATCTGTTCAGTTGTTATCACTTATTAGACATTCATTTGACTATCGCAACGGGGCTATCGCAATGCGGAAATGGCTATCGCAATGTGGAAATGGCTATCGCAATGCGGAAATGGCTATCGCAATGCGAAATGAAAATCGCAATACGAAAATGAAAATCACATTGCGATTTTCTCGTTGCGATTTTCATTTCGCATTGCGATTCTCTCGTTGCGATAGTCAGTTTCGTGTTGCGATAGTCTGTTTTGCCTTCAACATAATGCAGATTGAAAATCAACAAATCAACTATTACATTTCAATCAATTAAACAAGCACAAATAAGAATTATGTACACATCAATTAAACAAATCAACATTTACAAATCATTTTTTACAAATCAATTAAACAATCAAAAAATAATAATAAGAATTATTTCCTCATCAATTATTGAATCAATGAATCAACTTTTTCACCCGTACATCCATTTCACGCAGCTCACTTAAGGATTAACCTGCAGAAACCAAACATTTGCTCAAACAAGACTTCCTACACATCTAAAACCTACAAACATCAAATTATTGAATTCTAGGTACTTAACCAAACATTTTCAAACCAAAAGGAGTATATATTTTAACAAAACTTGCATTTGACTTACCAATTAACAATGGATACTTTCATAACGCGGATGCAGGTAGGCAGCGTCTCGAATATATCGCTCTAGCCATATAATGCCGAAACCACAAGCCTACTGCAGCTCTATCTCTATCGGTGGGAGGTAGAAACTCTGTGCTTCCCATCGTCAAACGCGCCAAGCACATGCATACGAGAGGACCACAATCCCCTCTAGCTCCCGGTGATTGTTGTGGCGCGGTCTCGTCTCTGACAACTGTAACATTTAACTTCTTTGGCTTCTTGTGTCCAGAATGAGTCCAATAATTAATCCCATCCAAGAATTTAGCCAAATGAGTGTTCAATACCTTGATAATATCTCTCAAATCAGACAGTGATATGTAATTTATCATGCTGTCATATACTATTATCTTCAGAGATGGGAGCTGAAGTTGGACGAGAAGCCAATGACGACGTTCCAAAACAGGGATAAACATCTGCAATCATAAGTAATAATTCATTTATTTGCGCACTTATTTATGAACACCTTTAAAAAATTTAAAAAATAAATACTAACCTTATCGACCTCCCACCATGCAGGATAAAGTTTAGCTTGTCCATTGCCCAACGAAAATGATTCATCTCGTTGATTCTTCAAGTAAACTGCTTGAAAAGCCACCGGCATTATTGTATATCGCGAATTTTTTTAATTTTTCCTAAGTTTCTTTATTATTAGAAGACGTGACACCCACGCATCGATATGCTGTTTTACAAAAAAGACATATATTAGTGAATTACATTAATTTTTAAAAAAATTAATCAAAATCATATATAAGACAAATATAAGACTTACCTCCCCATCGAAATAGCCATTGTCTTCAACCCCTGATAACACGCCCCACCAAGACCGATTAAGCAACAAATACATCTCATCGTTGAGTTTGCTTATGTCAGTGTAACACTCTTGGCTCCGCTCATGTAGATAAAAATCAACTGCGGTCTTAGCCCAAAGGGTATTATCCAGAATTGTTTCCGGTAGTTGTCTCCTCTCCACTTCAGATACCGGAAGGGTATTAGCCGGTAACTCATACGAGAGCCAACTCTCATCCATCATGTCCGGCAACGGTGGGGGTTTCTCAATAATTCGATATATTACCCCATGTGAATCGGGCTCTGGAATGGTGGGAGGGACCTCTTCAACGATGACAGTGGCCTCTTGAACGGTGGGGGGGGGACTCTTGAGGGATGATAGGGGCCTCTTGAACGATTGGAGGGGACTCTTGAGGGATGACAAGTGAGTCGGGCTTCTTCTTGCGGAGTCTTCGCACCATTGGGGTGAACGGAGACGTAATAGCACGTGCACGCTGTCTGATGCGTGAACTCCGTCGTGCAAGAAAAACCCGACGTAAAGCATCCACCTTATTGGGCCGCTAAAAAAATTAATACATAAATCAGTAAATAAACAAACATTATATTAAACAAAGACAAATATGTTTCAAACTTGCATTGTATTCACCCAAGTCATTATTCTATCATAGTTCACAAAATGCATCAGATAACATTCCAGAAGTAAGCACTTATATAAACATTTAAAAGGACAACATATATAAACATTCCAGAAGAAGAATAGTTTACTTTCGCAACACGAAACTTAAAATCGCAACGCGAAAATGACTATCGCAACGCGAAAATGGCTATCACAATGCGAAATGAAAATCGCAACGACAAAATCGCAATGCGAAATGAAAATCACAACGACAAAATCGCAACGCAAAACACAAATCGCATTGCGATTTTCATTTTCTCGTTGCGATTTTCATTTCGCATTGCGATTTTGTCGTTGCGATTTTCATTTCGCATTGCGATAGCCATTTCCGCGTTGCGATAGTCATTTTCGCGTTACGATTTTAAGTTTCGTGTTGCGAAAGTAAACTATTCTTCTTCTGCAAATTGAAACTTGAATGGATTGCATTACTTCAACCAAAAGACAAAACCAAAAACAAATACTAACTTCACAGGGTTAAAGAATAAACAGTTTAGCAGTATTGGCAGCAACCGAATGAATTTACTAAGCAATCTAAGTGAAATGGTTAATATAAGTAAAATTACGAGTAAATTTATCATCAAGTTAAATATGAAAATTCTTAAACTTACCTCGTTGCGTAGAGTATGAACCTCATTCTGCAACAATGCTATCATCTCACGTAGAGCGGCTACCTCACCACGTAAAGTAGACACCTCAACACGCCATGCACCATCGTCTTTGCGTAAAGTACCGACCTCCTCACGCAAGGCATTGACCTCATCACGTAACTCCCCTAACTCATCCCGTGGAGGTGGAGGTGGAGAACAGGGATATAAACGTCGTGGCATCTTTGCCGGTCGCCTATCTTGAGGTGATGGTGGAGAAGAGGCTCGATGATGTGACAGAATAGGTGATGGCTGTCGTTGTGGAGGTGTATAGTCGGGTCAATCAGGTGATGGCTCTGGGTGAGGTGATGGCTCCCGAAGTGGAGGCTGCTCATCATCCGTTCCATCAAAAAAACGCTTACTAGCTTGCCACCAATCAGTGGCAAGCTCAGCTTCCGTGGGTGTCAGCCTCTGTAGTGGAGTGTTGGCCTCCTAACAATATAAAAGCTCAAACAAAGTTAAACGTGTACTAGTAATAACTTGTTTATAAACATATGATAGTATTTATGTTAACTTACATTATTTATTGTCGTATACCGTAGTAAATCTTCTCATTGCAAGGTTCATTTCCTCTTCCAGGAAATAATCCTGGGAATATCATTTGAAGTTTTTATTGCATATGTCTGCATGGCGAGAAAGGCCTCAAATATCCAAATCTACAAACAATATAATAACAAACATTAGTAATTGTTAAATAATTAATTATAATTTTGGAAACATTATATAAAAATTCTTACCTTAAAGGCCCAAATAAAGCCTGTCAAAGTGTATTTGGAACCATCGCCATGCAAACTTTTTCGATCATCCAAGACATACGATAACTTATTCCATGTAGCTTTCCATAAATACGAACCCCACGGAAACAGGTTCCACGCATTTAGGTCTTCTACCAATTTGATTAGATCATTCGAAATAGGTTGTCTGGCCTCTCTGCCTAAAAAGTTGGCATGCAAAAGTATTAGAAGGCATACTCGGACAACATCGACGTCATTCATCCGAGTAAAACCATCTTTCTTATTCAATAATCTCGTCAAGTCTTCCACGTGTAGATTCGGCCTCTCCAGCTCAGGAAAAACCCGGGATAGCCATGATGGGCGGGTAATATGTCTAGTGTACCGACCTACATCATCGTGTCTGAAGCGTAGACCGGTGATTAAACAAAACTCCTCCCGCCCAAAACACGTATACGCCGGTGGAAAATCAAACCATATCTCTTCATCACGACGTTGTATAGTATCTGGTAGATCGCTAGTCATGGTTTGAAGAAATAGGTGTGTCAACATCGCATCTCCACCGGGATGTTGTACTTTCAGCCATGGCCCGAAGCAAGTATCCTCAAACATTTTTCTTTGTGCAGGTGAAAGCTTCGACGCAATTGTTTTGGCCAGGCTTACTTTATTTCTTAAGGTCAATTGAGCCGAATAAAAGTTCTACAAAAACAATAAACATACTAAGTTAGATATACCAAAAACTACACTGTAAAGATATACCAAAAACAATAATAAACATAAAGAGTAGTAGTTTATCCTTCAAACTTAAATTTGCAACACTGTGAATTTCGTATTTGTCTTTGTTTTTTGGTTGAAGTAATGCAATTCATTCAAGTTTCAATTTGCAGAAGAAGAATAATTTCTGAAAATGAAAATCACAACACGAAAATGACTATCGCAACGCGAATTTGACTATCGCAACGAGAGAATCGCAACGCGAAACTAAAATCGCGTTGCGATTTTGTCGTTGCGATTTTCATTTCGCGTTGCGATTCTCGGTTGATTTAATAAGCAATCTAAGTGAAATGGTTAATCTATTATTGAAATTACCAATAAACTTATCATCAATTTCAATATGAAAAACCTAATAAAAATGCAAAAATTTCAAAATGAAAATAATTAAAAAAACTAACCCTCGGTGGTTGATTTGGTTGATTTTCCATTTCTGATTGTGAGGGTGGCTCTGAGAGAAGGAGATAGACGAATTTCGCCGGAGATGGGGACGGATTTCGTCGGAGATGGGGACGGATGTTGCCGTAGAGAGTGAGAGATGGAGATGGGACTGAGTTGTGATTTTAGGTTATGAGTTGCGATTACGGGATATTCTGTGGATTGTTCAGTGTTTCAATATATTAATATTCGTGTTTGGAATTTGAAAATAAAATACGCGTTGCGACACTAATAGCGCTTTGAAAATCGCATTGCGATTATGTATTATCTCGTTGCGAAAGTCAATATCGCGTTGCGATTTTGTATTATCGCGTTGCGATAGTCAGTATCGCATTGCGATTTTCCCAATTCGCGTTGCGATTTACTTATTCGCATTGCGAATTGGGAAAATCGCAACGCGAAATTAGAAAATCGCATTGCGATAGTCATAATCGCGTTGCGAATCTGGAAACTGATTTGCGATAATGGAGATCGCGTTGCGAATTAGCGATCGCATTGCGATTTTATTGGTCATTTTGGCAAATCCGGAAAAAATTGGTTAAAATTATATATTATATGAGATTTTTTGTCACTGAGATTATTTTCTCTTCAATAAATTCTATATTATTTTGATTCAATAAGGGATAAAATCAATAAAAGAAGCAGATTCAGTATTATTTGGCCGATATGTATTAATGTTTATATAAAGAACATTGTAGCATTGATTATAACATCATAGCTTAACGCTAAAATCCTGAAAATTATTTATGCAATTCGATGAGAATATCTAGAATTACACCTAAATAGAGTTATAAACGAGACGAGACAGATCGTGAGTTATTCGAGATCGATTTGATTAAAGCTTGATAAATATTTGACTGGAATGGATTCGATCTGAACTCGAGCTCGACTTGAGTTCTTAACAAGTCAAAACAAACTATTTGATACTTGACTCGAAAAACTCACGAGCAACTCAGAAATATAATATATATTAAGATTTTATTTATTTTAAAATAAATTATTAATAATATTAACATTTATGTGTTGTTGATTTTTTTTTAAATTAAAGTATAAAGTTTTCATGTATTTAAGGTTCATGTTCGAGTTTAAGTTTGAGCTTCAATCGAATTAAGTTTAAGATTTTTTTATTTTGAGTTTTTATGAGCTTCAATTCATGGTTTTGAGTTCGAGTCGAACTTGAAAATTTAAATATCACGATTTTTTGAGCCGAATCAAGTTTTATTTTAGAGTTTTCGAGTCGAGTCGAACTAAGTAAACTCCATCTCAACTCGATTCGTTTACTGTCCTAGACTTAAATAAATAATTCGTTGTTCAAACAAAAATAGAGACACCAATATGGTTCCTTTAGGTTTTTATGATTTTAATTTCTTTTTCATTTATAAAATAATTTTATAATTTTATATAAATATAATGTTTTTTTTCGGAATTTAACAAAATTAAAGTACAGGGAATAATGTGTAACTCGAATATAATGAAGGGATTAAATATAGAATTTTTCCAACCAAAATAATTACAGGCTTCGTTGAAAATTGAAATTATGAATAAAAGACGATCATTATTATCCACCAATTCGTATGTTTTTTTTAAGAATACAGGGGGGGAATCAACAAAGATTAAGCAGTGTTAATCGAATTCTAGTCCATACCCAGCAGTGGGGTAATAACCAAAGGAGGCTGAATATAGCGAATCGTTCTACACGGTTGGTCCCAAGCAATCCTCTCCAACGCATCAGTAACGCTATTTCCTTCACGCAAAGTATGAGCAGCACCTTGCTGCAAGAGCAGAACCACCTCTGTGCAATCAGATTCCACAATAACATTAGTAATCCCCAACTCCCACGCCATCCTTAAGCTCTAATAAATTCCCCATAATTTCGCATCAAGCACCGAGCACTACCCCAGAGCCTTAGTAAACCCCGTCACCCAGTTTCCATGTGAATCGTGTATAACCCCACCGCAAGTCGATAGACCTGAGGACTGGTTATGAGCACCATCAGTATTTATTTTGCATAAGCAAGTAGGATGGGGTTTACAGGAAACAAGTTCACGATTTGCACAGTGAACAAACGGATCGCTTGAGATATGCAGCAACGCCGTTTGTTTCGCTTCAACGCACAGCCGATGGCCACAACTAAGAATACTTTCCCAAAAAATGGCATCCGTCTCAAAGATTCGTTTGTTCCACCGAGTCCATAGGCACCAAAGTAAAGATCCGAATAACAAATCCCACTCAAAGCCATTGATCGGAAAATAAGATGTATTCGAAAGGTTGGAGCGGATCCATTCGGCCAAATCCATAGCCAGAAATTCTCTCGGTCTCTCCGGTCTAATAAGAGCTAACCAAGTGGAAATGGCAGCATCACAATCTCGGGAGATTGATTCCATCGCAGCACCACACAAGCCACACTCAGGATTATTTTGTCATATGACGCCGAACACGTTCTTCATTGGCCATTAACCTGTTCTTACAAATTAATCAGCATAGCATTTTAATCTGATAAAGGCCTCTATGCTTCGAGATACTACGCCACACGCCAGAGTCCATCGCATCTAAATCACCAAGCCTCCGAGTTTAAGCACTTGACGTGGTGAAGCGTCGTTTTTTATCCCACTTCCAGCCATGGTAATCCTCTCCACCAGACGGGGATGGAGGTTTAACCGCTGCAAGAGCTAAAATAATAGAATCCAGGAGGGAGTTCCTAAGTTGGTTCCATTTCCAATCCTCATCGTTCCCAACCATAGAACAAACCGGAACAGAAACCATAGGGTCAAGAATGGTTCCTACATAGTAATTTATTAATGGTCCTACATCACCCACCCAATCATCCCTCTAGAATTCAATTTGTGAACCCGAGCCGAGAGTCCAAGTTATTCCTTGACGAACTTCTGGCCGGACCATATTCAAACCTCTCCAAAATCGTGAACAACCATTCCGGAATAAAGAAAATGGCAGCATATCCGTCACCTTATACTTAGCTCGCACCACTTTGACCCATAAATGGTCTTTGTTGGAGAGAAGACGGAATCCAAGCTTCACAAGAAAAACCTCGTTCTGATTCTCCATTCTCCCTAAGCCAAGTCCGCCCTTGCTTTTAGGTAGACAAACTTGCTCCCAACAGACCAAGTTTGCCCCTCTCTTTTCTCCTGAATGACCCCAAATAAAGTTCCTTGTGAGCCGCTCAATCTCCTCACATATTCCTTTCGAAAGATGTGTGTTTTGTATTACATAAGAGAGGATTGTATTCAACACAGATTTGGCGAGAGTTACTCTACCAGCTAAGGAAAACGTTTTTGCTTTCCAACCAGCAAGACAATCACGGACACGTTGAACAATGTAATGATATGTGTCAATGGTAGCACACTTATGTAGCAGAGACACACCAAGGTAACGCCCCAAATCATCAACTTTGATAAATTGAAAGCCACAACTAATATCTCCGGCAAGGTGATGATCAACATTACTAAAGAAGCAAATGATGGCCTGAACTATAACAAAAATCATGGATGACCCTCTGAATAACATCCAGTTGTTCTAATGAAGCCTCGGTAAGCAAGACAAGATCATCAGCCAAAAATAGACGAGTCAAAGGAGGGCCTCCCCGTGAAAGAGTAATTGGGATCCAATTACCATCCGAAACTTCTTTCTAAATAGCCTGAGCCAAGCGTTCCATACATAAAACAAAAAGGTACGGCAAGAGGGGATCGTCTTGACGAATACCGCGGGAAGGAGAGAATTTCTCCAATAAAGCCCCATTCTATTGAATATTTGTAGAGACCATCGAGACACAATTCATGATGAGATTCTAGAGGTCGTTTGGGCATTCGAAATCCTACAGAGTATCGTCAATGAAATACCACTCAAGACGGTCATAGGCCTTCTCCAGATCTATCTTAATTGTCATCCAGCCTTTCATGCCTTTCTTCGCGTCGAATGAATGACCTATTGAGCAATTATGATGTCATCGGCAATATTCCGCCCCGGTACAAAGCTAGTTTGGTTGTCAGATATCAACCTCGGGAGGAGGGGTTTGAACCGATTCACAATCACCTTAGTGACCACTTTATACGGGACAATACAAAGGCTTATTGGCCTGAATTGAGAAATATACTTAGGGGTACTAACCTTCGGAAATAGAGCAAGAATAGTTTTGTTCATATCAGCTGGCATTGAGTGAGTTGCAAAACAATTCTGAACAGGCTGGGAGATTTAGTCGGGTCCATACTAAATACAGTTTGACGAATCTCCTCATCAGAAACTTGATCCAAAAGCATAGCAATATAGTCATCTGAAAGAATAGGGAAACGACCACGGATATTACAAATGTATCCAAATTCCTCATCACTCGTGAAAAGCTTTTTGAAAAAGTCAACCGCAATATTACCCAACTCCAGTTGATCTGAACAACAGGTACCATCCAAATGTTTTGACATCATAATAGTATTTCTTCGACGTTGAAATTTAGCAAAGGCATGATAAAATTTTGTATTTCAATCTCCATTTAGCAACCAATTTGAGCGAGATTTTTGCATTCAATGACTCTCCTCTTGTGCAAGAAGTTCTTCTAACTTTCGTTTTAGCTTTTATTCTAACTCCAAGAGATCATCCATCGGTCGGTCAATGGATAAGATCAGAGTCTATCCGCCTTAGCCTGTTCATTAATTTTTTCTTTCGTTCACCAATTAGTCCAAAATTGGAAACATTCCAGTCGGCTAGTTTAGTCTGAAAATTTGCCAAATTTGTAGCTAAGTCTCGCTCTCCATGCCACTATTCGTTAAGCAAAGTTTTGAATTCCCCATGGTGTTGCAAGGCAAACAAAAAACAAAATGGAATAGCCTCATTATGGCTGGGTGCAACGGTAGTATGGAGCAAGAATGGGCGGTGGTCCGAGTCAAGGCAATCAAGATGAAAGTTAGTTGAATCAGTGAAGGTAGTCAACCAGCTGGAGTTAACGAGACAACGATCTAATCTATGGAAGAGGGAACCCCGAGACCAAGTAAACGGAGGATCCTGAAACCCTAAATCCAAAAGAGCACAAGTATCAATCAGATCAACAAAATCCCTACTCACGCCTGAACGACCCATAGCCCCTCATTTCCTCTCATCACAACTGATAATAGCATTGAAATCCCCCACCAAGAATCCAGGGAGTGTGCGGACCATGTTTAAGTTTATTTAACTGAGACCAAAGATGCTTCCTGTAAATATGTTGAGGGTTACCATAGACAACCGTGATAAAAAAAAATGAGACGAATCCAACTTGAGGAAGTAATAGAGCAGTGAATAAATTGATTAGAAACAGATAAAATATCAGCATGCACCTCATTACGCCAGAGAAACCAAATACCTCCACTGAAACCTTGAGCTTCAACTGGAAGGAATTTGGAAATGCTATCATAGTAATCACATAGTCCACTCTTGCACCACTGATACGAGTCTTCATTAACGCCATTACTAAGGGATAGTGATCCCGAATCAATTGGCGAAAATAGCGTCAATAAGTGGGGCTAGCAACCCCTTGACCATTTCAAAAGATGCAGTTTAACATTAAAAATCATTGATTGGATTGTGCCTCAGCACCTGTAAGATCCGAGTCCGAGAGCAAGGAAACATTCTCCATAACAACATCAGCCTGGCTCTCCTTGCCCGAAGCTGGAACAAATTCATTCATCTTATCAGGAAATTACACAGTGGCATTTCTATTAGGATTAACCGGCTGAATCCAATCAGTTAGTACAGGGAGGGAAGGGGTCTTATATGGATAGAGTTGTTTCACTCGAAGACTCTTCGTTCCCACAACGAGACTACATCTATTACTATGGTTGTCTTTAGTCCGATCAAAGATAGAAACAACTCCATGCTGCCCAGAGCGAATACTCGACTCTAGAAAGTAACACGAACGTTCTTGTCTGCTCTCATAGTTTCAACATGTGGTTTTACCACGCGAGTAGGGGGCCCAATAGTACTGGAGTCAGTGATAGCTTTGACTGCAGAAGATTGGGCTTCAGGAGATCCTGTAGAAGTACTCGCACCCACCGTATTCACCTTGGATAATCTATCCTTCTGGTTATTTATATTCCCTATTGGAATGGCTTCCATAGCGTCTTTCTTTCTATGCGAGGTTGTATTATTTCTGGGTTTAGAGTTTTCCTCAATAGCGACCACCAGGCTAGGAACCTGTTCCAAGTAATAAACATCCAAACTTTCAAGAACCGCAAACCTGACAGTGTTGTTAGGGTTAATATTATCACCCTTGACCGTGTCCACTTTCGCATTAGCTGTGCCTTGTTTAACACGAAGACGACGCCTACAGGTCGGAGCTAACATCTAGGGACCATTAAGGTCATCTCCTTTCTTCTCAATTTGTCCACCCTCAGCAGTCTGATTTTTTAAAAGAGTACTAGCACTCACCGAATCTCCAATGGGTATATTCTCACACACGTCCCGAATATATCCATAAACTCCACGCCGAAAGCAAACATTCTGAAGCCCCTCCTACTCAATTTTCTGGACAAATCCATCGATATCAATACATGGTAATAGCGGTTTGTTCACATCAACTACTGCTAATCGTGCAAATTTCTCTAGTTCACCCATGTTGGTGTTATAATCGATCTTAATGACACTCCACAATTCAGCCGTTAAGAATCGAAACATGAACTTTGTGTAGTACCAATAGGGTAAACCTTGAAGACGAACCCATATAATAACATGAGAAGGGTGTTCTTTTGCTGTTGAGAAATTGCGGCTCCAAGGTTGAACGGTAAGATAACTCCCGAAGATCATCCACTGGCCCTCAGATAGGACTTTGGTATAATCATCCGTACGACCAAACTGAACTAGATAATAATCATGATCTAAATCTACTACTTGTATTTGACCTTGTGGGTTCCAAAGTTGATTAACCTTAGTCAATAGAGCATGATAGCATATAGATTTACCAAGAAGACGCACGATCACTGTTTGTTTCATGTTTTGGTCAATCGTTCGTGTACCCTGGTAGAGAATTGTATCACTGGATACGCACCATTTCGATCCATCACAACATCCCCTTCTTGAATACAATTACATCATCATCTTCAAACTCGTGAAAAGGGGGATGGGTTACACTAGCAGAATTAGCAACAGTTTCAACATACGTCATCACTCGTTCAACACCCTCAGTATTCACATGAGAAGTAGGAATAGACATGTTGAGATCTTCATCCATCGGGCTAAAAAGAACTTGGGGATCCATCTTTGTGCCACCAGTAAGGCGGCCCTTCTTCGTTTCAGGCTAAACCATCAGATCGGCTGAAGAGCCTGATCGTTCCAGCTAGGGATCAACCGATATACCCGCCGACAGTAACACCGATTGGTCAGAACCACTCATCAAACCCTAGTTTGCTATAAAGAATTCCTGAATTTTCGGAGCACACTTAATTCGTATTGTTTTATGAAAAGAGCATGGGAGAAGAAACTGTTGAATGTCATGCAAATTTAAGGTTAAACTACATAAATAATCCTCAAACGTTTAGAGTACTTGCATATTAACCATTAAATTTTTTAAACTTACGATCTAATCAGTGGAATTTAATTCATTCTTATTACAATCACAATCGTAAAAAAACTAACATGAAACATTAACTCTTTTTTATTCGATCCTTCCCAAAAAAGGAAAATTTAAGCTCTTTTCTTAATAATTAACTATCTTATAGAATGATTAACGACTTCTATATATTAATCTTTCTCCTCTTTTCCTTTCACTTTTTTATTCGATCCTTCCCAGACATCTATGGTGCTCGAACCTAGGTCCTTAAGGAATATTAACAATTCTTTTACCACGGAGGTCACTTGACTCATGCTTAATGAAATAAATTAGAGTGGTTAAAATAGGAAAGATTTGAAAGTTGAGTAGTTAAATTAAAAAATTTTAATTTTTAATACCAAAATAAGAGTGAGAAAATAGTTGAGTGATAAATGATGTATTTTACCTATAAAAATATAGTTTTGTTAAATTTTTAACGAACGAACTACTAAACTGAAAAATTAGAAAAAAACTATAGTTTAAATATTGAAATAAACCAAAAATTAATAATTTAGAAACCAAACGCCTAATTTACCTAAATTAAAATTGGAAAAAGTGGATAGGGGAGAAACTGATAGTCTTTACTAAAATTTAGAAAGAAAGAAAAAACAAAGGATTAAAATCCTAAAATTAAAAGTAGAAACCATATGATGGAAGTCTGGTTAGCAAACGTTGACCTTCGTAAAAGCCTTTCCAGATAAACCAAAAGAAGGGGTTGTGATAAGCTGAACAAATTTCCAGATTTCCTCTCTGCAACTTAAACAAATTTAAGCTGAACGATTCTTGAATAGAATGGCTGCTGAATTGGTGGGTGGAGCTTTCCTTTCTGCTTTTCTTCAAGTTCTGTTCGATAGGATGGCGTCTCCTGAAGTCATAGACTTCATCAGGGGAGAGCGACTGAACCGCCCACTGTTCCAAAAGTTGGAATCCACCTTGCTGTCCATCAGTGCCGTGCTGGACGATGCAGAGGGGAAGCAAATCGTGAACCACAATGTAAAGAAGTGGCTTAACGAACTTAAAGATGCTGTTTATGATGCCGAGGACCTCATGGATGAAGTTTCAACCGAAGCTTTGCGATGCAAGCTTGAAGCTGAATCCCAAACCAGCACCACCAAGGTACGCAAGTTTTTCTCTTCACTAAACCCATTTCATAAGAGAACTGAATCTAAGCTTCTAGAAATACTCGAGAGGATTGAGTATCTTGAAAGACAAAAAGATGTGCTTTCTTTGAGAGAAGGTTTTGGGGAAAAGTGTTTGAGAAAATTACCTGCCACTTCCTTGGTGGATGAGTCGAATGTATATGGGAGGGATGATGATAAAGAAGCTATAATGAAGTTGTTGCACACAGATGATTCGAGTACCGATGGGATTGGGGTGGTTGCTATAGTTGGTATGGCTGGGATTGGGAAGACCACACTTACCCAGATTGTTTACAATGACAATAAAATGAAGGAAGTGTTTAAGTTTGACCTCAAAGTATGGGTTTGTGTTTCAGAAAACTTTGATGTTTTCCGAGTGACGAAAGCGATCCTCGAGGCCATAACTGGTTTGAGTTGTGATGTTGGGGAACTTAATTTGCTTCAAGTTAAGCTGACTGATTGTTTGATGGATAAGAAGTTTCTTCTAGTGTTGGACGATGTTTGGAATGAAAATTATGTCCATTGGGAGGCCTTGAAGAAACCTTTAACTCATGGAGCTCAAGGGAGCAAGATCATTGTCACCACACGAAATGAAAGTGTTGCCTCGATTATGCGCACCGTCCCTTCTTATCATCTGAAGCAGCTAGAAGATGAACAATGTTGGTTGTTATTTTCCAAGCATGCATTTGGTAATAAAAGTTCCAGAGAGGACGTAGTGAACCTAGAAATGATTGGTAAAGAAATTGTGAAAAAGTGCCATGGCCTACCTTTAGCAGCCAAAACAGTCGGAGGTCTCCTTCGATCCAAAAGGGATGTCAATGAATGGTGTAATGTGCTGGAGAGCAATATGTGGGATTTATCAAATGACGATGGCAACATTGCTCCTGCTTTACTACTGAGCTACCATTATCTGCCCTCATATCTAAAGAGATGCTTTGCATATTGTGCTATATTCCCCAAGGATTATGATTTTGAGATTGAGAATCTGGTCCTGTTGTGGATGGCCGAAGGATTGCTGCCACAACCAACACGAAACAAGAGACCAGAAGATGTCGGGGTTGAATACTTCAACAATCTACGGTCAAGATCATTTTTCCAACAATCAAGTGGCAATAAAAAGCTCTTCGTCATGCATGATCTCATTCATGATTTAGCCAAATTTGTGTCCCAAGGGTTCTGCTTGAGTTTAGAAGTTAATGATTCTAATAAAATCCAAAAGACGGTTCGTCATTTTTCATATGCCAGAACTAGTTATGATGATTCTCAAAAGTTCAATGCCTTTCATGAAACCAAGTGTCTGCGCACCTTCCTACCTCTAAACCCCTTTAATTGGTTTGAAATACTACCTTATCCAGTGTATCATGATTTATTGCCAACATTAAAATGTTTACGAGCTTTATCTTTGTCGAAGTATGAGAATGTAACGGAGTTGCCTGATTCAATAGGAGACTTGCAACTTCTCCGCTATTTGGATCTGTCATACACTGCAATTGAGAGACTACCGGAATCTGTTTGTGCTTTGTATAATTTGCTGATACTATTATTAGCAGATTGTGGTTCACTCATTCAGTTGCCGAACCATATGGGAAAACTTGTCAACTTGCGTCGCCTTGATATTAGCAGGACACGGAGCCTCAAAGAGATGCCACTACAAATGAGCAAATTGGCAAATCTACAAACACTAACTGCTTTTATTTTGGGGGACCATAGTGGATCTAGCCTTTCAGAACTTGGGAGCTTCGGCAACTTAGAGGCAGTCTAGCTATTTTCAATCTTCAAAATGTTGTCGATCCTAGAGAAGCTTTGGAGGCAAAATTTAAAGACAAAGAGTACCTCACCGAGTTGATATTGAAATGGAGTGGTCATACTCTTGATACATCTACTGAAAGAGATGTACTGAGCATGCTTCAGCCTCATACAAACTTGGAAAAGCTATCCATTGAATCTTATGGTGGCACAAAATTTCCTGATTGGTTAGGGGATTGCTCATTCTCAAACATATCATCTTTGCAGCTTAGCCATTGTAAATACTGTTTCTTCTTGCCACCACTTGGGCAACTACTATCCCTCAAAGAGCTCTTTATCATTGGATTTGATGCTGTTGAGAGGGTCGGAGTTGAGTTCTACAGAAACGGATTATCTACGGTCAAGCCCTTTAGGCGGCTTGAAATTTTATGGTTTGAGAGGATGTCGGAGTGGAAGGAATGGCTTTTCTTTGAAAAAGACGCTGAAGGACATTTTCCATGTCTTCAAGAGCTTCATATACAGAAATGTCCCAAGTTAAGTGGGGCTCTTCCGGACTACCTTCCTTCATTGAGAAAATTAATGATCATTGATTGTCAGCAACTCATGGTTTCACTTCCGCAGACTCCAACCATCTACGAATTGCACTTAGGCTATTCAGATAAGGTGTTTTTGAAGCATATTCTGCCTGGACTGCACAAGTTTACAGTCAGAGGATTCTCCACGCTTGAATCTCTACCTACAGGGATAATGCATTCCCTTTGTTTACAAGTGCTGACAATCTGTGATTGCCCATCTCTTTCGTCGCTTCAAGATGTTATGCTGTCCACTTTGAGAAGACTTGATATCATGAGGTGCAAGAGACTAGAATTGCCTATGTGGTCAAGTTATGCTTCCCTGCAAACATTGTGGATGTCCTTTAGCTGCTTTTCTCTAAAGTCCTTTCAGCTACAATCATTCCCCAAACTTAATCATCTCCGAATAAGAGGATGTAATTTAAATTCTCTTTCAGTTTCAGAGGGCCATTATCAGGTTCTTCCATCTCTCAACTCCCTCAGAATCAGTTTATGCCCAAAATTTGAGTCATTTCCAGTTGGTGGATTGCATGCTCCTAATCTCACAGTCCTCGAAGTTTCCGACAGTATGGAACTAAAATCACTGCCTGAAAATATGCACTCCCTTCTTCCGTCGCTGAACTCGTTGAAGATACGCAACTGTCCAGAACTTGAGTTATTTCCTGAAGGTGGGTTGCCTTCGAATTTGAACTCATTCTCTGTCTCGTTTTGTGAAAAGTTTACTGCAAGCTTCAAGCACTGGGATTTGCG
Source organism: Hibiscus syriacus (assembly GCF_006381635.1). Classification (NCBI taxonomy): domain Eukaryota; kingdom Viridiplantae; phylum Streptophyta; class Magnoliopsida; order Malvales; family Malvaceae; genus Hibiscus; species Hibiscus syriacus. The sequence continues at coordinate 127,181 of NW_024063027.1, read as the reverse complement.
GAGGCTTGGCTCCCTTAAATACTTTAGCATCAGGGGAAAATGTGAAGGTGTTGATTCTTTTCCAGGTGAAGGTTTTCTGCCTTCAACACTAACATTTCTTTACATTGCTGAAACTCCCAACTTTAGATCACTCAACAACAAAGCACTCCAACATCTCAGCTCCCTTAAAACTCTCAAAATTCGAAGATGCCCGAACCTTCAATCTATGTCCGGTCCTGAGCTCCCAGAAGCCCTCTCTGTTTTAACAATTAAGGACTGTCCTTTGTTGAAGGCAAGGTTGCTGAAAAACAAAGGGGAAGATTGGCCCAAAGTTGCTTTTGTCCCCATAGTTGAAATTGATGATGCGGTTATATGAGCTTAACACATCAATTCCGCAAAAGTTCCATCATGGTTGTAACTTGCAAACTGCAATTTGCCAACTATTCTGCATGTTCAACAATCAACCTCAGAAACCAGTTCTTTTCCCAAACTGGTATTGAATCTTGGTGTAGTTGCCTCAATTTCTTGATTTGTTTTGTCTGGTGCTACACATGAATTGGATTCTTAACATATTTTGTTATAAATATGTTTAAAATAAGATATATTATATAAAGTTTGAAATGTTGATGTAATCTTGTAGCTCATTGAGGTAGGTTGTTAATGGAAGTTGAATTTAGTATGAAGCCCATATGAGTCGGCCAACTTCGCTTTAGCCGAAATCATAATAAATCCAGAACGATTCTCTCGTTTAGTCGTCTCCTTTCCCTTCCCTAATAACACAGACAAATATCGCATAAAAAGAAAGGAAATTTGAAATCTGGGTTTCCTTCTTTTGAATCGCCTCATCTTTTGCGATTTCCATTCCCACCATATTCTTGTTTCTTATTATTGGATAAATCGCTGACCCAACATCATCACTCTTCTTCCTTCATTTTTTTTCTCACTTTTCCTTTATAGGGGAGGGGTAAAATTCAACATGTTCTACAGGGGGTAAAATTCACTTGCTATTCTTCCTTTTTTGTTTCTTGTTTGATTCATATATGTGATTTTATATTGAGTTAACTACATGGTTAGTCACTTATCTTTTAGTTTTGTACATTTTTAGTCATTGATTTCAAAATTCATAGATATGATAACTTATGTTTTTATTTAAACATGGTTTGGTCATCCGGAGCTAACAACCGTTAATAGCAGTAAATATTTTGATATATTCACACATTTGGTTATTGTTATTTACATATTCTCTCAATTTAGTCATACTTTTAATAAATTAAAATAAATTATATATTTTTAAATGAAAATAAAAAATAAAATATTTTTAAATTAAGTTAAATATAAAATATATTTAATAAGTTAATATAAAAATATTTTAAGTTAATATATATAATTATATTATATATATATAAATTTCTAAAATTTAAAATTTAAAAGTCTATAATATATATAATACACACATAAAGTTAAAAAAATTCAAATTACATAATTGAAATAAAATTATTAAAATTTAAAATAAAGAAATATAATTAAATTTCAAATGTTTTGAAGTTAAAATAAAAATTTTAAAAAATAATTTAGAACATTATTGTGTCAAATTTTAAGAAATTAAGATTTTAGAACGTTAGATTGAAATAATTTGAGGATTATGAATAAAAATGAAAATATATAATAAATCGGGTATCTGGTCAGAGGGTACTCGGTTAACCAACAATTTGTGACCCATGCTCAACTATGAAACCTGGTCGGGTACCCGATCCGAAAAATCGAGTATTTTTATTATAAATACCCGATATTTTTTGACTGGGTCAGCGGGTCGGTACTTTTGAACAACCTTACTGGCATAACATGTGGCATCGTTCGATTGGATGATTAAATTTATTTTAATTTATTAAAAGTATGACTAAATTGAAAGAACATGTAATACAAGACCAAATGTGTGATTATATCAAAAATATTTAATTGCTGTTAACGGCAATTAACTCGGCGGGGTGACCACATCTTAATTAAATAAAAACAAAAGTACCAAATCTTGTTTAAATAGAAAACGTAAGTGACCATATCTTATGTATTTTGAAATCAGTGACCAAAAGTGGACAAAACTGAAAGATAAGTGATCAACCGTGTAGTTAACCCTTTTATTTTCTGGGTTTTGTTTTTCAAGTCTGTTCTCTGATTTTTTTTGAGTCTGGATTGATGAACTTTTACAGTTGAGTTTTATTTATTTTTTTGGATTTTTTTTTTTTGGATTGTCTTTTATGGCTTAGCTCAATTTTAGTCATGATGAAAGAATGAGAAGCAAATAATGAAAAAATTGATAGACTTGAGCTTGAATGGGATAATGGTTTTGTAGGTTTGCATTTGTACTTTTAGTGTTTTTGAGTATGGTGATGTTTTTCTGGATACTCTCAATGTTTGGAAGGTAAGCCACCCTCGAGTGCATATGAAGCTTACCCAAGGTTCCATGATACATGTTGGATACCATTTTTAAACTTTAGCTAACAGGTTTTTCGTGTGTATAAATGTATGCCACCTTTAATCTAAGATATCATGCTCATGTTTGAATCTCAACAAATCTCCTAGGTTTGAGAACTCTCCCATCCAAGTGCCCTTGTCAACACTCTGAGCTAATGTGGACACATGCCCTTAAGTCCACACTCGACCACCCCATATCTTGCGATATTATTCCCCTGCATTTCTGTAATTCTTCGATATTTTGTTCTAAGCATGATTTGATCCTAGGCCCCTTGAGACTAAGAGGGAGATTTCAAGTATATGGGGGTTTTATACACCTTTAGTAGTCAACTCTTTAATGAGTGATTTTGGTTGGTAATTGCTCAAATATATAACAAGTGATTAGTCTTTTGAATGAAATGTAATAAACAGAAAAGGCGATATAATCAAATTGATGAATCATTTTATTCGTGGTGAGTTGTGAATTTACATAAAATTAATGCCATATAATTGATTTTTCATTTTTCTTCATTTTTCTTTGAAGCACTGGAAATACAAGTATCCATCCTTGCATTGCTATTTTATAGAGTTTTAATTACCAGTGTTAAAGAATATATATCAATATTTATTGAAGTATTGACTGGTCTTCTCTGTTGCCTTCATGATCTTTGGAAACCAAAGTAAATATATTGATCAAGGCCCTTCATTCTATGGTAATTCACCAGGTTCAAGCTTTATGTACACTGCCCCTCCTCCTTACTCATATGTTAGCCAACCTCCACCTTTCCCTGTCGTTCGACTTCATGGTCTTCCCTTCGGTTGCACAGAGGTTGACGTGGCCGAGTTTTTCCATGGTCTGGACATAGTTGATGTCCTTTTTGTCCATAAAAATGGCAAGTTCAATGGTGATGCTTTTTGTGTTTTGGGTTATCCTCTTCAGGTTGATTTTGCCCTTAAAATAATAGGCGAAACATGGGCAGGAGATATGTAGGAGTTTTCAGAAGCAAGAGACAGGAATATTACAAGGCAATAGCCAATGAAGTGGTTGACGCTCGTGGTGGTTCACCTCGCAGAAATGCCCCAAGGGCCAAATCTAGCGACGAAGCAAAGGAGTCCGCTGAACATACGGGGATATTGAGACTGAGGGGATTGCCATTTTCTGCTGGAAAAGATGATATAATAGACTTCTTCAAAGATTTTGTGTTATCAGAAGATGCAATTCAAGTAGTGTTGAATTCAGAGGGGAGGCCAAGTGGAGAGGCATTTGTGGAGTTTGAAAATGCAGAAGATTCGAAATCCGCAATGGCCAAGGATAGGATGACGCTGGGGAGCCGTTATATCAGTTTCTCTTTGGAGCTGAAATTTTTTTAGTAGTTTTCTTGATTTAGGAAGATGAAAGCTTCATCTTTCATTAGGCTTTTTATCTTGTCGTCATTGATTGTGTCCTAGCAAAGTGATCACTTGGTTGCAAGTCTAAGCACGAACCAAGTAACTTCAATGGTCAAGAAATTTAGCTCAAAATGTTTACCTCTATTATTTTGATCATTCTTTTTTTTAATTAAATTTAACCCTCAACCTTTTAAAAAAAGTTGGTGTTATTTTAAATAAAATATTAATTAAAATAATAAATTTTTAATGTGATGGATCCATATATTAAAAGATAAGATCTAAAATTTTAATACTTTGTTCTAAATAAATTTGTATATACAATTTTTTTTTTCATTTTCATTACCAAACTAAATTATGTTTAACATTTTTCTTAAAATAATATATGTGTAATTGTTCTCGAAGTCATGTACTTTCGCCCTTGATATTCTACATCGAGTATCAAGTATATCAGTTTTGGTCTTTTTAGTCCTCAACCTTTTTTTTAAAATCATATTTAAAGTTTAGTTTTTATTTCATTTTAGTACCATACCTTTAAAAATTTTAGTTTTTGTTTCATTTTAGTATATTGTTCAAAATTTAACGTCAAGTTTTAAAAAAAATTAAAAGTTTAGGTACTAAAACATACCAAAACAAATAATTTAGGTACTAAATATGTTAAGTTTTTAAAGACATGTATTAAAGTGAAATAAAAACTAAACATCAGGTATGATTTTTAAAAAATTGAAAGTTTAAATACTAAATCATAAAATACACTGATAGTTTAGATACTAAATACATAATTTATTCAAAAATAATAATATTAGGGCAGCGGTCACCCCTGCCCAAAATTTTCCCACTCAAATATTAAAACCCAACATTTGTAAGCTTGTGAAAGATCTCTCTTGCAATTTGATTTTCATTTGTGTTTTACAACAAAGCCCTAAGTCCATCTCTATTCCCCTTCCTTTTCTTCAATCTGATGCTTGGTTTTCTTTGAATCACCATCGCCTTCAAATGATCCATTTTTGGCCTGTGATTTATTTTACTCATCTCTCAGAAGTTTGAGCTTATTTGCTTAGCTTTTTTGTCTCTTTACTACTTTTCGGTCAAATTCAGTAGAGCTTAGCTTTTAAGTACTCACCATGTTTAACCGTTTAACAAGTACTGGGATGACAGAATGAAGAATCTCTTCATTCACCCTGCAATTGTACTTGTTCTCTTTCTCCCAAGTTTAGTATTCTAACTGACAAGTTTCCTCTTGATTCTGTCTTTCAATGGCACCCACCGGCAGAAGAACGTCAAGAAAAGCGAGCAAGCCACGAAGAAGTCATCACCGAAGGAAGCTTGACAAGCCCAGTATTCAAACGACATCAGTGTTGTTGGAGGATTTGCCTTCCAATTCTTCCCCCATAAGCTCAGATAATCTTTCCACCAAAGGAGTTGATGATGATATAAGTCCTTGCTCTACCCCGAAAGCTCCGAGGTTTCGGATACCGGAGGTGGAAACATGCCCTCTGGCACCCAAGAAACAAAGGGTTCTCTCCAATTGCTCATTGCAAAGAACACCTATTACTTTCTTTGCTCCTCCGGAGTTGGAGCTCTTCTTCTTCTTTGCACATAGGGATATCTCAGTCTGATGCCCACAAATATAAACACCGTTTCATTAGTTTTAAGATTATTAGTTGTCTCTTTTGTTTGATTTCACCGAGTACAGTTTAAGAACTTCTTTTATGAGTGATTTGGAGAAGGAAAAGTTGGTAGCTATTTTGCTTAGTTTTTTGGGGCAAATTTTGTTGGGTTTTCAAGTTTGTAGGGTATGCTAATCACTACATCTAGCTGGGGCTCCCTCTCCAACTAAGTTTAGCTTTAATTCCTTCTTTTTTTTATATTTTTCAGATGTATTGCTGACTTTTGGAAGTGTGCAATATTGTAATAGGGTGGGTGTCATTTGAAGGTAAGTGTGGTTTTTGTTTGTTTAAGTCAACTTTAGAAAGTGAAAGTATAGATGCTTCTTCCTCTATTGTGCAAATCCTTGAAGTTTTTATGTTTTACCCATTTTTTTAATAGTATAAGACTGGTTAAAAAGTAGTATATATTCAGAATCATTATTGGTCATGACAATATACTCGCACCTTGTAAAAGTAGTTATTTGAACAAGAGACTTCTAAAGAAAATAATATATTTTTTACTACTGAAATCGTTTAATGAGTTAAGTTTTACCCGTTTTTAAATTTACCAAAATGGGATTATCATGACTGCTAGGCAGCAACTTTTGAGTGTATGAGCTCACCCCAACATGGCTAAGAGAATCCAATGAACAAACCCGTGTGGGTTTTATCATTTAGTGGAGAATCCAATGAACTTTCTCAATTGGGCACTCTATCATGAACTTGACAAATACCCCTTTCAATTCTCTATTTTCATCATTCTTCTTCCATTGCATGCCCTATAATGTATTTCTTTTGGCTAGCTTTTTCAACTTACAAGAATATTATTATTAAATCATAATAAAATCATAATGATAAATAAAGATTATAAAAAACTTTGTTTCCTTTCAACTTATTGAATATCTTCAGTAATAAAGTAAAATAGTTTTTTTTATAGAGAATTTGGGTTTTTAGTAATTTCTTTCGCAGAATATGTATCTGTGTTAATAATTAAAAAAAAGTAACAGATACTACCTTATAATCACATTATACTTTTAAAAAAATATTTTCTTTTATGCATAATGGTGAACTTTGTCATTGAAATGATGTACATTCATTTAGTTTCTTCCTAGGTTTGAACAATTTAACATAGTTGATTTTAGTCAAAATTTACTTTGCAAGTAAAAACGTAAAGGTGATTTTGTTTAATGCCAAGGTAGTTTGTTGATAGTTTTGTTCTTGTTTTAATATAAAATGTGTAGAGGACACATCATTTGGTCCAAATTATGGAATCTAATAAAAAGGGAATAGGAGCCTCATTCCTTGTTTAAAATATGTGATTAGGGATGGACATGGGTTGGGTTGGGTCGGATATTTGGTACACCGATCCGACCCGACCCGAGAACAGTGAATCCTCCAACTGAGATCCGACCCGATCCGACCAAAACAATATTTCACCCGACTCGATATATAACTTAAAAACCCAACCCGACCCAAAATAATAAAAAAATATTATTTTTATTCATTAAAAACAATGACTTAATTGAAAAAAATAATATATAGAGGGGTATTATTATAATTATTCCTAAATATATAAAGTAAAATTATATATTTTTCGGGTTGGGTCTAATATTTTTCACCCTAAACCCAAACCAAACCCAGACATCACATTTAAAAAACTAGACCGACCTGACATGAACCTAAATTTTTTAAATAAAAAACCCAACCTGATCGGGTCGGGTTCAGGTCCCATACACATCCCTATATGTGATGGGTGATTGTGGTTAATTTGTGAACATTTTCCATTAATTAGTTCGCCTTTTTCTTCCTTATATTTTATCTAATGATTGGTATGATTTTTTTTTCATTTTTGTTGAATCAAAATTATGATAGGGAAAATTTTGAAACTTAATGTTTAGTTTAATAAAGAATGAGAATTGATCCCTCAATTTATGTCAGGTTCAAACCATATATTTATAGTCAATTAGTTATTAATTGAATCACTACTGAATTATTAAATAATCTTTCAACATTAAATTCTCACATGAAATATGTAATAAATAATTGTTTTCTTTTTAAAAAATAACATAACATTTGGAACTTGCACTTTAATACTACATGTACTTTTAAAATGTCTAATGTGATACTTATATTTTATTAAAATAAAAGTTTAATTAGAAAAATAAATACTAAAATTATACGTCTGATTTGTTTTAGGTGTTCAAAGTTTTCTTTGTCGAGATAAGTATATATTGTTTATTTGATTACCATTTAAGGTGCTTGACCGTTAACGATTGTTAAATAATCGATTATTCAATAGTACTTAACACGTAGCATGTCTCTTTTAATTTCTTCTAATTTTATTTAAAGACTATAAATTAACAATAATTTTCTAAATCTTTAAAATTCATAAATTACACAAAATCCTTAAATCTTGAATCTTAAATCCCTAAATCTTATTTATCACTATCAAATCAGCCACCATCGATCACCCTTCTTCTGTCACATTCCCACCGATTGACCCCTTGATGTCATACATCTTCTCCCGTAACAGAATAATCGCAACACTTAGTCACTAACACCGTTTAAGAGATTCTATGAATTTGGAGATTTTTTTGAGAAATTATAAAATTTAGTGTTTTTTAAGAAAATTAATATCAAACATAAATTAATTGTATGTGTTAAGCAATTATTGGTTGACAATTTGTTAATATTTGTTAATGATTTGTTAACATGATGGCCTAAAAATGTCAACATAATGAACTTTACGCGCCTTAAAGGGTAACCGATAAAATGTTAGACACATACTTTGATTAAAAAAACTTTAGCACATGTAACAAACAATAGATATAATTTAAGTACTTATTTTTTCAATTAAGCTTAAAACATATATTGTGCTTCTTCAACTATGTTTCTTTATTATCATGGTAACTGAATTAACCTATTAGTATGTCGTACTTGAATTGTCGTTTCATATTATTATATATTTAGAATAATATTATTTTACTTGTTCTCTCTATTCAGGATTTTACCTTAATTAATCTATGTCTATTTATGTCGTGCACTTAATTTTGATGAGTGATGCTTTAATATATATATAAATATGAGGTTGCAACAGCAGTATCGAAGTCACAGCCAAATTTAACCTTTATGGAGAAGTGATATGTTTCACCACAGGCCTAGAGATGATGTGTATATATATATTTATAATAAAAAAATTTGCAGTTTGGGGTACAAATATCACTGCCTTGATGTATGATTAGATGACTGAAAAAAGAGAAAAATCAGTGATCGATGCTTGCCTTTCTTGTCTCAACTTTTAGAAATAAATAATTGTAGGAGTGATGTATAATTATATGATGAATAAGGGGGGGATAGTTTGCATTAATATTCATGCATGCCCCTCTGCTTAATTTCAATGATGATGATCAGGTCCCCCTTCCCCTCGGAGAAATCCACCTTTCTCACACTGCATCCTATACATATATTGAAAGATATAGAGATAAACATATACATGCTATCATGAGTAATGGTATAGAAAATGTATGTACCCTGAAATTGAACTCCTTTCACAAATAGACAGTAAATTAGTACAGTAACTTTCTTTTTAACTTTGAAGTTAAAACAGTTTCACCGACTGCAGTAACTTTTAGTGTACGTACCATTATTCTTTGTGTACACCCTATCTTTATATAACAAATATAAATTCACTTCCCATTTTTCATAGTATAGTATAAAATGATAATAACAAAAATCACACAAATAACTTCACAATGAACAAAATTGTGCACTACTTACTCTACATTTGATCTCACAATAAAACTTTTCAATTTATAGGGTGCGGAAAATGATAATTTTCCAAATAAATAATTATTTGTTATTAAAAAAACCAAATAAAATAATTGTTATTAAAAAAACCAAATAAAATAATAAGAAAATGGGGGAAATTAAAAGCAATGAGAGAATCGAATAGGGAGGAGTATATTATTTTTCATATGTACATAGTTGAAACAATAGCCGCCCCTTTATATAGTTACACAAAGCTATGATATATTCATTAATGTAGAAAATGATAATTATTTTAATTAAAGAGCATGAAATAAAAAAATATTTTTAAGGGTTAGCAACATAATTGATCATTTATGTTTGTATTCTATTCATTTTTTTCTCATCGATTTTGTATTATGATCACTTTTGTTTTTGTTTAATTAAGATGTGATCACCACATGTTAACTGTCATTAGACCATTAGTGATTTGTTGAGTTGACACAGTAATTACATAAAATATAAAATACATAATTTCCACGTGGATTCAGTTAACTACATGATTGATCACTTATATTTGTGTTTTGTTCATTTTTTCTCACTGATTTAAAAAAACCACTACAGTAGAACTGGTCTATAGCAACGTTTTTTTGTCCTATAGCGGTGTTTAAAAGCGCCGCTAGAAATGCTACTGGCGCAAAAAAAAGCGCCAAAAAACATCGCTATTACAAATGCATCAACTTTTAGTGGCGTTTTCTACTAATAAACGCCGCTAAAGGTCATGTTATTTAGCGGCGTTTGTATACAACGCCGCAATATGTCAGCCATATAGCGGCATTTTTTGGCACAAACGCCGCAATAGGTTTGATATTTATAGGCGTTTTCTTGAAATAGATCCGATATTTAGCGGCGTTTGTAGTCACAAACATCGCAATAGATTTGATATGTAGCGGCGTTTGTAGTCACAAACGCCGCAATTGATTTGATATGTAGCGGCGTGTCCGGCAGAAACACCGCAATAGGTTGGTCATTTAGTGACATTTATTCCTAAAAATGCCGCCTAATATGCACTCCATTAGTGGCGTTTTGCCCGTAAAACTGATTTTAACATATCTTATTCGTATTTTGTATTACCCAAATTTAACCTGTAACAATATCCAACAACTTGCAGTAAATTTAATTACGATTCGAATTAAGTAATAATACATAAAAACATAAATAAATCAAAGTTTACAAACATCGAAGTTAAATATAATGTAGTTCAACATTTTTCAATAACATAAAGTAACCATTAAGCTAAGAAAACACCTAGGATGATGAATTCTTCGTTTGTTTCTGTTGCATCATCTACCTCATAGCTTCAATTTGTTTTTGAAGCTCTTCATATTTTCTCTGAAATGTTGCTTCTCTCTTTGCTTCTATTGTTGCTCTCTCTGCTTCTCTCGCTTCTTTGTTTGCTTCTTTCGCTTCAGCTTCGGCTTTCATTTGAGCAATTTTTTCATCAACTTAACTCAGCTGTTGTTTTAATCGAATAACTTCTTGTTGAGAAGACTGGCTGTGTGATGGCATGTACTGAGATGAGCTAGATCCAAAGAATTTGGTTGGAGTAACGAATGATCCCTGATAGTGAACTCGACTATATCTTTCAGGACCGAAAACTTCAGCAATAACTTGATTTTCAATCTCCTCCGCATTAATAGAAGCATGGGATTAAGTCGTAGCTTCGTACTCTACCCTTTTATCGCTCAATTTTTCTTGATAATCAATTAAGAATATAGAACAAATTCAAGAATTATTTAAAATATGAAATTTTATACTATAAATATAACATAATGCAAATTTTATGTCCAATAAATATACCATAATTTCTGCAGCTTCAGGAGCCATATGAGAGCCATATTTTTTGTACGTGTCATTTCAAAGAATTGTATTCGACCAACTCTACTGCCGAACGTGATTGGGCGAAGATGGAGACCGGAGGCTCAACGATGGTGATTGGGCGCGACGATGTGGGCTAAAGATGTTGTATACCAGAGTGAGGAAGAAGAAGTTTTTTAAAGAAGAGGTTGAAATAAATTTTAGGGATCGGGCAGGGGGAGGCATATGTTACCTTTTGCGGCGTTTTTTCCAGTAAACCATCACTAATGTGGGCGTTTTGGCGGCATTTTCACAAACGCCACTATAGTCCAAGTCTCTTGTGACGTTTCTTTAAAAACACCACGATTGTCCGATTCTATAACGGCATTTCTTTAAAAACGCCATTACTGTACAAGTCTACAGTGGCATTTATTGGAAGATGTTGTATACCAGAGTGAGGAAGAAGAAGTTTTTTAAAGAAGAGGTTGAAATAAATTTTAGGGATCGGGCAGGGGGAGGCATATGTTACCCTTTTGCGGCGTTTTTCCAGTAAACCATCACTAATGTGGGCGTTTTGGCGGCATTTTCACAACAAACGCCACTATAGTCCAAGTCTCTTGTGACGTTTCTTTAAAAACACCACGATTGTCCGATTCTATAACGGCATTTCTTTAAAAACGCCATTACTGTACAAGTCTACAGTGGCATTTATTGGAAAAACGCCACATTTTGTCGTTCTATAGCTGCGTTTTTGGGGGAAAACGCTGCTAATCTTTACATTACTGGTTTTTTTAAAAAACGTCGCTATATGCACAATGTTATCGGGTTTTGCTTAGTAAACGCCGCTAGATGTTGAACTTGTTGTAGTGAATATAAATATATGATTACTTTCGTTTTTATTTAATTAAGATGTAGTCACCACGGATTAACTACATTAGACCACTAACGATTGTTGAGCTGGCACGATAATTAAATAAATAGAAAATATATTATTTCCATGTGAATTATACGTCGATAAAGTTTTAAAAAAAAACTTTATAAACATAAAATAAAAAGGTATCACGAACTATTCCTTTCTTAAACTCCCTAAAACAAAGTACTCTTTGAATTAGTTTTCTTCAAATCTCTAAAACAACACCCTTTTGATATCCTTAGTAGCTCTTAAATCCTTAGAAAAAGAAGAAAAAAACTTGCGTACCTACTAAGAAAAATATTATGGAATCAACACCGACTATTTAAACTAAAACTCATGTCATAAAAATATTGGTGGGGCACAGTTAAGGGCAGAAGATTTTTGTTGTTTTTATTTTCTGGATTGATGGAGAACTGAACGAGAAAATTGTAATCCGTCTTCACAGCAGTGAGAATAAGTACGAAGCCATGTTTGCCATGCAAATGCAACTGTCATTTTCCAGAAAAGAAGGATCAAAAGCTAAAATGCTGCCTTCATCTTTTCCACTTTTGCTTTTTTGTAATGAACACAGAATTGCTTTATCATGAACACCATTAATTCACACCCATCCTAAGCTGTTCATTTTCCTGTTTTAAAATTCTAAATTAGTTGTCGGCGCTTTTAACAATTAAATGGAGTATCTAAGTTGACAAGTCCATGGTTGATTTTGCCTGGAAAGTGAATTATTTACGGGTTGTCATCTGTATACATTATGGATCCTTTGTTGGAGAATCATATTCATGGATGGGTATCAGGAATATCTGAGAATTTGCATTTCTTTTTCCAAAACCATGTGAGGGATATACTTTGGAAATTAATTAATATGTGGACCGACTACTTGAAAAGGCTAAAAGGTAGTATATACGTATCTCAAGACATTAAAGCCAACACTGTTATAATCACAGCATCTTCTTTGTCTCACTGTGTTGTTGTACTGCTAAAGTGCTTAAGGATCGGCTATGGATAAAGAGAAGCTCTGCAGATTCTTTTTCAGTCGGATGCAATGCTTGCTGCTTCTATTCTTTGCATTTCAATTATTAAATGAGCACCGAAAATGAAAAGTTGCAATTCCATTTCGTCTTTTATTTTTCTGACCATCCAAACAGATTCTTCTGGAAAAAACATGTGCCGGCTTTTGTTTAACTTTGCTTAGGCCATTGCCATCCAAAGCAAAGAAAAAGCATTTGCTGTGCCTCTTTAGACTGCACCAGGGATTCCATTACTTTAATTCATAGCTTCGTTACATACATTCTCTTTGTTACCCACAGTTATAAGGCTTCACCTTGATTAATTCAAACCGATCCGCGTCGCACAATTGGTTTTGGCAGGTAAATCTCCTAACAAGAATTTTCTGCATACATAAGTAATCAAACTAAGATATTGCTTAAGCAATATCAAGCTACTTACCACTTGAATCAACTCATATCAATAGATAATTTTATATTTTAATTGAAAGGGAAACAACTATACATCAAACTTACATAATATGTAAATATCAATATTATATAAATGGGTGTAAATGAACAGAGTACTCATAAATCGTTCGTATAATGTTTTTTATTAAGCTAAATAAACGAAAATAAACAATTTTTTGTGTTCATTTGATAAACAAACACTAGCATAAGCGTGTTTGATTCATTTATGTTCACGAAAAAATTCATTTATAAGCTCGTTTATTGACTAACTTATAAGTTCGTTTATTCGATTCTCTTTTCTCCACTTTTTACATTTTAAATATTAGTGAAGATAGGGACTAAATTGAAGATAAGGTAAACTTTAAAATTTAAACTGTGAAGCTTAAATAATTTAAAAATCATTGGCGTAGTTTCACCATTTTGTTGCCTTGCAAATAAAAGGATCCAGAACGTTAAATCAACGAACACGAACGCCTTTAAAAAAAATAAACGAACACCTAAAAAAACAAACAAACACAAACATAAATTTATCTGTTCAGTTTCGATTCATTTACACCCCTAATTATAGCAACCTAAAAAAATCTTGAATAGCACCCAACACATAATACATTTAAGAAAGCAAAGTAAGCATAACTTCTTTAATGTATATTCCCTTCTTTCTCTTCTTTTCCTTCAATATCTTATATTCCTTCGTATATTTTTTTCTTTTCCTTTTCTTTCCAAGATAAAAGCGTTAACTCTATTTAGCATCTTCCCAATTAGGGTACCCAATCTTTCAGAGGATGGAGAAGGGTGAAATTTCAGGTATCGCCATTTGTTTTTTTCACTAACTTTGGACCACAATGCCTTTGTTGAACATATCCTGGTGAGACAATAAAGTATAAATTTGTCTGCAAATAAAACATCCTATTCATTGGAAAAAGTTGGAGCTACTGTTTTAGAAACATCATAAAGGAAGAGATAAACTATACCAAAAAAAAAACATGCATGCATGCATGATAGATTTACTGTGATTAATTTATGTTCTGGAAAAAAAACTCATTTTTGTACCAAATTTAATTGAGCCGAGCACTGCACAGAATTATACTGCATGCAGATATAATATATATAAAAACGCAGGGCTTACTCTTGTGTTCTTCTTTCTTTAAAACACATTCAGAGATCAAAAGCATTGATCTATTGCCAGTCCTTATTCACTGAAGAATAATGTTAAGGGCGGCTTTAAGATGACAAATTTTATGTTAACTTTGGTCCACAGATGCCTTTGTTGAACATTTCTTTAGTAATTTAAGACAAAGCATTAATATCTTTCCAATTGGCAAATGTTTTTAGTCTGCAGGAATATCCAGAATCCAGCCATAGAATTGAGTAAGTTTGATTAAAAAGATTGATTAATTTCTTACATTCTTTATGTCAGATGCAGAAGGAAAGGATTCGTTATTGCATATTCTGTTCTTTCTCTTAATTCTACAAACATTAATTTCCCTCCTTTGTACCGGAAAGCATGTTAATTTGCTGGTAATGTAGTAATTAATCTAAAGAGGGAAAGGGAAAGACATGAATGTGATGTTTTATACCGGAAATTTATGTTGCTGCTCTTGGTCCACAAATGACCCTTTATTCCACGCAAAACTATGCAAAGTGTTTATATGTCATGTGAAGATGGTCTTGAAGCCCAAATCTAATCAAGCCTCTGGTTTCATCCCACCCCAATCCAAATCCTTAAGACGCCTATTTCCTTTTTTTGCATTCAAATTTTTACTACAGAGCCTGCGACTCTATTAATCTAGTTTGCTCCATTCGCAAACGTCAAAGTTCGAATTTCTGACCTTATTTAAGAGATCTAACGCCCCATCCCACTAAACCAACTGATTGTTGGTATCAAATAATATTTTAGTATCATTTCTCCCTCACTCATTTTAAGATCATAAGTTATTTTATTGGTTCAAATGGGGTTTTCAGAAATAAGAGATGAGTTTAGGTTTAAGGTGCATTGGGAGGGGTTCTGACTTGTTTTTTCTCATATGTATTTGCTTAGAAATATTGATTGAGATATTATAAAAATATCTGATATCTGATTTATTAAAAGACTGAATCTATAACAAGCACGTCGTTTTTTTTAGAACAATTACTACTTAGGGAGGGAAAAGAGAACTTTGCTCTTAATGTATACTTAATTCATAACCTAAGAGAAAAGGAAAGGGTACCGATCCTTTGTCATATTGAATTGAGACATTTCCTTAGACAAACTTGTACTTACCGCATTTTGTTGATCGGATTAGCACTGATTTTGAGTGCATTTTAAGAAGATAAAATAATGAGCCTTTACTAACCTCGCAATGGTGAGTTAATCAAATCATACTTTTTAGCACAGAAAATAAAACGTAAATGGAGATATGGATGAACCTTCACCAAAAGGTTAACACAAAATAAATATTTTTCACGGGATCTATATTATGACTTCCAACTGCTCTACTGTTTGTGATGTAAGTCTATCCTTTTCAACATACGACTGTTTTTCTTCTTTATTTTCTGTTGATATTACACTCCCATTTTTCGACAAATTCCGAGCTTGAAATGATCTACCCCGCAGTATCATTATGATGTTGATCAGTTTCCTCGGCAGAGAATACAGTCTCTGATGTAACCTTGCTCTCCATTGAATTATCGTTGCTTTCTGTTGCATTAACCATTGTTTGTTTCTCCATCATCCCGGATAGTGCCAAGCTTGGAGACCATTCAAGCACATCGTCGATTATGTTTGACACCCGTTTCTGATACCTGCAAGAGTGATATAAAAACTTCAGATTAAAATTCATAAACGAGGGATCAAATACCACACAAGAAATTGGGGATTGGGGGGGAACTATAAATGTATTAAGACTACGATCGACTTCATGATTCTAGATTTGAGAGCAAAGATGGCTTTCGCAACCAAATTATATATACCCCATGGATCATGATGACCAGATTTCAGTTACGAATAACATCAAGCAAATATATTTTACGATTTTCACAAATCATATCAGCCTTTCTACAACAATAAGATTACTGAACTGTCGTGAGAAACAAAAATAAAAATGCTTATGCAACTATTTAAATAGGAGCAGATTCGCGACTGACCTTGCTCTAGCAGCCTCATCCGGAGCATGGTGCTTCAGCAACAATATGACCAACACAGCTACTACTGCATAGAACAGTCTTGCCGTCCATTTTGGTCGCGGTTCTTCATCCTTTTGGGGCCAAAAAACGGAATAATTCTCGCAATGTTGCTTCCTCAGCAAGGATGTTTGGGAAGAACCAAACACGTTTTCCAAGAATGATCCATGCAGCACCAAATATAGCAGCTCTCACTGCAAAATTTAAAGCCAATGAAATGTGTAAGAAGGTGAAAAACCAAAACAAGCAATTGACAACTGGTATAAAGAAAACTAAATTCAGAGAGAACTGGTAATTTAAACTATATCTTAAACTGATTATGCAAACATAACCTTATACAAACTAGGATCACATTCAGGCAGGTCAAAACCTTCATCTGTTTTAACTCAACAACAATAAGTGCACTTAGCAACACACTTCCACTTCTTACCTACATTTGATGGAAAAGTAGTTGTGTGTCCACAGTGCATCTCTGGCTCACTATGTTACTTCCTTTTGGTGTTTTTGGTGATATAGTTTAATGGGAATCTCTAGTGGAAACTGGAAAGTGAACCAATAGAATGACTTTCATCTTCTTGCAAAGCGTGAGTTTGAACTTTTGTCATTGTTTCCAAAAAAAACATAGCTATATCATATGCTCTCGTACAAGAGAAAGAGAGAGAGAGAGAGCAAAGAAAATTTACCAGCTCTTTATATTATCAGTGTATAAGAAAGTTGTTAATCGGCAAGACAGACATAGCATCTGTAGCAAACAAAACCCTAGACAGACAGTAAAAGGTCTGATGACAACAATTGCAAAACCTTGCTCAATAGGTATGGAATTGTACTACCGAGATCATTGCAAATGCTAGTCACTAACCACAAAATCAAACTAAGAACTAATACTTGCTTCAGACACCATTATAGAATTATGTTTCTTCTTTACATATATAAAAAGTATCCAATATACTAAAGAAGAAAATAACACAGAAAAACTTACATAAAAGCATGGTGAGAATAAGTAGAAGAACTCCCGCACAAGAGTAGAGTATTAGTAGTTTGCATCAAAGTGGATAAACAGGAAACAAGCA
Source organism: Hibiscus syriacus (assembly GCF_006381635.1). NCBI lineage: Eukaryota > Viridiplantae > Streptophyta > Magnoliopsida > Malvales > Malvaceae > Hibiscus > Hibiscus syriacus. The sequence goes on along the minus strand of NW_024063027.1, from coordinate 109,522 downwards.
AATAGCAAGTGTCAAAACAGGCCAGAAAAATGAGAGAAGTGTCTGCCATAACGGCCGCCGTGTCACAAATGTCCATGCAAAAAAGGCATCATTTTCGGAGAAGACTTGCTCCTGAAAAAAGTGTCAGAATATTGATAATTCCACATAAAAAGAGCATTAGTTTCCAAAAGACATTTGATTCAGCAAAATTTTGTTTCTGCTTTGGTTACAGATCATGAAAAGCATTTTTGTGTGTGTGTGAAACAATCAAAATGTTACGATAGATTACCAAATATATGTACACACACTACTTCAAGAGTTAAATGAAAGAGAAAACGAAGGATGCCAAGAAACAAAAGCACTGAAATTGGGATGAGGGAGGAGGAAAAAAGAACTTTTAAACTGAAATATGTAGAAAGCAAATTATAGTGAATGGTTATAAATAAAACAAAAGTCACTATCCTTGAGATCAAATATATATATATATATATATATATATATATATAATAAACCTCAGGGCATAGGAGGCTTCAGGCTTTACGAATGACTCAATAAGATAGAAAAGTCACTAGGAGGCTAGAACAACACAAAATAATATTATTAAAAAAAGGACATCGTTGGCCAGGTCATGGGTATGTCTATGCCTAATGTATTTGCACATGGTAAACATAAATTCTTTAGAATTATTCTTTGAAAAAGTTTGCACTGGAGTCGTTGTGCAGAACTACATTTAGTAATTGTGGAAAGAGAACTCATTGCACAAGACAATCATGATCAAACACATACGTTACATAAGTGAAAGCAGAAAATCATTTATCAAATATTTTAATGCTAAAATAGTAAGGAACTCACAGGGAAAATTTCTAAATGTGCAGGCCAGGTAGACAACTTTTTCTTCCCCGGACGAACAGTTTTTACGACACGATCGCAACGCACCAAAAGATTTTTTTGCAACAAACTGTTTGCAATAACTTCAGTTTCCAGATTTCTATCTGACTCCAGTATATCTTTAAGCTCAGGATGATTTTTGATAAAGTTTACAAAATCCTTCCCTCTGAAATATTCAACACGAGTTTCCTGCAAAATAGCCCATCTAGACTCTAAATCTTTACGGTCCCTCACTTTCTCAGCAAACAACTGAAACACATCCTTCTTGGCAGCTTGTTTCTGGGTAGGAAGGAAATGATACATAAATTAGACTAAATAAAATTCATGAATCACAAGCAAACAAAAGCATGTCGAAAATCAGGTAAAGTCAAGCCTAAAAGGCAATAACCACAAACCACGACAGGAAAATAGACACACGAGCACAAAATGCTAGTGTAAATTTGTAAAGCGTTAATAAGTTAACATGTAATTTCGATTCACCAGGGAAGCAACATTTTCTGAATCGTTGGAGAAACTAATACGAAAGTAAGTCAACATAATTTCCTCAATTTCTTTTGTGTGATGATTACTACATAAGTACTATCTAAAGTTGAGTAATTTTAATTTTTAGGTGGGATTCAGATACTGTCACTCAAAACCTTAATTTTCTTTTGGTAAAAGGGGAATATCGGATACCACAAGATGGAGCATTCTAGAGCAACGTAACCCTTCCAAATGTAATGAATAATTCAGACATCCTATACGTGTATCCATTTCTGGGAATCTATCCCTTCGTTTCTTTACTGCTAAAGATAATTAAAAAGAACGTTCCAAAAAGAATAAAACTAACACACACACAAAAAAAAAACTGCAGTGCATCAATACAATTAGCTGGCACCAACAGTTAATACGAATGCGATTAACAATTCAAATGAAAAGTTTTCTTTACTGGCGAAATGATTGTAGTATTTAAATTCAACCCATAAAAATAAGGATCAAAGCCAAATGAAACATAAATAAATAGAAAACCCTAGATCAGAGAAACGAGGGGGAAAGACGGACCTTGGAAGGGGTGAATGAACTCTGATCTCTGCTTCCGTTTTGTACGGCGGCCGAAGATCTCCTGGCTTTCTTCTTCTCTGCTGCTCCAGATTTCTTCATTTTTTTTCCTCTGCTATTTGGTTTCCTGTCCTACTAATTGTACTTCCAGTTGTTTTCTGGCTGATGCTTCAGTTTTATGTTATTTTTCGTTTCTGTTTCTTTCTCCCTTTCACACTGCCCGAGTTCTCTTGCATTTATATATCATGTATTACGGAATCCCAAATGAAATCCTGCATCTTTCCTTTAGCCAATAGATTTCAGCCATGTCAGCATCATGGTGACCTGGATTTCTCTTTTGTTTTCTGCATATATATATATATATAGAACGAAATATACATTACGAAAATGAGTCAATGAGAACTATGTATTATATTGTTAATGTCTTTTTATTAATTCAAAAATTAATAAATATATAAATTTTATAATTTGGTAATGTTTTCTTATGATTTTAAACTTGAATAAAAAAATTTGAAAAATTTAAATATCTTTAATAATTTTTATAAATTAAACAAATTTATAGGATTAGCTTGAATAAGCATGTGTTTTAGCATAACGATTATCATTGATAAATGGATCAAATGTATATGTCATGTGTGATGTGATCTTCGATGTGCGTTTGGTTCACAGAATGTAAGATTATCAGTGGGAATGTAAGATTATTAGGGAATAAGATTACAAGGAATATTGTATTTTGTGTTTAGTTGATTTAGCAGGAATGTAAGATTATGTTGTCTGGTTAAAGGAATAAAAGATTATTGAAATGTATATTTGATCAAATTGTCCTTATTATATATTTGTTTTTTAACAAGTTGAAAAATATTTATATATTTTCTTTAAAAAATTTAAATTCATAAAATTTATATATATTTTTTTACAAAATTAAAAATATAAAAAGGTTTAATGAAAGGGTAAAATTTTATTTTAACCTCTGAACTTTATATAAAATTTTAATTATAGACTTTTTTGTAAATCTAAAATAATTTAAGGATAAATTTGTAATTTAACATTCGTAGAATTTTCATTATTCAACGACAGAAAAATGATATTTTAGTCCAAAACACTTGTAATCCAACAATACCTATGGAAAGAGATGTAATGACATTCTCGATAATATATCCCAAAAAATTCACTATTGGTAATTTTACATTACCGGGAATGAGATTCCCAGCTAACCAAACGTGGGAATGTGGATTTCATTCTCATGGGAATCCCACATTCCCCATCCAAACGCCGCCTTAATGAAATCTCGATAAACATGACAAGTGAATTATGTTAAGTTGAAATTAGAGAAACTGTTGATGTTTGATTGTAAAATTATATTGAATAATAAGATTTTAGAGTTATTTTCTTTGTACATCCTTAAATTATGATCATTTTTCTAAATTGATCCTAAACTTTTTAATATTTTAGTTTCATCCCTAAACTATGAATGCCATTCTAAAATTGTTCTCAAATTGTTGAATATTTTTGTGTCATCCCCAAACTATATCCTTCATTCTAAATTGGTCCCTAAACCTCTTCAACATTTCAATTTCAACACAAAGTTTATGTATATACTAATCACATTCCACGTTAATAAATCGTTAGGCCAATATATATTATTATAAGTTTGAAAAAAAAAGTTTAGGTTAAACTATGATTAAAACTAATTACATATTTGGATGGATTTGGGGAATGAAATTGGAAGATTTAAAAGTTTGGGGACTAATTTAGAATGCGAGTCATAGTTTGATGATGAAATTGGAATGCTCAAAAGTTTAAAGACTAATTTAGAATGAGTATCATAGTTTGAGGATGAAATTAGAATATTCAAAAGTTTAGAAACTAATATAGATGAGAGCCATAGTTTGAAAACATATGGTGCAATTAACTCTAAGATTTAATCCTTTATATACTTGTATGTAGTTTGTATCTTGAATAATAAATGTATGCTTGGTGACTTTGATAGCTGAAAATCAATGTAAATGGTTTCTTATAGTTTAAGAATGCATTTTAAGTTTTTATTTTTTCTTAAGAAAGTTACTTTGGTATTTTTTTAATGTTCGAGTTTCGAAACTTAAGCCCTAATTTTAAAATTACAAGCTAAATTAATTTCTACTTTTCATAGGGCATGTAAATGGTCCTGATTATAAGGTACTTCTTTATTAAATTCTTCGACAATGAATAGTTATAAAATAGTCTTCTGACTAAAGAGTATTGCTTTATTGAATTCCTCAACTATTAGAAAACATTTCAAGGCAAAACTAATCCGGAAGCATACTTAGATTGGGAAGCCAAAGTAGATCATGTGTTCGAATGTCACAACTACTCATAGCAAAGGAAAGTGAGACCGACAACAGTGGAGTTTGTGATTATGCCCTTGTTTGGTGGGATCAATTAACTTCTACAAGAGTAAGAAATAGGGAACAACCTATCAACAACTGGCAAGACATGAAGGCCATTATGAGGAGAAGGTTTATACCTGTGCATTATCACCGAGACTTGTTCCAGAAGTTGCAGAACCTTAAGCAAGGAAACATGAGCTTAGAGGATTACTTTAAAGAGGTGGAAGTAGCCATGATCCGTGCAAATATTGAAGAAGACCGGGAGGCAATTATGGCAAGGTTTCTGGCAAGTTTGAATACTAAGATTTCTAACACTAGATCTGGGCCGTGAGCTGGGGCGCTGCAAATTCGGGGTGACATATCTGTGTACCGATGTGAACTCTGGTGAGAAATATGCTTGTAAATCGATATCCAAGAAGAAACTGAGGACTGCGGTGGATATCGAGGATGTGAGGAGGGAGGTAGAGATAATGAAGCATTTGCCTAAGCATCCTAATAACGTGACATTGAAGGATACTTATTAGGATGATGATGCTGTTCACATTGTTATGGAACTGTGTGAGGGGGGAGAGTTGTTCGATAGGATTGTTGCAAGGGGACACTACACCGAACGAGCAGCCGCAGGGGTTATGAGGACTATTGTCGAAATTGTTCAGGTTGAATTCTGAATGATCTTTCTGTTGTTGAATTTGCATTGTCATGCACATCATGTTTATGGTCTTACATGAGGTTCATTTGCTGGAAACTAGTTTAAGCCTTTCAGTATTACAGGAGCCTCAGATCTAGTTTTTCACTTTAATTTCTAACTATAATTTCACTGATAAATGAGTTTTTCTTATTGATGTGAACCTCTTTGAAACAAAACAATGATTTCCATCGGTTTACCGGGTTGGTTTTTGTAGGTTTGATATGCTATCCGTTGCACTTAAACCCAGTTCGGTAGATTGAATCTTGTCATTTGATATAAAAGCTACAGCTGTGAACAATTTCAGCCATTCATTCGGATTGATTATCTCGGTGTTTTGCAAGTAATAAAAAACCAAACTCTTGTTTTGTACTTCCAACTTTCTTTCCTTTCACGTTTCACTGATCACTGTCTATGTAACATTAAGCAATTGCTTTCTTTTTTTCTCTATCTTGATGATGGTGCTTTTATTTCAGATGAAAACATTTAACCGGCTGTATTTGATTTATGTTGCAGATGTGCCATAAACAAGGAGTCATGCATCGCGATCTCAAACCTGAGAATTTTCTGTTTGCAAATAAGAAGGAAACTGCACCATTGAAGGCAATTGATTTTGGGCTGTCAGTCTTCTTTAAACCTGGTATTGCATATCAACTATTCCATTAATTATCGACTAGATGAATTTCACAAGTCTTCTCTCCTTCCATCTTTGAGTTGTCTCCTTTTTTATATTATGCTCAAGCTGCTCAAGTTTTCCTCAAGAATGTTCTTTCTTAACAGGTGAACGATTCAATGAGATCGTAGGAAGCCCATATTACATGGCACCAGAGGTTCTTAAACGAAATTATGGCCCAGAGGTCGATGTCTGGAGTGCTGGAGTTATCCTCTATATTTTACTCTGTGGTGTGCCACCATTCTGGGCTGGTTGGTCTTTAAATTTTCAACAAGTTCTCCTTTTTATCATTCAACTTCATGAAGGTTACATCTCAAGATAAATGTGAAGACAGTGTGTGTGCTTCCAGAGTTTGGGAAAAGATAGAGAGAGACTGAGCAGAAAAATAAATATAACATTGCAGGTGTATCTTTTTGCATACATTTTCTCTATCTACTCCCATGCCGTCGTCAATATATATATAAGAAAACGTTTGCGTTTGCATGCAGAGACTGAGCAGGGAGTAGCGCAGGCAATTATTCGCTCTGTTATCGACTTTAAGAGGGACCATGGCCTAAGGTTTCGGACAATGCAAAGGACCTTGTAAATAAAATGCTTAATCCTGATCCAAAGCTACGTCTTACAGCACAAGGAGTGCTTGGTAACCTTCTGTACATCTTACATGCTTTCTGTATGTTGATATATATTTTCCATGTATGAAAACTCATCCAAACTACCGTAACCAGAATATCCGTGGATTCAAAATGCCAAGAAAGCACCCAATGTTGCATTGGGTGAAACTGTGAAAGCTCGGCTCAAACAATTTTCTGTAATGAACAAGCTGAAGAAGAGAGCTCTAAGGGTAATGATTCGCAGAACTCTTGTAGTTTATCTACTTTAAAGTTATAGGATGCAAATTTTTGGGGTCTACCTATTAACCTGCTCAATATTGGCAATGTACGTACACCCACAATTTATACTTTTAATGTTTTAAATTTTTCGATTTGCAAGGTGATTGCTGAGCATTTGTTGATGGAGGAAGCAGCTGGCATAAAAGAGGCCTTCGATGTTATGGACACTGGAAAACAAGGCAAAATAAACCTTGAGGAGCTTCGGGCCGGGTTGCAAAAGCTTGGCCAACAAATTCCTGATGAAGATTTGCAAATCCTAGTGGAATCTGTAAGATCATATGAACCCCAAAATCTTGTTTCCAATTCCTCCTGATCTAAGAACTAAAAGTATGACTAATGTAACCGATTTATGTTTGTGGGGTTATTGAAAGTAGGCTTCATTATGCCCTACTGTGCGGCTTGATTCTTCTCCTTTTGGGAGATGCATCTTGCACGAATTCTATAATCTGCTCCTCCGTTTATTGCATACACTCGGTTTACAGCATTTGACCTCCTATAATTAATGTTTCATATTTAAAACTTTCGGTTTCATCAATGGAATAACTGCAACCTGCTTTTAACAGGCTGATGTTGATGGCAATGGTGCTCTGAATTATGGGGAGTTTGTAGCAGTTTCGGTTCACCTTAGGAAAATGGCCATGATGAGCACTTGCATAAAGCTTTTGCCTTCTTTGATCTAAATAAAAGTGGTTTCTTAGAGATAGAGGATCTGCACGATTCCTTAAATGATGAAGTTGATACCAGTGAGGAAGTTATCGATGCCATTATGCACGATGTCGACACTGACAAGGTGACATTTTCTTGCTTGGTTATAGTGGATTTGATTTGAACTTGTCAAAGCGTTTTCTTGACATTTTTGCCATGAAATTATCCATGCCAAGGGCTGACACATCATCTTATCAATGCTTATCGTGCTTGTCTCTGTATTGCACCTGATCATTGCTTTAAACCACCACTACAATCTTTGTTTTACGAGCTTGGTTTCGAATGTAGATATGGTTCAAAGCCTAATCTTTTGTTGCAGGATGGGCGCATAAGCTGCGAGGAGTTCGTTGTGATGATGAAAGCTGGCACCGATTGGAGAAAAGCATCGAGACAATATTCACGTGAAAGATTCAGCAGTCTAAGCCTGAAGTTGATGAGAAATGGTTCATTGCAATCAGCCAATTGAGTACAAGTCGAATGTAGATGAATAAAAAAAAAGTTAAAAGTACTGTTTCTACGAAAAAGAAGACGACGATCTCCTTGATTACTGTTTGGTTTATACTCTCGATTTCGTTTTATTATTTCATTTTGTTTTTCGAGTGGAACCTTTGAGGTAGATACTGGTAGATTGATGTCCATGTGTTTTATTAGCCGAGTTACAGATGAATTAGTTGCAAAAAGAAGGAATTAGAGGGGAAATGTTCAAGTGATGTGATCCACAATTTTGTTTGTGGTTGTAAATATGTCCATATCTACAGTCTGTCCAACGGGTCTTTTTCGTTAAAAAAAGGGAAGTTTGTGGATGTCTACCATTATGTGCCGTCTGTTGAAAGACACAACTACTTTGTGCCTATTTTAGGTGATTTCCCATGTAACAGAATTCAGTATTCATTGCCCAATGTTTCTTGTATTTAAAGAAACAGATGGTTTGTATTCCTACCTGAGAAAAAAATGACTCGAATAGTCGAATTTAATTGGTAATTGTTGAGTCGAGCTCAAACTACTCAAGTCATCAAACTAGTTGAAGTTGAAATCAGAACTAAAAATAAGCAGGCATTCCTTGAGCTTGAGTCGAGGTTTGAGCCATGGGTTTCGATTGAACTCGAATTTCTCATTATTCAAGTTATGTTAGGCTCTTACTCGGGACCAGAAGAAATTGGCATTGCACATGATATAAACAGTTTCATTGTGCAATTTTCAACCTCAATACTCCCACGACAGTTAATACAAGAGGCTATCAAAACTACGTTTAAAAAACATAAATAAATGGCTTCTTCAAATGCAAAATTCATATATATATATGATCATTTAATTTTATGATTATTAGCCTGCCCTTTAAACTCAAGTTTCTTCACTATTTAAGTTGATCAAGTTATGGATAATTACCTGCTTTTTAATTTTATGGATGAAGTTAAACAGAGAGGAGGATTCTACAATAAAAAAGATGCAAGTTTTCATACAAGCAAGTACATGAATCTCGCACATTGAATACAAAGGAACGTAAGGTTTCTCACTTGCGACAGATTCTGGCAGTAGGCATTGTGACACAAATCGGAGCATACTTTTTCTTTGCTTCAGGAGTCCCATTTTTTGGCTCTACACCCATGGCAACATTTGCAAACGAGCAAGCAGCAGCTGCTGCAGCTGCAAATATCAACTCCCTCCTCCCATTGCTGCTCTCTGGTTTCATTTCCAAGCCGCCCTTCTTGCCTTGATCCGCGCCGGCTGCCTTCGCCACGATCGCACCTCTGCGAGCAGGTCTCCAAGGAAGTCTAGTCAAAGCGGTGCTTGAGCTCGGAAGGAGAGAGGCGGTCATGCTCATTGAAGCCATGTCTGTGCAAGTAAGGGAAACTCCTCTCTTCTTCAAGTTTTGTTTGTGAGTGAGATGCTGGACTTGGATTGTATTTGAGAAAATTGAGTGAAATAAAGGCCAAAAGTGGCTTGTTGGTAACCCCTCATCCATTTCCTTATCCAAAGAAATGATGGGGCAAATGGGTCATTGCCACGTGTAGATTTATCTGTAAATTCCAGATGTTTTTTGGTGCTTGTGGTTGTCAAAACCACCTTTATCGAGTGCCAAATTTCTCTCGATATTTCACAGCAATTATTGACATTAGCTTGGAAATATTACAACACTAAATAACTTGGATCAAATTATTTAACTTAATTAACTGCCGGATCTGAAACTGCTTTCAATGAATACAAACACAAAAAGGGGTAGACATGCCGATAGGCAGCTACTGCATGCCTCAAACTCACAGGAATTGAATTCTTTTCTTCTCCTTTTTGCTTCTGTCACTAAAATCGGCAATGCTATTTGTTGATTTATTTGATCTCGAAATAAGCATCAAGGAACAAGCAGCACTAAGAAGAGAAGACAAAGTCATACATCAACCATATGCTTTGAAGAACAAAATCCGCACCGATTCAAACAAAACTTCAAGTTGCTGAAAAGGTGCTAAATATCTTATGACAACCAAATAAGCAAAGAACTAAACATAGGCATCGTCTTAACAGGCAAAAAGAACTTGCATTGCTACCCTATGGCGCTCAACACCATCATGCATCAACCACCCTCTCTGCATCTTCGAATATAAGAGTCTTCACCGGCTTTCCCAATAGATCAGTATACTCCTGGAAAGGAGACCTTGTGAAACGAGTCTCTTTCCAGAAATCGGGAGTCAAGAAACCGTATGTTTTCAAAAGACACTCAAAGGTTGCCTGCATTTTTTATTTCCAGAAGCAAAAGGTAATCAGATATCCAAAATAACTCAACAAGGGATCATATCATAACGCAGGCATCTAGACAAAACATCTAATGTTGTGATAATTAAATAAAAATACCTGCAAGAATCAGTTAGATTGGGAACATATAGTAATTACAATTTGCAAACACATAGCCCAAAAACCACATATTTACACCAGAAAATATTTGATTTCAAATAGTATGGAAGAAACCGACATCAATTATAAAGGTGTTGCATCAACAATTGAGTTCAAAAATCTACACCCACAAAACGCGTAGGGCAATACAAGTCATAAAACAATAGTATATAATAAGAACACTATCAAAGTAATATAAGTAGAACTTATTAACAGAGCATTTGGAAACTAACTAATCTATCATCAGATTCCAAACCAAGAGCCAGGCAGAAAAAGGTAAAATACCTTCAACACATTTCAACTCAAATAATTGATAAGTTGTATAATCAATGAGACTTGTACGTATTACAAATTCATTACCATACACCAATAACAGATTTATTATGTCATGCTGTCAACACCATCAACAAATCAATTACAATCACAAGGAGATAAGTTCAAGATAACATTACTTTTTCCAACATATGATGGATTGCACCAGAGATATAAGAAAAAATTGAAACCCATAAAACATCTGGCCACTCATAAATTATGAATATCCCAAATTAAGACAGACAATCCACTATATGTTGAGTTGTAAACAATTTATATAGAGTTAATCCAGCATTCATACATACACATTCCAACTCTAAGATAGCTCATCAAAGACCAAGCAAAAAATCCCATTACTTTAAACAATAGAAAAGTTAAAATAAAGATAAACAAAATTAGTTCATACAATTAAACGTTAAAACCCATTTCCTACTAGATATAAGCAAAATCGAAATCAATACTAAATAACGAAAGCCAACATTTTTCGTAAAAACGTACTTTAAAAGGAAAATAAAAGCAATACCTTTACAAAGTTACCAAGAGTCTTAGTAGAACCCCGGGAAGAAGTGAAAACATCCTCAAACCCAGCAAACTGAAGCACCTTCTTGGGCACCCTAGCAGCCACAATCCCAGCACCTCTAGGCGCCGGCACCATCCTAACAGTAACTGACCCGCATTACCCAGTAACTTTGCACGGCACCGTGTGAGGTTTCCCAATCTTATTCCCCCAATAACCTCTCCTCACCGGTATCACAGACAATTTGGCCAATATGATCGCTCCTCTTATAGCCGTTGCAACTTCTTTGCTACACTTCACTCCCAACCCGACGTGCCCATTTCCATCGCCAACGACGACGAAGGCCTTGAACCGGGTACGCTGCCCGGCACGGGTTTGTTTCTGGACTGGAGTGATCTTCATGACCTCGTCTTTCAATGAAGGGCCAACGAGTTGGTCGATGATTTGGTACTCCTTTATGGGGAGAGAGTGGAGGTAGATTTGCTCAAGGGACGTGATTTTCCCGGCTTTGACCAAACGCCCGAGCTTTGTAACGGGAACCCATTTCTCTTCTTCATCTCTGCGGCCGCGGCGCCTTCCTCTTGGGCCACGGCCGGATCTTCCACCAAAGCCACGCCTGAAAGCGCCACGCTCACCTCCTCCTCTCTCAGCCATTTTGTTTTTGGATTGTACGCGTTTACAATAACGAGGGCTTTGTATAGAGAAATCCGATTGCAGCGCGCAATAAGAGCGGCGACACTGAAGTATTTATACCTAACAAGAGACCGAATCTGGGGTTTTTACATTCATTTGTCTGGCCCAGTGTGAAGCGGATTTCCTTCTTTTTATTTTTAAGGCTCGGGCCTCGGCCATTTGATTCTTTTGATCTTGCGTACAAATACCAAAGATAAAACAAAAAAAATTGAATGTTGTTATGATCCAACCTTCTTTACGGCACAATTACTTTTGAATTAAGAATTTTTATGATAGCAACACCCATAATTCAACATATTGATCGATTAATTTTAATAGAATTCTATAGAGACGAGTCTTTGTATAATTTTTCTATCAACATTAGAATTCAAGCTCTTAACCTTTGTTTAAAAGACTTAGTGTCTCATATGTTAAACCAACTTATAGTTAATGGTCTGGGATATGGATGGCCATGAGTGGGGTCGAATTTTTGGCCTACCCACACTCGATCTGACCCAGATTTAGGAGGATCCGATATGACTTGAAATTTGACCTAATTTTAGGTCAAAACCTGAATTCGATCCTACCCTACCGACCTATATATATATAATCATTTTTATTTGATAAAATAAGGACCTAATAGAAAAAAATATAGAAATAAGTATTATTACAATTATCCCTAAATATATAAGAGATAATTATACTATCAAGTAAGATTTGTTTTTTATCCTAAACTCAAACTCGACTCAATTCGACTCTACCTTTAAAAAAACTCGAACTAAACACATTATTTTCATAAAAATAACTTAACCGAATCAGATCAGAACTCATCGGGTCCAAGTAAAATTCTCATTCTACTATTAGATTAAGCATTTATGGTAGATCTCTCTTGTTAGAATATGTTATCCTTCATGTTTGGGACATTGCTTGATCCTTAAACATGTATGGTTGCTCTTTAGTATCTCATGCTTTATATCATAACCACTTATACTAGCCAAGATTCAGAAAATGTTAAGCTATGATGGAGGAAGTTGCTTAACTTATGGCAATTAACCTTGTGATTTGATGTTTCCCAACCTTTGCATGGACGACTCACCTCCCACTAAGTTTTTCTATAATAGATACATGAAAATGCTTATGCAGTATGATGATAAAGGTGATATGATGCAACTTTGTTTGGTTTCCCTAGTCTAAAATGTTAGACCCATCAAATTACTTCAATAATTAAAAGAAGTGTTATTTAAAAAAAAAAGTTTTAGATTCGAACAGTTATTTCTATAAGAAAGTTTCTACGATAAATGTATGGAAATCCTTGTGAAATATATATATACATAAAATATGGGAAGTAAAGTTTTGTATTGATTTAATAGTCTTATATCAGACAAATTTCATCTACACAAATTTTCGTGTTTTTTCTTTCTTTATCTATTTATTCATCATACCATTTGTATCACACACTCTTCGAACGATATCAGAACAAAACCGGGTCAGAGTTCAAAGACATATAACTCTTATAGATGGAATGAAACTTCAAGTATCAAAAAAGATATTTGAAGTTACGTATACTACATTAAAAGATTTATTGTAATTCAGGGATCGTTCATGCAACTATCCCTAAATTTTGATATATTAACAATCATTTAATAACTGTATAAAATAACATTTAATACATCATTATGAACACATTTATTGTTTTGAATTAATGACCCACGGTTAAAAACATGAAATACTTTAAACGGCACGGACTTTCTTTAATGGTTAATCGTGCATTCATACTAAATCTGTGTGGTGACTGAAGTAAAGGGCTTGGTCACTGTCGAAAGTGAAAATGGACAGAGTGACTCAGTGAGTCAGTTCACATCCAAATGAAATTCACAAAATTGCATTGTTTTGTGTGATCTGACCTCCTCCCCCCGGGGCATTATGGTACTAACCAACCACAATTTTAAACTCTTTTAAATTAAGTTTAAATTTTGATATTATAAATAAAATTAATCATATTAAAAGAAGCACCCACGTAGTAAATTTTTATATGATTCGATTTAAAATTAATTCATCAATAAATTAAATATGGATAAATATAAAAGAATATAATATATTAATTTGTGTTATGATTTTTTAGTAGGTCTAAAATCATTAGCTTTATAAGATGTGATATATTCTTCAAAATCTAATTTCTAACTCAATTAAAATATATTTACATTTTGAATTGGATGAAAAGGATTAAACATCTCAACTGGTATTTTATAAGTAAGGTTAATTTTATTTTGAACAGAGCTGAAAAGAATAATTGCAGTGGGGAGAGATGACAATCACACTGCCTTCAACATTAGACGCCAAATATGTCCTTTATATAGTTTAAATTATATTCTGATTTTATATTTAATGGTTTACATCGAATTTGAAGTTTTGGACCAGTTAGTAACTTAAGATTATATTGATAAAATATATAAATAAAGAAAATTAGATATATAATTATATTAAATTTATGGGTTAACTACATGGTTCATCGTCGGTCTTTATTTTTTATCTACTTTTACTCATTCATTTCAAAAACATAATATATGATCATTTTCGTTTATATTTGTAAGATACGATCACTTTCGTTTTTTATTTAATTAAGATATGGTCACCACAGGTTAATTGACGTTAAGAATTAACATATTAGGTGACGTGGTATTTTGGTATAATCGCACAGTTGGTCCATGTTATTTATATATTATCTCAAGTTAGTCATACTTTTAATAAACTAAAATAAATTTAATCCTTCAAAAACGATGTCACTTGTCATTGGTGTCACGTATCACCATTCGGTTGGATGATTAATTTTATTTTAATTTAATATATTTATTTTTCACCAATACTTTGAAAAGTTAGTCCTGCAATCGAATGGTGACACATGATACCAATAACACATGACATCATTCGATTTGAGGATTAAGTTTATTTTAATTTATTAAAAGTAGGACGAAATTGAGAGAATATATAAATAATAGAAACCAAATATGTGATTATATTAAAATATTTAACGATATTTAACATGTGGTGACCACATCTTAATTAAATAAATACGAGAGAGACCATATATTATGTCTTTTTAAAATCAATAAGTAAAAATGGACAAAACACAAACATAAGTGAGCAACTATGTAGATAATCCTAGATTTATTATTAAATATTAATAATAAATGATTTTATTGACATTGTTTAAGAAATTACATAATTTAATTGAAAAAAATAAAATATTTCATAATTAAGTGATCATTATAGGTATATTTTATTATTTAAAAGATTTTATTGAAACTAAAAGATTTCAGAGAGACAAAGAGCCAATACGAAGGTAGAGAGAGAATCACCGGCCTAGAAGCCACCTATTTTATAACTGTATATTAAGACTGTCGTACGTTAGACTTTCTCGTATGAGTAGGTAATTTTATTTCAGTTTGATTGCTAAATGTATCGCACTAACCCCACCTATTTTATAATCAATTCTTTGGGTCCTGCAGAATATTTTACTTCTTTTATCAAATTCCTTGAAAACAAAATTTTAAAATATCATTTGAAATACCCAAAGCTACAAAAATTTCACAGTGTTGCCTTGTGCTTAGCTTCCATATCCACACGGGTCTGTCATTTTATCTGATGTGAAACCAGAGTACCAGACCCCCAAAGAAGGACAAAACAACCTCTGCGTTCATTTAATTATTCATTTTTTGTTTCAGACAAACATAAAGGAGAACAGTTTGCAAACGTTAGGCATAACTCTCACTGTCTCTAACTAATTAAAACTGAGTACCCAATCATAGACAATCTCTTAAATTTTCAAAAAGGAAATCTCTTCTCAAGAAAAATAATGTATTAGTAATGCAGTGAAGGTGAATATACCACTTATAGTATACCAAGGGAGTTCAGCATTTTCAAAACCGAGCAAAGATTGAGTTTTTTTTTTTTGGCATGGAGAGGATATCAATGGGAACAACCATAACAAGGAGAGCGAAATGGAAATACCCGCCTGCGCAGCCAATTCCGAGAATCATCCATTTGCCACGCCGGCCTCGGAGGAAACCACCCAAGGCGAGTCCTTCGAAACTACCCGGTTCTCACAAGGAGAGAAAAGGGGTGATGCTGGAGAGATTGTTTGATCAGGAACGGTCTTTTACGAGAGGGACTGTTCCGGTGATGCCGATGAGTTCGAGGGAGAGTGACGACGAGAGGAGAAGAAGGGGAGTGGTTGAAAAGGATAACAGAGAAAATAGCGGCGGCGTAGCCTTTGTTGAAGAAGAGAGATGGAAGTTCCAAGCTGAGATGTTGAGAGCGGAGTGTAACTTGTTGAGGATGGAGAGAAAGATCGCCGTTAAGAAAACGGAGAGAAGGAGAGTTCACATGGAGAGGACTTTGAAATACGCCGCTCAGATTTTACTTTCCGTAGGTTTCTTGTCCTCCCTTCTTTTTCTTTGATTATTGTCTGTTTGGTTCTCGAGAAAATATCGCTCGGGTTTTAGTTGACAGAATGTGGTATGCAGGCATTTATTTATTTATAGTATTTTCCCAGTTTGCATCTCTATTAAATTTCTTTACAGACCACATGTCTATTTCTTGTTTTTTGTCTTCATTTGCTTAATAATGGCTTTTTGGCTTTGGTTTTCACAGGGAAGAAAGAACATTTGTGAAGGAAAGGACGTGAACATGGTATTACTGGAGGAGCAGATCAATGGATTAGTGGAGAATATAGAGAAAATGCAAAAGAGATCACTTGTTAAAGACTTGGAGGTGAAAAAATGCAGTAACTTTGATAAAAGAGTTTCTTCTCTCCAGAAGCAGCTTGAGAAATTCCGGCTTAAAGGAACATCTGATGAAGAACTATGCCTGAAAGAGATTCGAGATATGGCCGAAGCAAGCTTGTCGGTCAAAATCTGCAGCGAAGGGGATGATCATAACCGCAATGTGAGAAACGATTGTCTTCTTTCTTGTTGATTTTGGTTTGGGAATTGATTGTTTGACATTGTTTTTTTCAGGAGAAAATGCCCCAAGAGGCAAGTGTGTGTTCAGGGCATTGCAAGGCCATTGTGCATAGGATTGTAGAGCAAATTCGTGCCGAGACCGAACAATGGTCCCAGATGCAGGACATGCTGGGGATGGTAAGGGACGAGATGGATGAATTGCATGCGTCTCGCGATTTCTGGGAAGATCGAGCATTCGATTCCGACTATCAGATTCAATCCCTGCAATCTGCTGTAAGATTTTCATAAGCTACTTAAGAACTACTAAAACAATCATACTTCACTTGTACTTGCTTAACATGTTGGTTGTGATTTCATTAGGTGAAAGAATGGAGACAGAGAGCTCTCTCATCCGAAGTGAAGGCGAATGAGGTACAGACACAAATATATGTCCTTCGTCAAGAGGTCGAGAGATTGATGAAGGAACGAGATAGAAAAGTAGTTCGAGCTCAAATTGCTTCACCGATCTATCAAGAAACAAACACTGAAACAGAGAAGAGGGTACTCGCTTGTCGCTTAATGGAAGACGATCCCAGTCCAAAGGATCTCGTAAGAGACAGAAGACGGAAGTCCCAAACATGCACAGCCGGACTTCTCCCGATCAGACGTTCACCCCTCAGAGAAATCGGTAACATTTCAACCTTGAAGAAAAAACAGCAGCAGCAGCAGCAGCAGCAGCAACCCCTGGAGCAAGGTGAAGGAACCTTGCCATTGTTTAGCCTTCATAAAGAGGAAATGAAACGCTCATTGTAGACCAACTCAATCAATATCTATGATCCTATATATCAAACAATTGGTTCACAATTATGTAACGTTCACAGTTCGTGAGTCGAACATCGATCGTGTGGCCAGTTTCGGAGTTTTAAATTATCCATTTGCCTCGGATAGGATCCATTTCTTTGTAGGAAAAGAAAGACATCAAAGTAATGGAACATTTACTGATTTGATGAAACCTACTGCAATTGTTTAATCCAGCCTTTATAATCTAGATTAGCCTATCTATCAGATTAAAGGCTAAAAAATCCTAATTATGATAATAAATACTCTGAAACTGTTAAAAGCAAAAAGCTCATATAATAATACATAATGCCAGGATTTCGATGAACACCCAAAATCAGGGATAAGACAATAAAAATGAACTTGGACGGTAAAAAATCTATAAATGTCCACCCGTTCCTCCATGAAGTAAAAGCTTGATCGTGTTATAATCGTTGGGGAACAGTTTACAAGTAAATGCTCAAAATTGCTTTAATTTTCATTGTAAAACGGTTTTCTTTGACTAATTCTACTTGAAGACTAGCTGAAATCTGATTCTTGATGAATGCAAAATCTTGGTTTTAATTCTACTATAAGTATCCCCATACGTCCATCTTTGATTTTGTATCTTCTTCAACAATGGTTTCGATCCAGGGTCGCCGGAAGATCGAAATGAAGAAGATAACAAAGAAAAATAATCTTCAAGTAAACTTCTCCAAACGTCGTTCCGGACTTTTTAAAAAGGCCAGTGAACTTTGCACACTTTGTGGAGTCGAAGTTGCGATCGTAGTCTTTTCCCCTGCTGGCAAGGTCTTCTCTTTCGGCCACCCTCAAGTCGAGTCCACCATCGACCGGTTCCTCACTCGAAGCCCTTCGGTTCATAACTTTAACGCGTCGTACAATGTCGTCGAAGCTCATCGAGATGCTAACATCCGTGAGCTTAATGCACATCTAGCTCAACTCGTTGACATTTTGGAAGTCGAAAAAAGAAAGGGACAAGCACTCGATGAAGTAAGGAAAGCTGGCCAAAGGCAATGGTGGTGGCAAGCTCCGATCGATGAACTCGGATCGAGTGAGCTTCAGTTGCTGAGAAATGCGCTCCAGGAGCTGAAGATGAATGTGGAGAAACAAGCTGATTTGCTGCAGGCAGCGGTTGAGTGCAGCAATTGCTGGCCAATTTTGGCCCCAAGTGGTATCGGAAGTAGTGGTTTGGGCAGTGAAGGAAATAATGAAATGCATACTTCTTCTCCATTGCATAAATTTGATCAGAGCCTATATTTTGA
Organism: Hibiscus syriacus; assembly: GCF_006381635.1. Classification (NCBI taxonomy): domain Eukaryota; kingdom Viridiplantae; phylum Streptophyta; class Magnoliopsida; order Malvales; family Malvaceae; genus Hibiscus; species Hibiscus syriacus. The sequence goes on along the minus strand of NW_024063027.1, from coordinate 90,875 downwards.
TTTTTAAGGTTTTAAGAATTTTATGTTGGAATAAGAACAATTACAAAGAGGAAGAAATAAGGATAATTTTAATCTAATTTGTCTGTTTCTAATATTAAGATTCAATGAGGTAAACTATATCAGATGCTATTGAACTTTAATGAATGTATTGATTTTATCTTTGAATTTTAAATCAATTCACTTATTGCACTAGACTTTTATTTTATTGCGACTTTTGGATAAATCTATATTTATCATTTACTAGAAATATTTTTGAGAATATCCTAGAATAATATAGAAATAATATATGACTAGAAATATCTAAAAAATAATCTAGATATTTATAATATTTAATATTATATCTATAATTTTTTAAAAGTAATATTAATATTTATATGGCTAAGATATTGACATGTATCAACAGTCTAATGACTACTAAAATCTATAAATATGAGTGAGAGTTATCATTATTGTAAGAGGTTAAAAACTGCAAAAAGTATGGGTTTAAAAAAATTAATATACAGTCGATACTACAACTTGTATAATATATGTTTTCTTCTACCATTTAAATGATAAATGATTAATTATATTACTTAAATGATATGTGATCAGTTCTGAAGTTAAATTTTATTATGCACTAAAAAATAAAAGATAAAAGATTAATTAATACTAGAAAAATAAAGCAATATAAACAATGTAAGCAATATTTAAAATAAATTCTAAATAATCTATAATAGATGTGTAAAGTTCGTGATATTAACAATGTAAACAAGAATTCTAGGTAAAACCAAAATGTACATGAATAAAAAATATAATTTAGTTTAGATTTAAAAAATAAATATGTAATTTATTTGAATGATACTTTTAGACACCCATTTTTGTCCGAGTTTTAAAAAATATTATTATTATTATTATTATTATTATTATTATTTGTATTTATTATTATTATTAATAATTATTATTACCATACCTAAACACTAAATAAATTAATACCCACCCAAATCCCACTTAAACCACTAAAACAATATAAAAATCAAACCTAACTCTCCCACCACCCTTTACCACCACCATGAAGTAATTATAAATAAAAGAGGGGGCCAAACGTGGGGAGGGGGGTGGAGACCAAATAATACACCAGGGGAGCAAAACGTGGGAAGCCAGATACGAGAGAGAAAAGGAAAAAAGCTTCAATGATTCTGTTGGATTCTCGTCGGTGATTGGAATCTCCGACCAACATTTCGAACGGTTAAAAGTTGCGCAAGACCATCACGAACAACATACTGAAAATTCAGGACGATCAGACGGTGGACGGCGATGGATTGAAGAAAATAAGCCGAACGATTTTTGGCCTCTTACAGGTGATCGGATCTCTGATCAACATTCCAAACGGTGAAAAGTTGTGTTATGTCAACACGAACAACATACTGAAATTTGAGGATGATCAACGATGGACGTGGTGAATCAGAGAAAATAAATTCGAACTGTTTTTGGCCTCTCGCCGACGATTGGGTACTGCGATCAACATTTCGAACGATCAAAAGGTGCGCGAGGTCAACATGAACAACATATTGAAATTTCAGGACGATCGGACGGTGGCACGACAGCGCAGCAACACGATGGTCGGTGAATCATTTATGACACATGTTATGTATTTTTGGTATAATGTATGTTTAATCCCTGAACTTTTATGTGTGTTTTTCATTCCCGCATATGAATATATATGTTTTCTTGATTTTGACACTTTAGTTTCTGTTATTTTATTTTAGTCACTTAAGTTTCTGTTTTTGCTATATATATCATTTAAATTTTTGTTTTAGTTATTTTAGCCTTTTGAGTTTATGTTTTTACCATTTAATCCTTTAAGTTCATGTTTTTGCTAGATTTATTATTCAAATAAATAGTTTCTTTAATTAATTAATTTGAAGCAAGTTATTAATATTTAATAAATGGATCATATTTTAACTTGATATTTGACTCAGGATTTCCACCATTACGACAACGTGTAAGCGAAACAGTACCAATTTTGGACGCTGTGGGGGTGCTAATCCTTCCCCACGTGTAACCGACTTCCGAACCCGTTTTAATCGAATCTTTGGTAAACGCAGACTAACTTTTTTCTTAAAAAATGATTTTTCTTAAAATTGTTTTAAAAGACGTTTTTTAAGTATTCGACCTCCCTAACCCAAAGGTTGATGGTGACTCTACCCAATTTTATCCAATTTAATTAAAAATACTCATTTTCCAAAATTAAAAGTCGTAACTATTTTTAAAATAATAAATAATTGTTCCAACCTAAAAACAGTTATGACAGTACTCAAGACTACATTTTTTGTGTGACAATGTATAAGATTTTGATGGCTCATTAATGTTAAATTATATGATTTCAATGTCTATTTTTAATTAATTCATGTTCCTTTACAAGAAAGATATTAAACAATAACATATTACTCATACGACACTTGAGAAATAAACTTTGTTGTTGTGCGATGTTAAGCGATGGGAGTGTAGGTGGTATTGATGAAATTCTTAGAAATTCTGACAGTAAAAGTCTAGCTTCTTTTTTTTTTTAATTTATTGGCCCGAGTCCTCTTATTCTTGTCGAATTATTGACAATGAAGTTCGGGTTAATTCTATCTTATTCTTTAATTGAGTGCGATAAGCTTCATTCGATTTTGGAAAGCGATTGTAAACCTGTAGTTGGCTGGATCGCAACCCCTTTCTTCGTTGCACCGATCTTCTCCACTTGTGTACGTAAGATTGCTCTATTGGTAATGGAAAGGGCTGTTATTGTGCAATTTATTCATAGAAGTGAAAACACTTGACTGATGGGTTGGCTATAAAAGGAATGAGTTGATTCTTTGTTTGAGTGTTAAACTACTCTGGACGAGCTTTTGTTGTTTAGTTTCTGATTTGTAATTGTAAGTTCTTTCTGTGCTGGTTGTATTAGAATGTTGGTTTATAGAATAAAATTATTAGGTACTTTTTTTCTCCTTTCGCTATTCGACGATGTACACCCGTGTATGTTGTTTGATATGAAGGAGATTTTTAACGAAACCTCCAGTTCTTATAAAAAATAAATAAACTTTGTTATGAAAGTAAAGTCTAAACAATTGGAAAGATTTTTACCATTGTTGGAGAGTATCATAGGAAAATATAGACTATTTGATAGTTCATGCGATATCCACATTTCATTAGAGTTGAAGAATGATCATTGTTATTGTAAAGTTATGTAAATGTAAATGTATGAGAGTTTGAATAAAAATAGAATCATTATCGTTTATTTAAAGTTAAATATGATCAAATTGTAACACCCTAATCCAATATAATCTAAAATCTGGACGATTAGAATGTCATATGGAACCACCGAAATGACTAACCATTTTTTTGAAATCAATAACCATAGCCATCATTTAAAACCAATAATTCAAATACAATAATAAAATACTTTTTCTAAAATCGGATCTCTATGACACATAATTTAAATGAAATAATACAACTAGAGAGTTTACTAATCCCAAATACATGAGTAACGGTCCTATTAATACACATGCCAATTACAAGTAACCAAGCAATACTGTGTGAGGAATGCTAGAAGTCCTGCTGCGACGGTGCTCCTTGAACGACTTGATATACTAACCTAAGAACATAACATTCAACGTTGAGCTTACAAAGCCCAGTAGTATAATCGCTAATCTAGAGTAACATATGAATCTCACAGACATAAGCATGCTAGAAGACATGGTAATAAGAAGTAGGTACAAACATGATCCTAATCAAGTGCTACCTATTCAAGGCTCGGCAATTCTACCTCTTTAGTGTAAGTCTCACACTTCCCTTAGTCTCTACTAAGGGCTTCGTCATGAGTAAACATATACTAGGTCTCTAACCTTAGTATCATCCTACTATGCATCATCACGCAACACAATGACAATACCCGGTATCACAAGGACGCCAGGTACAACCACACAACAACAAGTAAGCATCATGGTGTAGCTCGGGATCATATAGAATCATAAAACCCACACCCCTATTTGCTTACTAGAGGTACCTTGGGCAAGACCTGAGTCACACAATATCAACATCTCCCAAGTAGCTCAGGCGAGGTCTGAGTCACACAACATCAACACATCCCAAATAACTTAGGTTAGGTTTGGGTCACACCACATCGACACCTTGCCTAGCTAGTCTACTCCTCAGAGTACTTGGGATGCCTCCGGGTCACATAGCATCAGAGCCTACATCCAACTAGCGTTTAAAATGTCCTCTAACTGTTTTGGATATATTTGAATATTTCTCAAACAATTGGACGATCGTCACACACATAAAAGTAACTCGGGTGTCCACATCGTTTCCTGAGTAGCAAACAAAGACATAAGTCTAATGGAATCTTACCTCATAAGGTTCTTATGGTTATCAAATATATACTATTATTATCATGAGGTTATTTTATCATTATTAACAGTTATAACACTAGTAGGGGAGATCACTCCCTCACTTACTACTATTTTATTTGTTCTCTCCCCCTAGAACTTTATTGATTAGTGCTTAAATTAGTTAATATTTTGTTGATAATTACTCTTTGATTAGTCAATTTAAGTTGTTGATTTGGGCGTTTTCGTTCATTTTCTATGTAGGACAGTAGATTCCAAAAAATGGTGCTAAACGAGATGAAATCCTATATATTTTTTTTATTTTCTGGAATCAAGGCCGGCTTAGTGGGCATGACTTTGGGCATGCCTACGTGTGACGTGGCATCCAGTCAGCATCTTTTATAAAGCCTAGTCAGTATTTTCGTGAAGATGGGAGACTCAGTCGCAAATCAGAATTTTAAATTAGGATTATCTCTTGTATTTAGGAATTATTTTTTATTTTTAGGATTAAGTTTGAATATTTTTTCAAGAATTAGTTTTTGTTATTTCTTTCTTTATTTTTAGGGTTTTAGTAGAGTATAAATACCTTATCGAGGTAAGCTCAAAATCATCATCTCTCATATCTCAAATTCTTTTGTCCATTTCTTTAGTTTTTATAAAATTTCTTTTCTTTTTATTTTCGCTTTTCGTTATTTTTCTTTACAAGCTTTCTTTATTTTTAAAATGCCAAGTATGGTTTCTAACATGCTTAGCCAAATTTTTCATATCCAAAGACTGAAACTGTAATACCCCAAATTTTGACTAGTGACTAAAATATAATTTTTTTAAAGTTTAATGGCTAAAGTATAAGGTTTTAAAAGTTTAGGGACCAAAATTTGTAATTTTGAAAAGTTATATATTTTAGCTTGTAAATGATTGCAAGATGTTAGAAAATGGTTTTAAATATAATTTTCATATTTTAGATCAAAGAAATTTGGCTCATAATAGTGTGACTTTTCATATTTGACCGAACAATGGATTTTTAGTGACTAAAATGTAATTTTTGAAAATTGCATGGCTAAATTAGAAATTAAAAGCCAAGTTGATTCAACTTTGAGCAAGGAATATTTTAATGGAAGATAGTGCAATGGCCCTTGGTAATTACCAAGTTTCATTAATCGTATTTTTGGGATTTTTTATTAATTGAATTTTATATTATTATGCCAAGTGTATTAGTTGATAAATACTAGAATAATCAAGAAATTTATCACATTTTAAGCCATCTTTTTTACCTAAGACGAACCACCATTGCTCTCTAAGGTTTTTAATCTACATACTTGATTTTTGGATTAAGCTATTAGATAGAGAATTAATCTACATGAAATTCTCTATCATTTTGTACCAATATTTCATGGTGAAAATGCTTATATGTTGAGATTTAAAGTTAGGGTTTATGTAAGGTTTAGGGATTTTGAAAGATTGATGAAATATTTTGATGTTTTTTTAATGTTGGAGATTAATTCTAAGGCTTGTGTGATGATTAAAACTATGTGTAAAGCCTTGTATTGAATTCAACCTAATTATGGTTTTTAGGAATGTTTGGGTTTTGATGGAATTTGATGTTGTGATGATTAGAATAGCATGAATTTGAAGTAAGGAAGTTGACTTCATGCTTGAAATTGAATGGAAATCAAGTCCTAGTCTACTAAGGGTATTCAATCATAAGAAATAAATTAGGTGGAAATATTGAAAATTTTCCTACGATTTAGAATTGATATTGAAAGTGTTCTATGTGATTTGGAGATCGATTTGGATTAATTTGGAAGCTTGAAATAGAAAAAGGGCTAATTTATAAGTATTGGAAATTGTAGGACATTATAGCATGAATGTGAGTCTTGGAGTATTCAATGATAATATTTAGTATTGAGATGCTAGAAAATTAAATTGGAAAGTTATTTGGAACCAAATTGAAAATTTGGTAAGAGTTTGGGTTGGAATTCGAAAGGTCCTAAGAAATGGGGACTTGTTTGCAAGTTAATAAATGTAGAAGTATCATTTGGGTAAATTAGGACACTTTTGGAAATTCTGGAAGCTTGCTGGAATTTTTGTTTAATTATTAAGTTTGAATCAAATTACAAGTTTACAGAGATTGGAAGTTGGATTGACAAAGTTTAAGAAAGTATATGATGAATTTGCAAGCTTTTGAATGCTTAAGTATTGATTTGAATATTTTATTGAGGTGCTTGAAATTTTATGTTATTAATGTGAAATAATCATAATGGTGAAGGATCATTATGAAGTTAATAGAAAAGTTAAGGTGGATTCTAGAAAGAATTCATAATTAGTGGTTTAATTGTGTAGTTGGCAAAAGTTAAAGGGTTGATAGTGGAAATAAATATTCATGAGATTGAATAAGTATTTTGAGAAGTTTGAAAGTTATGATGGAAATACGATTTAGTTTTATATCGATTTAAGTATCGAATTTATTTCTATCAAATTTTATATTTAAGTTTAGATTATGTTAGTTCGATGCTAACATATAGTTTGAATATTTTATGTTATTATGTAATGTCGTCAGATCAAGGTAAATCTAGTGATTTAAGTAGCTTGAAGGGAAGAAAAAAGTATGAGATCAAGAAGATTATCGTGGAGAAGGTTCGATAGCTAGGCAAATGTGAGTGCATTTAATTCGTGTTTGTGTTATCGTATAAACATTGGCTTGCAATGAGCCAATGACGGAGTTACTCCGGTAAGAAGTGACTCCTAATGTTATGTGAATTGTGATTCTAGCCTACAAGTTCATTTATTAGGCTAAGGATGCTAATTAAGGAAAGTTGTATAGAAATCAGAATTCGAACAGTGATTTTATAAATTTACCATAAATTATACAGAATTGATTAGAGGATGATCTTTATACCGTTAGATTCGTATATCATTCTAGCTTCGTTTAAAATACACGATGACTAATTTCAAGGTTTACACAAAAAGATATGAATTTTTAATCGGTGATAGGTCAGAAAACAGGGTAGCAAATTATGTTGAAAATGCTTCTATCAGTCAACTTTGAAAATTTGTTATAAATTGTACAAGTGGAACTAAAAAGATTTCCTTATATGGTTAAATTCGTATTCAAGTCTAGTTTTAATTACTGCAAACAAAATAAATTTTCAGTATATTAATTAATACATAATAATTTTTGTTTGAAGGTAGTGTAAACTACCATAATATAGAATTTTGATAAATTGTATATTGAAAGTAGTGGAAGGCAAATGATTTAAATCTAAAGCTTAGCGAGTCTTATTTTTGATTTGTAATAATAATAATAATAATAATAATAATAATAATAATAATAATAAAGTGTTAAAGTGAGTATATTTTGTTTGTTGATTATTATAGTTGATGACAACTTGTGACAAGTTAACCTGATTTTATTTTCTAGAATGATTTATAAATTTTAGTATGGAATATTTCTATAAAACTTTTCATCAAGTTTTATGAATAATTTTGGGTATGAACTGCCTAAGTATGATATTTACGATGATGAATTCTAAATGTTTAAAATTATCAAATGATTTTCAGTTATCAGATATTTACAGTTATCAGATAATTACAAATATAATATATTTTACAATTATCAGATACATATTAATACATGATTTTATGATGATAAATATAAGCTCATTGTATGTTGCATTGAGAGTCATAAGTACATTTGGAATGTCATTAAGTGAGTACTTATCAGTTCAACTTTGGTACATTCGTGTATCAATGTTCAGTTATCAGTTATCACTTCAGCTTTGGTACATTTTTGTATCAATGTTCAGCACCGTTGGTGCTCATTCAGGTTATGATTGCACTAAAGTGCATCATATCGCAGTTTCAGTCATGATTCATCACTGTGTTGTGCCTAGCGCACACCTTAAACTCACGTACCTTATATTCTCTTACATATGCATTGGACTATAACATTAAATGTGAAAGTTATAACAATATTGAAAGAAAGAAACATAGAATTGAAAAGAAAGTATTGAAATATATTCGAATGAAAAGAACAAAAGTTATTTACGATATTCGATGTTGACTTACGTGATTTTTGATAAAATCATGAGATGATGATTTTTTAGGTTTTCAGAAGGAAAAATGACTTGCTTCGTCTGGTTTTCAAAATGACTTACTTAGCGCGTGATGATTTTCATAGTAGGTTCGAATAAAGTAGAGGTCATGAAGTGAGGAGCTTGCCTCCATCTTATGCGAAATCAAACCTGCCGACAGTATAAGCAAGACATCCTAACTTTGACTTATTAGTGGCATGTACATTATATTTGTTGGGTTGCCTTATAAAAATTTATTTTTAAAAAGGCTTTGTAATAATAATTAAGGTTATTTTCTTTAGTTTTGTCTAATTTTAGTATCAATTGTATTTATGAGTGAATATTATAAATGTTATATTTTAAATGATTTAAAATCAAATCGTATTAGGCAGTTGTGTTCGATTATGAAACAACATTGAAATGCTTAATTACTGATTGAAATCAGAATAGTTTTCAAGGATCAAACATTATTTTATAAATTTATATGATTATGGAAGTTAAAAAGTACATTATTAAATGAAACAAAATTTTAAGCATTTAAGTTCAGAAAATGTCAGTTGAGTTGATGTGACATCTGTGACTTGTATTACGAGACATATATGAGTTGTGGGTGTTACAGAAACAATGACTCAATGCCATCCTAAGAATTGAAAAACACCTTATATCCTTCGAGTTACATTTTCAGTTTTCTGGAATCAAGGATTGGCAATCAGCCATCCTTTTATAATAAAAAAAACTTCTTTTCAAAAAGTGTACGTTGGATTGATTTTGATTTCAATTAATAAGTTGGGAGGAACTAAAATCGAATTAAATTCTCATTGAGACGCTATAATCCAAGTCGGGTTTTTCCAAAACTAAAACGAAATTGGGATTAACTAACAATTATCACAGTTAGTCCACATAAGGAGTGAGATCCAAAGATTGATTTTGGATTATCAGTTAATTGAGAGAAAAATAAGTTACAGGGGTTGAGCCCCGTGGACTGTAATCAATATGAATTCGAAGCTAAAATCATATTCAATGATCGGTTGAAATTGAAGTAAAAGCTCAAGCTTAAGGCTGACTTTTACCAATAGAATTTTCATCTTTACTTTCTTTAAATCAATTTGTTTGTTTTCTTTAGATTAAAATTTTATTTTCTTTACAAACTTTTCAACAAATTCCCCACTTTTTATATTTATTTTTTTTGCAATTCACACCAGGATCAATGATCAAGAACCAAATTGTCGAAAAATTCCTTAGTCCCTACGGATCAACCCTTACTCTCTTGATACTATCTTTTTTCTATTTTTTTTCTTGAGATTAAGGGATAATTATTTGACATAGAAAAGACGTGTGCCAAATTGGAGCCGTTGTCAGGGACTTTGACAAAAGTTACTAATTTATTTTGTTTTTGATTTATGACCAGGAAAAACCTTAGGAACATTAGAAGAATTTGATCCAGAAATCAAAGCACGAGCTAGACGAATCCGTGGACAAATGCTTCGAGAGAAAAAAGTCCACAATAACAAATAAATCTCGAAAAACCGATTAACACCACATTATATTCATAATCGACGCACATATCAGAATCATCATCCTACACTGAATCACCCTCCATACCCAAGACCCAAAGTAGCCTCACATAACGTCGATCTCACATAATCAGATTCGATGGGTGATCGTACCATTCGCGAGTTGGCCGCGACTTCTTCGGTTTAACAACCTCTCTACATCACCTTTCCTCAATGTGAAACTCTGTTTCAACTAAAAATGGGTTTGAATCATCTTCTTCCTACTTTCTATGTGGTCTATTATAAAAACGGGGTTGAATCATATTCTTCCTACTTTCCATATGGTCTATTCTAAAAATGGGATTGAATCAACTAAAAACAAGACTTCCCAGTGAGAATCCGTATAAACATCTCAGAGAGTTCCATATGGTTTGTTCTACTATGAAAACACAAGGAGTATCAAAATACCAAATTAAATTACGAGCTTTTCTATTTTCTTTATCTGGTTAAGCAAAAGAATTGTTATTTTATTTGCCTATGAATTTAATTAATACATGGGTTGATTTAAATCATATATTCCTTGATATGTTTTTCCTAACAGCAAATGTAAGCGAATTGAGAAGAAGCATCATGAGGATTAAACAAAAAGATGGGGAATCACTTTACGACTATTGAGAGCGATTCAAGAAGCTTTGTGTATGTTATCCGCAACACGGATTAATCGTATAAACACTTCTCCAATATTTCTATGAAGGACTATTTCTCATAGAGATGAAAAATATAGATGTTGCTAGTGAAAGAGCTCTTGTCAATATGACCCCAAACACAGAAAGTGAATTAATTTCGACAATGACAACCAACTCTCAACAATTTGGCTCTACATTTAAACCCATCCGACGGGTTCACGTGGTAAGTATTGTTTCTCTTGAAAATAAGATCAATAAATTAATTGACATGGTTAATGCCCTTTACGCATGTAAAATTAGACCAACAAGAGTATGCAAGATATACACAATGCCAGATCATTTGACAAATTGTTGCCCGATGTTACAGAAAGAAACAAGTGCATAAGTTAATAATGAGAAGAATTTTCCAGGACCTTTCCAAAGGCCTTAAAACCTTCACGAAAACACATATAATTTGGGATGGAGAGATCACCCAAACTTTAGTTATACACAAAAACTATGGCCTAATCAAGGCTATTAACAAGACCACCTTCACAGCAACCTTATCAGCTGTAGAGAACATCACTCGAGTCGATCGTTGAAAAATTGGCTTTATCCCAAGAAAAGTTCCAGAATCACACTGAGTCACAGTTATAAGAAATATATAAGCAGATTAGTCAATTGGCTCAGGCTATAGGGCACTTGGAATCACAAGGTAAACTACCCTCTCAAACCGAAACAAACCCACAAAAAATGTAAGCACTATCACCATTCAAAGTGGAATAATTAATGAACAACCAATCCTAGAGAAGTTAGATGCAAAATCCAGAAGAAAGATGAAGAACTAAAATCCTAGAGGGAAGAAACAACAATAAGTGCAGACTCTTAGAGAATAAATGAAAATGGTACAAGATCCCAAAGAAACAAGAAAAATTATTCACAATATGATATTGTGCCATCTCCCTATGATGCTCCACCTCCCTATGATGCTCCACCTCCTTTCCCCTCAAGTTTTGTAAAAAAAAGACAAACAAGCCGAGGAAAGAGAGATCTTGGATTTTTTTGAAATGTAGAAATCAACATATCACTTCTTCAAGTAATCTGAAAGGTTCCGAAGTATGCCTGATTTCTTAAAGAACTCTTCACAATAAAAAAGAATTACCGGGCACGAAAAAGTAAATTTAGGAGAACATGTTTCCACATTTTTTTCAGCGAAGACTTCCACTAAAGTTAAAGGACCAAGGTATGTTCGCTACCCCATGTAAAATTGGTAAAATTGGCATAAAACGTACAATATGTTATTAGAGAGCATCCATAAATATGATGCCTTTATCTATTTATAACTTACTCTCTATCGAGCCATTGAAAAATACTAGAGTGGAAATACAATTGATGGATCGCTCAGTTATTTATGTCGAATGAGTTCTAGAGAATGTCTTAGTGAAGATAAATAAACTTATCTTTTTGGCGGATTTCTATGTCATTGACATGGAAATGATCGGATAAATACTTGTTCTGAAATTCTCATTGGACGACATTTCCTTAGTATAGAAAACACAAATATATACTTAAAAAGCATAATTCTTATAATATAATTTGATGGTGAGATCATTATATTTAATGTTTATAAAGCGATGCGGTATTCTAATAATATTCAAAGCTTAAATTTTGTTGATGTAATTGATCATGTAGTTGATGAATTTATAGAAACTATTTTTTATGATATGTGCAGGGAATCAGACGAATTTTATTGGGAAATCAGAGAATTAAAAAAAATTTCTATTTATTTGGATAAACTTATTTCACCTTCAAGTTCTAAAATTTTACCTTATATTTTGTAGGCTCCTCAAATTGAATTGAAGCAGTTACCAGATCAGTTGAAGTATGCATTTTTGGGATAAAATGATACCCTACCAGTAATAATTTCGAACAAGTTGACGAAAGAGGAGGAACAAGATCTTGTAACGGTCTTGCGTGCGCACAAAGAGGCCACAATATGGACTACCATCGACATTAAGGGACTTAGTTCCTCGACTTGTATTCATAAGTTCAAGATTAAGAAAAGAGCTAAACCGTCATGTGAAAGACAAAACTGGTTAAATCAACCAATGATGGAAGTGGTAAAGAAAGAAATTCGAAAACTTCTTGATGCAGATGTTATCTATCCAATCTCGGATAGTAATTGGGTAAGTTTGGTCCATGTTGTTCCTAAGAAAACATGAGTTATAGTAATTGAGAACTCGAAATATGAGTTAGTTTCGACAAGAGTACAAAATGAATGGCGATCCGACATCGATTATAGGAAGTTGAACTCTTAAACTAGAAAATATCATTTTTCTTTACCTTTTATAAATCAAATGATAGAAATATTAGCCGGTAAAACTCACTACTATTGTCTTGATGGATTTTCAGGTTTCTTCCAAATCCTAGTGGCATCATAAGGTTAAAAAAAGACGGCTTTCACATTCCCCTTCAGAACGTTTGCCTATCGAAGAATGCCCTTCGAACTTTGCAATGTGCCCGCCACGTTTCAAAGATGTAAGCTTAGCATCTTTTCGGACTACATCAAGAAAGGCATAGAGGTCTTCATGGATAATTTCATGATTTACGATAACACTTTCGACGAATGCCTTCTTAATTTAACTAATGCATTGAAACGATGCCTAGAATTCAACTTTGTTTTGAATTATGAAAACTGTCATTTTATGGTTGATAAGGGTTTGATTTTAGGACATATCGTTTCTTTTGATGAGATTGCAGTCGATAAAGCTAAGAATGATATTATACGCTCACTCCCTTACCTCACAACGATAAGAAAAATAAATTTTTTTTCTTGGCCATGCAATATTTTACCTCAGGTTCATCAAAGACTTCTTAAAGATAACACAATCGTTGTGTAATCTACTTCAAAAAGATAAAGTCTTTGATTTCAACCAAGAATGCAAGGAATTGTTCGTCATTTTGAAGGAAAAACTAATATCAGCTCCGATTGTACAAATGCCAAATTGGGATTATCCTTTCGAGATCATTTATGATTCCTCAGACACTAGTGTTGGAGTAGTTCTCAGTTAAAAAGTCAGCAAAATAACGCATGTCATTGCCTATGCATCACACACCTTAGATTCAAAGCAGAAAATTACTTTATAACCGAAAAAGAATTTTTTACTATAATATTTGCTTTGGAAAAATTTAGATCATATTTGCTGGGAACTAATATTGTTGTTTATTCTGACCATGCAACATTACGATATTTAATGAGCAAAAAGTAAACGAAGCCGAGACTTATTCGTTGAATTTTACCCCTTCAAGAATTTAATTTAAAAATCAAGGATAAGAAAGGATGTGAGAATTTGGTGCTCGATTTTTTTCTTGGCCATGCAAGATTTTACCTTAGGTTCATCAAAGACTTCTCAAAGATAACACAATCGTTGTGTAATCTACTTCAAAAAGATAAAGTCTTTGATTTCAACCAAGAATACAAGGAATTGTTCGTCCTTTTGAAGGAAAAACTAATATCAGCTCCGATTGTACAAATGCCAAATTGGGATTATCCTTTCGAGATCATGTATGATTCCTCAGACACTAGTGTTGGAGTAGTTCTCAGTTAAAAAGTCAGCAAAATACCGCATGTCATTGCCTATGAATCACACACCTTAGATTTAGAGCAGAAAAATTACTCTATAACCGAAAAAGAATTTTTTACTATAATATTTGCTTTGGAAAAATTTAGATCATATTTTCTTGGAACTAATATTGTTGTTTATTCTGACCATGCAACATTACGATATTTAATGAGCAAAAAGTAAGTGAAGCCGAGACTTATCCGTTGAATTTTACCCCTTCAAGAATTTAATTTAAAAATCAAGGATAAGAAAGGATGTGAGAATTTGGTGCTCGATTTTTTTCTTGGCCATGCAAGATTTTACCTTAGGTTCATCAAATACTTCTCAAAGATAACACAATCGTTGTGTAATCTACTTCAAAAAGATAAAGTCTTTGATTTCAACCAAGAATGCAAGGAATTGTTCGTCATTTTGAAGGAAAAACTAATATCAGCTCCGATTGTACAAATGCCAAATTGGGATTATCCTTTCGAGATCATGTATGATTCCTCAGACACTAGTGTTGAAGTAGTTCTCAGTTAAAAAGTCAGCAAAATACCGCATGTCATTGCCTATGGATCATACACCTTAGATTTAGAGCAGAAAAATTACTCTATAACCGAAAAAGAATTTTTTACTATAATATTTGCTTTGGAAAAATTTAGATCATATTTGTTGGGAACTAATATTGTTGTTTATTCTGACCATGCAACATTACGATATTTAATGAGCAAAAAGTAAGAGAAGCCGAGACTTATCCGTTGAATTTTACCCCTTCAAGAATTTAATTTAAAAATCAAGGATAAGAAAGGATGTGAGAATTTGGTGCTCGATTTTTTTCTTGGCCATGCAAGATTTTACCTCAGGTTCATTAAAGACTTCTCAAAGATAACACAATCGTTGTGTAATCTACTTCAAAAAGATAAAGTCTTTGATTTCAACCAAGAATGCAAGGAATTGTTCGTCATTTTGAAGGAAAAACTAATATCAGCTCCGATTGTACAAATGCCAAATTGGGATTATCCTTTCGAGATCATGTATGATTCCTCAGACACTAGTGTTGAAGTAGTTCTCAGTTAAAAAGTCGGCAAAATACCGCATGTCATTGCCTATGCATCACACACCTTAGATTTAGAGCAGAAAAATTACTCTATAACCGAAAAAGAATTTTTTACTATAATATTTGCTTTGGAAAAATTTAGATCATATTTGCTGGGAACTAATATTGTTGTTTATTCTGACCATGCAACATTACGATATTTAATGAGCAAAAAGTAAGCGAAGCCGAGACTTATCCCTTTGAATTTTACCCCTTCAAGAATTTAATTTAAAAATCAAGGATAAGAAAGGATGTGAGAATTTGGTGCTCGATTTTTTTCTTGGCCATGCAAGATTTTACCTCAGGTTCATCAAATACTTCTCAAAGATAACACAATCATTGTGTAATCTACTTCAAAAAGATAAAGTCTTTGATTTCAACAAAAAATGCAAGGAATTGTTCGTCATTTTAAGGGAAAAATAATATAAGCTCCGATTGTACAAATGCCAAATTGGGATTATCCTTTCGAGATCATGTATGATTCGTCAGACACTAGTGTTGGAGTAGTTCTAAGTTAAAAAGTCAACAAAATACCGCATGTCATTGCCTATGCATCACACACCTTAGATTCAGAGCAGAAAAATTACTCTATAACCGAAAAAGAATTTTTTACTATAATATTTGCTTTGAAAAAATTTAGATCATATTTGCTGGGAACTAATATTGTTGTTTATTCTGACCATGCAACATTACGATATTTAATGAGCAAAAAGTAAGCAAAACTGAGACTTATCCGTTGAATTTCTTCAAGAATTTAATTTAAAAATCAAGGATAAGAAAGGATGTGAGAATTTGGTGTTCGATCAATTAAGCACAATTCCTCTCTCCACAATTAACCCATTGATTAAAAAAGAATTCCCAAAAACAAATTTGATGTTGGCACAAAGAGAAACTTCTCAATGGTTCGTTGATATGGTAAACTATTTAGCCACAAGTAAAATACCATCAGATCTACCAAGAGCATAAATTAATCGAATTAAAAGGGAGTCATGATTTTACATTTGGGATGATCCTTATCTTTGGAGGCACTGCTATGATTAGGTAATCCGGAGATGCATCGCCAAAAATAAGGTAAATTCGATCCTAAATTTATGTCTTTCATATTTTTGTGGTGGTTATTTTGGATCGAAGCGAACAAATCACACGAGTTTAAAATGCGGTTCTTTGGCCAAATATTTTTAAAGATGCTTATATTTACTGCAAAACATGTGAGAAGTATCATCTCACAGGTAATTTAGGCCATATAAAGAAATGCCTTTAAATATAATTTATATTTGTGAGATTTTTTATGTATGGGGAATAGATTATATGGGTCCCTTTACTTCTTCATTTGGAAATAAATATATAATTCTTGATGTTGATTATATTTCTAAATGGGTAGAAGCTAAAGCTACCCAAAATAATGATGCTAGAACAATTATGAATTTTTTAAAATTTTTATCTTTTTTAAGTTTGGCATACCACTGGTGATAATAAGTGATCGAGGCACCTATTTCATCAATCAAATTATCGAGACGTTCATGAAAAAATTTGAAGTAACTCAAAGAATTGCCACAACCTACCATCCGTAAACAAATGGGCAAAGTGGAAGTGTCAAATTGTAAAATTAAGGTATCTTTTAGAAAATTGTCAAGTTAGATCGAAGAGATTGGAGCATTAAATTACCTGATGCCTCATGGGCATACTGAACCCGAACACGTTCATTCATCCAAGGACCATCTTCGTCGCCAAACCTATTCCATTACAATTGAGGAAATTCTTCAAGGCTATCTCCACTTTAACGATGAAAATTTCAGGTTTGCAAATACATTCCCGATCGAACTCCTGATTTTTTTGCATTTGCGTAAATCAGTTGTGACATATTTTGTTGCGATTGGTTGACGATTATATTATGAGATTACATGTAGTACTTATTATGAATTGGTCTTTGAATTTAATGCTACATTTACATTTTTACCAAATCGTATTGTATCAAATGACACAGAAGACGTAATTTCCTTTAGATTGCTTGGAGAGTGTTTTACTTTCTCTTTAGAGAATTTCAACTTCTCCATGGGGTTTGTGACGGATGTCATAGACCATGATTTTATAACTGATTTACATGAGATACCGCAAGATTTCAATACATACATAGCTTATGAGGCGCTCATCGGCTCGGCGAGTGCCACTTTCAATGCTCGCACCACCAAAGTGTGGCACATTCATGATCTCGCTCTTCGCTACATACACCAGTTTCTCCACAAAATAATACTTTAAAATGGGGTGATCCTAGAAAATCTTGAAAAATCATTCACCGTCATCGTTCTCATCAATAAGTTATTTGAAGATACCAAGGAAGTGGTCACGATTGTAAAAGTCGAAGAAAATACGGATGAAGAGAAGTCATGTGATCAAGACTTGGTGGTATATGAGAATCATTGTTTTGAAAACCGGACCGGACCGACCGGTTCAACCGGGAACCGTGTGCTAGTCTGGTTCAATCTAAACCGGTTGAACCGCTACTAGTGAACCGGCCAGAACCGCTGAACCGTTCAAATCGGACCGGCTGAAAACCGGAAAAACCAGAAATTTTGTTTATTTTTTTATAAAAAAATTAAACCAAACAACGTCGTTTGTTAAACGAGCCAAGTCGAACTCGAGTATTGCTGAGCTCGACTCGAACTTGAAAACTTTAAAAGTAAGCTCAACTCGACTCAAACTCACAAGCTAAAAAGTATCAAGTTCAACTCAAACTCGAAATATAATATTGAAACTTGAACTCAAAAAGGCTTGAACTAAAAAAAATTTAGAAGCTTGATTGAAGCCTAAAATTCGAGCTTGATTGAAGTGAAAGAATAGTTCACTCAATGCTCACCAAAAGGCTCCATGATTTTAAATGCCAAATTACCTCTATTATTTATAGAAGTTAGTTGTGATGCTCTTCTATGTTTCTTAGCAATGTGGGATTGTTTTGTTCTCATATTTTTACTCTTTAGACTTTTGAGATGCTCTTCTATGTTTCTTAGCCATGTGGGATTGTTTTAAAAAAAAATTAAACGAAACAATATCATTTTGTTATGATTTTTTAACCCCAAATTTATTTTTTAATTATAGTTATATAATTATATTTATTATTTAATATGTTTTACCTTAAATATTATGTTGTAGTTAATTTGAATCATTTTGTTTCACTTGATTTTATGGTTTTTAACTTATATATGTTATGACTTGCTTTGAATATGACTTGTGATATAAAAAATTATTTTTTATTAAATATTTTTGGTATTTTTATTTAATTTTTTTTAAATAATTATGACGTCGTCCGGTTCTTCCGACCGGTCTGACCGGTTGAACCAGTGAACCGGTAGTATGGCCGGTTCGCTAACCGGTCCGGTTCTGAAAACCATGATGAGAATCTGCTCCCTATAAAGGTAGAGAGGAACCTTGTGACTCTAGTTCAGTCCAAGCCGAAAGAGCCCCATATCCTAAGGAATATAATGTTAATGACAAATGTAGCTATCATATTGGAAGCTCAGGATACACTACATAAAATTTTAGGGCATTAAAAAATAAAGCATTTCTTAGTTTTTCTTCCTTTTAATTTATAAAGGAAATCGATACAAAAAAATAAGCAATACACAACATTTCTTATTTTTTGGTTTTTCGAAAAGAAAAAAACACAATATTTCATTTCTTTCTTAAAGGTATTTTTTAGATCTAGCTCCTAATAAAAAATAGTAATCATTTTTGTTTTCTTGTTTTCTTTCCTTCAAAACCAAAAGCAAAACGAGAGAGAATGGGGCTAGTGAGTTACCTAAATTGTTCGGGTTTCTTGTCAGCGAAATCGTTGCCGTCGGAGAGTGAGAGATTCAAATGGTCGGGGAACTCTTGTAGACTTGAAGAGCTTGCATGGTGGTTTTAGTTTCAAATTTAGCTTTAGGGAGTCGAATTGGAGGCTCTGGGTTTATTTGGGATAGATTTTATGGTTCCCGACCACCACTTGCATGGTGGTTTTAGTTTCAAATTTAGCTTTAGGGAGTCGAATTGGAGGCTCTGGGTTTATTTGGGATAGATTTTATGGTTCCCAACCACCGCAAGCGGTGGTCGAAACAGTGGTTGGAGTGTGAAATGAGACCGAATCATGACTTGAGGGCTATAGTCGAAGAGATAGGGAAGATAAAGGTTCATTTGGTTTAGTTTTGGTTTCTGTGGCCATTATAAATGGTGGCTAGAGAGATTCGAGCTTCCTGACAAGCGACGTTCATGTGGTGGTCGTAGGGTAGAGCAAGACCAGTTTACGGTAGGGTTTTGGAACTCACGAGAGCTTTCAGTCGAGCGGAGTAATGGGTCGTCGTGGAATGGCGATTGGCGGTGGCGTATGGGTCTTTGTGAGCAGCGCCAGAGAAGAATGAGAGGGATAGTTTGAGAGAAAACACAAAATGGGGGAAAGCGGCTGAAGAAGAGAGACTTAAAGGATGAGTTAAAACTAGATTTGCTATAACTATATATTTATATAAATTAATTAGGGTTAATTTTCTTTTAGTCCGCACAATTTTAGTGTGAAATTGCACTTTATTCACCTACAGGGTTCTTTTCGAATTTAATTTAATATTGATTTTCCCAATTTCATAATTTTATAGATTTTTATTGTTAGAGTATTTTAGGGTTAATAAAAATGAAAAATCATGGTTTAGTCCCTCTAGTTCAGGCGATTATTTTTATTTAGGTCACTGGAATAATTCCAATTTTGCATGTTTAATTTACATTTACTTCAATTTAGTCACTATGCTAGAACTTGTATTAAATTAGGTCATTCTTCAGCCGCTTTAAGTCTTTCTTCTTCAGCCGCTTTCCCCCATTTTGTGTTTTCTCTCAAACTATCCCTCTCGTTCTTCTTCAGCACTCGAATTTTGCATGTTTTTCAAACTTTTAGGCAATATTCTTTTACTTAGATCAATAATGAAGCTTTCGCATTACATGCTCAAGGGTGGTCATTATTGGTCTTAGTAAACCAATATCCTTTTTCCAAACTTGACATCCATAATGATTTTTGAATTAAATAAAACGTTAAACTTAAAATTTCTAATTTTTTAATATAGGTTAATCAACTAGGTACTAATTTTTGGGTGTTGTGGAGGTGTTAACCCTTCCCCACGCGTAATTGACTCTTGAATCTTATTTCTAGTTTTCGTAGACCCAAAATTTGATATTTTTGATAAAACAAAATGTTTTATTAAAATTATCCCATTTTAGGTATTCAATCACTTGAAAATGATTGGTGATAACTCTAAACATTTCATTTCAGCTAACTTCCCTATGAGTTCCTCTAATGATGGTATTTGAGTTGCTCCAGATTTTCCTGCAATAAGTGAATTAACTACTACTTCAGTTAATTTATCTAACTTATTTTCAAGGGAAAATATACTTATCTAGTGAACCCGTCGGCTGGGTTCACTTGAAAACTATTGAGAGTTGGTTTCCATGGTTGAAATCAATTCCCTTGCTATTGTTGGGGTCATGTTGACTAATGCTCCTCCAGTAGCGGCATCCACCTTTTCCATCTCCATTGGTAAAAGGCCTTCATAAAAGGATTAAAGTAACATTTGCTCACTTAATACGTGTTGTGGACAACGTGCGCAAAGCTTTTTAAATTTCTCCCAATAGTCATAAAGACTTTCTTCGTTCTTTTGTTGAATGGAAAGAACGCTCATTCGCAACTCGCTTGCTTTAGCCGCTGAAAAGAACATGTCAAGAAAAATTCAATTCATGTCAGCCCATGAATTAACTTAATTTGGAGGTAAATAAAATAACCAGTCTTTAGCCAAGTCGGCTAAAGAGAAAGAGAAAGCTCTCAATTTAATTTGATCATCGGTAACTCCCTGTGGTTTCATGCTAGTGCAAACCATGTTGAATTCCAACAAGTGTTTGTGCAGATTTTCAGTGGGAAAGCCGTGGAAGGTGGGAAGAAGATGAATAAGTCTCGTTTTTAATTGAAACGGAGTCCTGCCACTAGGAAAATTAATGCATAATGGCGTCTGAGTGATAGGAGTTGTAGCTAGTTCTCGGATCTTTTGTTCTTCCATCAGAATATTGTATGTGTCTGCTTAAGAGTCCAGATTTGATTCTGTTTCTGATTTCTGCTCTTGTTCTTCTTGACTTTTTCTATTTTCTCGAAGCGTTTGTGCGTGGATTCTTCGTGCTCGTGCTTCAATCTCCGGATCTAGATCTACTAATTCATCTGGGTTTCTTCTGGTCAGAAATCAAAAAACTAGAAAAATAAATCAGTACTTGCCGTTAGTCTCCGGAAATGGTGCCAATTTAATAACCGTTGTTTTTCTATCAAAATAATTTTTGGCTTCTTAATAAATAAAAAGGAAAATGTAGTATAGAGAAACAAGGTCGATTCACAGGGACTATGGGTTTTATGATTTAATAAAATTGTTTCTTGATTTTAGAAGAATATAGAATTCCAGATGAAGTTGAAAAGATATATTAAAATAAAATAAATAAAAAATGAAAACTAATATAATAATAAATAATAATAGTAATAAATATAAAAGGGGATTTTTAAAAGTTGTTTTTAAAATAAAAAAAAATAAGAATTAAATAAAAGTGTTGAGTTAATCGATTGACGAATATGGCCAAGAGGGGGGTGAATTGACAATTAAAATTTTGGTGGAAGCTTTTGCAGAAAATTGAAAGAAATTTGCACAGCGATTTAGAGTGGTTCGACTTTCTCAACCAAAGTCTACGCCCACTACCTTAGCTATCCACACTAAGGATTTTCCACAAATTCACTAATTTGTCTTCCTTTTGAGGACAAAGAGTAACCTTACAAACCCTCAAGAATTATACCCCAAATTCTGAGAACACTCTCCCAAAGAGAACAATACAAATTTTCAAACTTACAAGGAAATCCTCACAAGGTAGATTGTTTGCACAATTCTAGAACAAAGAAAAGAACACTCAAGAATGAATACAATTGAGCACAATAAGTGTTCTTGAAAGCAAAATGAATATTGAATGAAAAATAGGCTTGAAAGCTCAACTTGATGTTTGATGCTTTCTCTTGATTCTCTCTGATTCTAGTTGCTTGATGTTTCTTGTTTTGATCAATGGCTTAAGCTTACTTAAATACACCTTGAATCATTCTGAACGTTGGGGGATCATTAATGAAGTTTTGGAGCGTTTAAGTGTGAAAACAATTAATATTTCTGCTTGGAGCGTTGGGGGAATCGGTACCCCTAATGGGGAATCGGTTCCCTAAGTGTAAAATTCAAATATTTCGACGGTTGAACAGTGGGGGGGAATCGGTATCCCCTGGGGGAATCGGTTCCCTCTAAGCATACTGGAATTCTCGGAGCCAAACCATTCAGGGGGGAATCGGTACCCCCTTGGGGGGGGGGGGAATCGGTTCCCTCTGAGCAATCTGGAATTTTTGGCTTTGAAATAGTTCGAAATATTTTGTAAAATCGTTTTGAAATTATTTTAAGATTAAAACTTAATTTTACACTTGAGTAAGGATTTAAAATGAACTTTGAAATGCTTTGAGTAATATTTTGATATTCGATTTAATATATCGAATATGCTTAGAAAAAAATCTTTTTCAAAATTAAAATTCTTTTAATTTAATTTGTTATATCGAAACATCAAAATGTTTTCAACAATCTCCCCCTTTTTGATATAACAAAATATTTTAAGATTTTCTAATTTCAAAATGAATTTTGATTTGAAAATATACTCCCCTTACTTAACACTTCCTCTTCAAAAACTCCCCTTTTAATTTAATAACATTTCTCCCCCTTTTGTTAAATCAAAAGATTTGTAAAAGAATTAAACAAGGTTTTGAAATCATATAGCCAATTGATATATATAGTTTAAGCTGCTAAGATCACAATCAAGAGAAACGTTAGCCATTAGTTCATAATCATATTCATAATTAATGTGACATGGCAAAACTGGTCATATTGCTAAAATGATGTAAATGATGCAATAAATTTAACTAAACCAAATATTCAAACATCCAAACAAATCCAAAGTTTAACAATAAAAAAAATCAAACATTCCAAAATATTCAAAATGTTGAAACAATAAGCTTTAAATTCAAAGTACTAAAGCAAAACAAAGAATCAAGCATCCGTAGGAGGATCGGGAGGAGGAAAACGAGCTTGCATAGCGGTCATTTCATGAGTGAGTTCATTAATACGAGCGTTGGTTGCTTCATTATTTGCACGCATCTCCTGAAGAATTTCCAATTGTTGAGCTCCCATTGTGGATAAATGGGACTCTATAGAAGTAAAGAGCGAATCTATTGTAGCATATCGGAAATCGAATGTCTCCATAAAAGATTGAAAATATGGAGGCATTTGATTCGTTTGTTGTGCTTGCTCCTCGGGCTGCTCAGGCTCATCTTCGGCTTTATCGATGTCTCGCATTAATTGTTCAAGCTCGGGATCGTCGTCAGCTTCTAGTGGAGCTCGTGAAGAACTAGCTCCTGGAGTATTTTCAGAAGATCGAACCCATTCACCGATTTCCTTATCCTTTATACATCCCGCTCTCGTTAAGGAAAGAAGATTAATTTGTTTCTTTAGAGGAAAGATGACATCTAGACCTACTCTAAGCCCGGCTTTAGAAAAAAGATTACTCAGAATGCAACCGTAAACTAGAGATGAACAAAGTTTCTTGTTAGGAACAAGATTTACGGTTTCAACGATTTCAGCAAAAATAATCTAAGGTAGGTTTATTTTAATACTGTTTTGGAAACAATGTAACCAACAAAGATCTAAAGCACGAAGAGTAGAGTAACGACCTCTGGATGGTCGAAACCACAAAGAAATCATTAGATGAAGAAAACGATCATGAAGGTCTAAGACACTCACACTATCCATTCTTTTATAATGAGAACCTAAAACCTGTTTTTCATTTGATATACCATTATCATCTAATCCTAATGCTTTGGCTATGTAAGCCGAGTCAATATGTAAGAATTATCCTAGGAGGTAGGAACGAACTTCTATGGTTTCAGTTTGAGCTCAGTTTTTGACACAAACGGCATTAGAGTAAAAGATGCGAACAAGTTGATGGTAAACTATAGGTTCAAGGTCAGAAAGTTTATCAAATTTTCACTCTTGTAAAAGAGGAAGATATCTAAAATCGATATCTAACATAGCTTGACGAGAAGGGATACGTTCTTCTCTAATTTTGTAAGAGTCAAAATATTGATAATACCAAAAATGATGATTTCTAGGACCAGGATGATCGAAGCACGAGTTTTGGATAGTCATATTAGGATTAATAGGATTTAGGATTAGGAATTGGAATTTTAGGAATAGGAGGAGGATTTGGAGGTGGATTTGGTTGACGGTGTGAGCGACTAGATGATGACCTAGCACGTTTAGGATTGGACATGGTTTAGGAAGTCGGAATAGAATGGATAACCTGCAATTTAGAAAACACATGTATGCAATTCAATCAATCACAAAACTAAATTGAGTCCTCAATAATTCAAGGTTCTCTAAACCAATCCTAATGGGCAAAGTTTTCGAAAAACTTATTGAAAAATAAGGTTTTAAAAATCAATATATGTATAGTTTTTATAATAACAACGTAATTCAATCAAAACACAATTTTTTTTTATTTCGAAAATTTCAAAAATTTTGGAAAATCTTGTTTTTTGATGAAATTAGTTGTAAAACTTTAGTTTCTAAACACTAATAAGCAATGCCCGATCACTATTTCTATTTAAAACTAGTCCTATGTTCAAAATTAATGAAATAGAGAGTTTAGAAAAATTTACCTTGAAAGATGAGATTGAGTGGATTTTGATGTTGTTTGCACGATTTTAATGATGCTAGCAGGTTTAGAAGATGATATTTGAAGTGAATTCCGATTAAAAACGTTGATTTGAGGCAAGAATGGAGATAGGGAGAGTAGAGAGGGGAAACGACGGTAAGGAAGAAGAAGAGGGTTTAGGATTTTTGGGTGTTCTGCTCGTGTTAAAATCTAGAACCCCAGGGGGGTATCGATTCCCCTAGGGGGAATCGATTCCCTCATGGGGGTATCGATTCCCTTTGCACCAAAATGCTAAAATCCGATTTTAAACACACAAAATGCTAAATTAATTTTCTCTAGTGGTATTGGCAACTCATATATTGAAAATTAATCACATTCAAACAACCAAATTAATCTTTAAACTATATTTGAACATAAAGTTAATTTTCATCAAGAATCATAAACTCCCCCTAACTAATATCAATTAATGCAATCAAAAATTACTATTCTAAGCATTTTTTATTTAGTCTTAAAAGTGCTAAAATTATTTTAAACACTAAGTGAAGATAGGTTGGTCAAACCTAATTCTCTCCTAAGTGTCCAAAATCTTTCGTTGTCTAAAGGTTTTGTAAAGATATCCGCTAATTGGTGCAAAGTATCAACAAATTCTAGAACTACATATTCCTTAGTGACATGGTCTCTAATGAAGTGATGTCTTATTTTAATGTGCTTAGTTCTAGAGTGTTGGATGAGATTTTTAGTGAGACAAATATCACTAGTATTGTCACACTTGATAGGAATGGTACATACTTCAATTCCATAATCAAAAGGTTGTTGTTTCATCCATAAAACTTGTGCACAACAACTACCAGCTGAAATGTATTCGGCTTCAGTGGTAGATAATGCAACACAAATTTGTTTCTTTGAAAACCAAGAAATCAGCATATTTCCAAGGAATTGGCAAGTACCGGAGGTGCTTTTCCTATCTAATTTGCATCATCCATAATCCGCATCAGAAAAGGCATGCAAGCTAAAGCTAGAGTCTCTAGGATACCAAAGTCCTAAACTAGGAGTGTCCTTAAGGTATCTAAAGATTCTCTTAACAACTAGTAAATGTGATTCCTTAGGACATGATTGAAATCTAGCACATAAACAAACACTAAACATAATGTACGGTCTACTTGCAGTTAGATAAAGCAAAGAGCCAATCATTGACCTATATAATTTAACATCTATACATTTACCTCCTTCATCTAAGTCAAGCTTTGTTGAAGAGCTCATTGGAGTGTCATGAGGTTTGCCATTTTCCAGTCCAAACTTCTTGAGCATATCTTTGACGTACTTAGCTTGATTGATGAAGATGTCATCTTTTCTTTGCTTGATTTGGAGTCCCAAGAAAAATGAGAGCTCCCCCATCATGCTCATTTCGAATTCGCTTTGCATTAGCTTAGAAAAGTCTTGGCAAAGAACATCGTTAGTAGAACCAAATATTATATCATCAACATAAATTTGAACTACTAATAAATCTTTACCTTTATGCTTTAAAAACAATGTAGTGTCAACCTTCCCTTTTGAAAAACCTTTTTTAATTAAAAAATTTGACAGTATTTCATACCAAGCTCTAGAAGGTTGTTTTAAACCATAAAGCGCTTTTGTCAATTTAAGAACATGATCCGGAAATTTTGAATCTTCAAAACCTGGAGGTTGTTCCACATACACTTCTTCTTTATAAAACATTTAAAAATGCACTTTTAACATCCATTTGATATAGTTTAAATTCATGAAAACGTGCAAATGCTAATAACATTCTAATTGTTTCCATCCTAGCTACGGGAGCGTATGTTTCATCATAGTCTATGCCTTCTTCTTGAGTATACCCTTGAGCAACAAGTCTAGCATTGTTTCTCACTATATTACCACTCTCATCAAGCTTATTCCTAAGTACCCATATAGTACCTACAATAGATTTATTACTAGGCCTTTCAACTAATGTCCATACTTTACTTCTCTCAAATTGATTTAATTCTTCTTGCATAACCATAATCCAATGTTCATCTTTTAATGCTTCTTTAATATTCTTAGGCTCTATGCATGAAATAAATGCAACATAATTACAAATATTTCTAAGAGAAGATCGAGTTGTTACCCCTTTGGATGGATCACCTATAGTCTCACCATCCTTAACATAGTTGTACTCTCTTGGATAAGATACTTCCCTTTCTTCAATGGTTGGATTCTCAAGAGGATCATGAGTTACCTCATCTTTTGTTTCTTCCTTTGATGATGGTTCTTCAACGTCATATCTAACTTCATTTGTATTTATAATACCTATATCATCATTCACACAGGAATCCTTCCTCGAAAGGGGATTATCATCGAAAACAACATGTATAGACTCTTCTATAACTAAAGTTCTTTTATTAAATACTCGATAAGCTTTAGAATTTAAGGAATAACCCAGAAAAATTCCTTCATCACTTTTAGCATCAAATTTGCCAAGGTTTTCTTTACCGTTGTTCAAAACAAAACATTTACATCCAAAAGGATGAAAATATCTAATGTTAGGCTTTTTATTTTTGAAAATTTCATATGGAGTTTTCTTTAAAATTGGCCTAATCATTACTCGATTTACAACATAACAAGTGGTATTTGTGGCTTCCGCCCAAAAATATTTTGGCAAATTATTTTCACAAAGCATGGTTCTAGCCATTTCTTCTAAAGTTCGATTTTCCTCTCAACAACTCCATTTTTGTTGAGGGGTTCTAGGTGCTGAAAATTATGGCTAATACCATTAAAATTACAAAACTCAATAAATCTAAGATTTTCAAATTCAGTGTCATGATCACTCCTAACACTAGTTATAGAGTAACCTTTTTTCATTTTGGATTATTTTTGAAAATGTGATGAAATGTTCTAATGCTTCATCTTTAGTACTTAAAAATAGAACCCAAGTATATCTAGAATAGTCATCTACCAAGACAAATGCATATTGTTTTCCACCCAAGCTAGTAGTCCTAGTTGGCCCCAAAAGATCTATATGGATCAATTGTAATACTCTACTAGTTGATACGTCATTAATGGATTTAAAAGAAACTCGCTTTTGTTTTCCTTTAGCACAAGCATCACAGATTTTATCATTATCAAATTTTAGTTTAGGCAGCCCTCGAACCAATTCTCCTTGAACTAACCGTTGCAAAACACTCATACTAGCATGTCCTAGTCTCTTATGCCATAACCAACTATCATGTTCATCCTTAGCAACTAGGCACAAATTAGTAATATCAATAGAATCTAAATGCACCATGTATATGTTTCCTATTCTATGACCAATAAGCATAATCCGATTAGATGCAATGTCAATGACTTTACAACCGTTAATATCAAATATGACATTGAATCCCTTATCACAAAATTGACTAATACTCAATAGATTATGCTTTAATCCATTCATATATAAAACATTCTTAATTTGTATGGAAGAGGTATTACCAATAGTACCAATACCTTCAATGTGACCTTTTGAATCATCACCAAAAGTCACTTCTCCTCCATTTTTGGCATTAAGCTCAATGAACCGGTTTTTGTCTCCGGTCCTGTGTCTTGAGCATCCACTATCAAGGTACTATGAATTTGGATTTGTTTCCCATGCCTTGTAGCATTGCTCTTTTTCCTACAAACATAGATTAATTTCTAATTTTTGGTACCCAAATTCTTTTAGGTTCATATTCATTAGTTTCCAAAATTCTAGTCCCCTTAGGTATCTATTTGTGTAGGATATCCTTATCTTTAGTAGTAATGAGCTCTTTAGGAACCTATATACTTCTAACGATTTTTCCATTAGAGGTTTTTTGGGGACCTCTATGATTGTAGTTAAAACTTTTTCTAACAAAGTTGGATTTTGAATTTTCTCTATTTTCAAAATGTTTTGTTCCAACTTTATTAAAAGAAGCTTTAAGATCATCAATTTTCTTTTGATGATTATCATTGACCTTTGAAAGTAAATTTTGCAAATCCAAATTTTCCTTTTCAAACTCTTCTAGTTTGATTTGCAAATATTTGATTTTACTTTCAAGATCGTTGTTGGTTTTGGATATGAGTTTATTTTCATTTTTCAATTTTGAAACATCATTTTTATATTTTAAAAACAATTTCTCATAATCCGAAGCCAACCCATTATATTCCTCTAATAGCTCATCATAGGATATCTCATCAAAATCAGATGAGTTAGAGGTTACCTTAGAATCTTCCCCGAATGCCATCAAGCACAAGTTTGCTACTTCTTGTTCCTCTTCATCGGAACCTTCTTCATCGCTCCATGTAGCCACATGAGCCTTGTGCTTATTCTTTGATTGACCATTTCTCTTCAATTGTGGGCAATCATATTTGACATGCCCCGACTTTTTGTATTCATAGCAAATGATCGGGTCCTTCTCTTTTGGTTCATTTTTGAGGCCTTCATTTCGTTTGAATTTTCTTTCTCGGTAAGGTCTCATCATTTTTCTGAACCATTTGGCAAATAATGCCATTTCCTCGTCATCGTCATCTTCATCCAAATCACTCTCATCTTTTGTGGATTTGAGAGCAACTCCAATGTTTTTCTTCTTCTCATTCTCCTTTGGTGTCTCTTCAATCTTATCAAGGTCCACCTTATCTTCAAGCATCATTTCATGAGTGAGGAGTGAACCGATTAGCTTTTCAAGAGTTAAGGACGTTAGATCCTTAGACTTGATGATTGCCGTCTTCTTTGATTGCCACGATTTTGGAAGGGAGTAGACTAACTTCCTCACAAGCTTTTCATTTGAAATAATCTCTCCATATGATTTGAGACCATTGAAAATCGTTGAAAATATATCCGTCATAGCTTTGATATCTTCATTTGGTTTCATCTTGAAATTTTCATAGCTATGCATTAGAATACTAATTTTAGATTTCTTTACCTCATCGGTACCTTCATGAGTGACTTGAAGTTTGTCCCATATTTCTTTGGCGGTTGTAGAAGATGAAACTCTTCCGTATTCATCTGGTCCAAGAGCATAAAATATGATATGGATGACTTTGGAGTTGAGCTGGAACATTTTTGTCTCTCCTTCACTCCACAATCTTGGACGAGTGAGAGGCATGATGTATCATATTTCTACGACATTCCATGTTCCCATGTCACTTGCTTGAATGAAGTACATCATCCTATTTTTCCAATAGGCATAGTTAGTCCCATTGAAGAAAGGAGGCTTGTTGACGGGCATCGAATCGAGATCGGAGTCGAAGTTTGAAGTAGAGGCCATTGATGACTTTGATTATCGATGCAACTCTTCCCAAATCGACTCAAGAGGCGATTAAACCTTCAAATGAGTTAGGCTCTGATGCCAATTGTTGAGTTAATCGATTGACAAATATGGCCAAGAGGGGGTGAATTGGCAATTAAAATTTTGGTGGAAGCTTTTGTAGAAAATTGAAAGAAATTTGCACAGCGATTTAGAGTGGTTCGACTTTCTCAACCAAAGTCTACGTCCACTACCTTAGCTATCCACACTAAGGATTTTTCACAAATTCACTAATTTGTCTTTCTTTTGAGGACAAAGAGTAACCTTACAAACCCTCAAGAATTATACCCCAAATTCTTGAGAACACTCTCTCCCAAAGAGAACAATACAAATTTGCAAACTTACAAGGAAATCCTCACAAGGTAGATTGTTTGCACAATTCTAGAACAAAGAAAAGAACACTCAAGAATAAATACAATTGAGCACAATAAGTGTTCTTAAAGCAAAATGAATATTGAATGAAAAATAGGCTTGAAATGCTCAAACTTGAGGTTTGATGCTTTCTCTTTGATTCTCTCTTGATTCTAGTTGCTTGATGTTTCTTGTTTTGATCAATGGCTTCTAAGCTTTCTTAAATACACCTTGAATCACTTCTGAACGTTGGGGATCATTAATGAAGTTTTTGGAGCCGTTTAAGTGTGAAAACAATTAATATTTCTGCTTGGAGCGTGGGGGGAATCGGTACCCCTAATGGGGAATCGGTTCCCTAAGTGTAAAATTCAAATATTTCGACCGTTGAACAGTGGGGGGAATCGGTATCCCCTGGGGGGAATCGGTTCCCTCCGAGCATACTGGAATTCTCGGAGCCAAACCATTCAGGGGGAATCGGTACCCCCTTGGGGGGGAATCGATTCCTTCTGAGCAATCTGAAATTTTTGGCTTTGAAATGGTTCGAATTATTTTGTAAAATCGTTTTGAAATTATTTTAAGATTAAAACTTAATTTTACACTTGAGTAAGGATTTAAAATGAACTTTGAAATGCTTTGAGTAATATTTTTGATATTCGATTTAATATATCGAGTATGCTTAGAAACAAATCTTTTTCAAAATTAAAATTCTTTTAATTTAATTTGTTATATCGAAACATCAAAATGTTTTCAACAAAAAGAAAAATAATTAAATAAACAAATTAAAGAGATTGAGATAAAGATAAACTTATTGTGAAAGCAACCTCAGACTTCAGCTTCGCCTCAAATTCCTTGGATCATCGAAACATATTTTTACTTTAAGATTTAAGTCGGTTACTGCAAGAACAATTCTTCGTTGCCAACTCGGATTGTGTCGTTTCAATAACAACTGATTCCGATCTCAGTTTCCTCTTTGCAAACAATTTTGCTAAGTGTATTCTCGGGAAGTTGAATATGCTTTAATAAGCAAATCCTTCTTCAAACGTTAACCATAACAATATCCGGACCAATGTCGAAATCATTTTGATTTAAAAAGTAAGCTCAGAAAACAGAGAGAAAATCCGAAGCGATTTAAGTACCTTACAATTCTCACGTTTGGAATTGAGTCTTCGCTTTAACTTTCGGCTTGAAAGAAAATTAGCTAAGCATAACCGAAGTCATACTTAGCATAATAGAAAAGTATGCGAAAAATAGAGAGAAAGCTAGAGAGAAAAAGAAGATTTTATTCTCAAATGAGAAAGATATGTTTCTTGGCTCACCCTTAGAGGGTATTTATAGCCTTCAAAATCCTAAAAATAAGCTAAAACATCTTAAATCCTAATTAAAACACTTAAAACTATTTAAACTAAAATACCTAAAAAATAATATAATATTCTAAATCCTAATACAAATACTAAAACCTATTTAAACTAAAATACCTAAAACAAATATAAAATATAAAAATAATATCCTAAAACTTAATTAAAATACTAAAACCTATTTAAAATAAAATACAAAGATAAAATATAATGTTTAAAATATTATCCTAAAATTTGAGTTTAATCTAAATCCGAATTCCAGCCAGCTTTGATTCCGAAAATAAAAAAAATCTGCAGAATTTTGTTATTTTTGTGCAATTTTCAGAATCTTACATCCTGTATAAAAAATAAATTAAAATGAACAAATAAACTACAAAAATCAATGATTAAGGAATAATTTAAAAGTAAAATATTAACTAAATTAATCACTTATCATGTACCAAGTGCTGGCGGGTGTAATTGAACAGCGTATTTTGGAGCCTTTGCTACACCATCACAAGATCATGTTGAGTGCAATATGCTTTGCCGTTCGAACAGGCAACACGTACTTAGGTTCCCTATTGTAAGATATGATATCAATCTTCGAAACTACTGTACTCACTAGGATAGTCGTTTTGTTGCCAACAGCCCCTCAAATCTCACGATTTCGAATTCGTTTCGTAGGTGGGTGGACTATGCTCGTTTGGTCGGCATTCAAAAGGCTCACGAAGAAGAAAACACCGCATTGGAGTGACTAATGTCGGTTCCTAAAATTAAGCCATCACAGTTCCATGGAAGCAGCTTCGCAGGTCTCGTAGTTCAGGGATGCGAAAGCATGGTTTAAGCTGACATTTCATTGCTTTTGAGTCTTCTTTTGCTTGTCATTGCAGTTAGAATAATATATTTTTTAGGTTTAATACACTTTTAGATGTCTAAACTATACTTTAAATTGACTTTTGGTGTCTAAATTTTTTTGTTAAAAGTATGTATCTAATGTTACCAACATTACACTTTTAAGTGTCTGGACCGTAACGTCTGTTAAATTAAATCGTTATCTGACACATGTCGTACATATAAAATTTCAAAATAATTATTTAAAAAGATATTTAATATTATATTTAAAAAAAACTAAAAAAAACCAAAATTCCACTTTTGATCGGCCATTGTTAGTTTCTGGTCATCACTGTTGATACCAACAAAATCGTCTCGCTGCTGGGACCAAAATCTAGTCCTCCACCAGTCGTGAAACTCTGTCGATTGTTGTGGTTGGCAGTTTTCTAAATTTTCCTTCATCTTTTATCGACGATTCTTATGGCTATAGTTGATCGTATGTTACACAACTGTAACCATTGAGTTCTTCATCCTTATCCGAACAAAATTCAGTCGGTGGTGAGCCTTCGTCATCATCGGATATGGGGGAGATGGGGGATGGGAAGGAAAGGGACAATGCGGGGGTTTGATTTTTTCTTTATTATTAGAAAAATAAAAAAAAATATAATGGTAGGTTCGTAAAAGTATAACGGAAAAAGCATTGGACACCTATTTTTAACGAAAAACTCTTTATATACTAAAAGTAAATTTGAGGTATAGTTTAGGTACCTAAGAGTGTATATATGGTTTTATAAAAAAAATTATATGCGTGACATGTGTCATATAACAACTAAATTTAACGGTTGTTATAGAATTTTTTTAAGACATTTTTAACTTGACTATTTGTGTGTTCATGTCGTGTTCGTGTAATTTCTTTTTCGTATCATAATTGTGTGTTTATTTTGATATAACTTTTGTGTTATAGCTTTAGGCTTAATGTTATATTCATGTCGTGTTCGTGTTATTTTTCATCTTGTGTCGTACTCGTATCAAATGCTTGAAAATTAATAATGTGACGATCTATAATATGTGGTTTCTTTTAGGATTTCACTACTTAACAATGGCCAACTTATATGTTTTTATCCATGGCAACCGTTCAACTAAGTTGAATGACTCCTATAACTAGTTAATATACTACTAAAAAATCATAAATAGTTTGTAATCGAAATCTTATTAAGAGTCTAATTTTTTTTAGGATAAATAAGATAACATTTTAAGTTATAATTATAAATATTACGTTTTCCATAATAAATCATATAAATTGCATTACTATTCCGGTTACAATTTAAAAGATTATTGTCAAGACATTCTCGATTGTAATCAAAATTATTATCAATTGAGTAACTTTTTAGAATAAATATATAACATTTTAGGTTAAAATTATCTCGATGTAATATTTTCGGTTGAAACTGAAATTACTAGTGATTGATAATTTTTTAGATGAAATAGATAAAATTTTAAAATAAAATCCGATAGAAATTAACTTGAAATTAAAGCGACAAACAGCCGAACAAGACTGGCATTATAAGATCCTAAAATTCTAGATGATAGGAGGAAGAAGGAGGAGGAGGAGGAAGAGGAAGAAGAGGAAGAGGAGGAGGAGGAGGAGAAGAAGAAGAAGACAAACGGCATGGGAAAGTTAGCTTAAAAATCCCTTTTGGAAAGTGATTTCCCACTCAAACTAAAGATATTTCCTTTTACTGAAATGCTCAAACCAGAGGGAACGTCCAAATTTGTCCCAAACTAAAATCATGAAAATCATAAATTAATTCATATTTTAAAATTATTTTAGTACTTTTGTTAATTTTTTTTAAAAAGTATAAAGGATATTTAAAAATATTTAATTTACATATTTAAATTAAATTGACAAGTCAATTATTTAATTCTTTATAATATATTTTAAATTTATGTCTGTTAAGATATTTATATATAGAAATATCATAAAATATATTTATACTTTTATTATAATTTATATTTAAATTTTTTTATATATTATAACATTAATATATTTAAATTTTATAATATAATATCTTAAATAAATATTTTATTCCCTCAATAGTATTTTTTACAACAATATTACATAATAAAAAAACATTTTTCGACAATATTTTTAAAAAATATTTTTTTTGAAAACAATGTTAAAAAGTACTAGATACGTTTGGGGAGAAACTTCAAAGAAATTAAGATTTTTGCTAGAGAAATGGGGAATATAGTTTTCCTTTTTTTTCAACTTGTTCATAAATGTATATGATATTAATTTATTTTAAAATTATAATTCAAATTATACAATGTAAAACCTTTTAATTTTGTACAAATTTAAGATTGTTAGATGAGTGAAATTTTTTTAAAATTTTATTGAAATTTCAATCCAATTTAATATTAATTTTTATAGAATTAAATCTTCCCAACTTGTTAGTTAAAGAATCGCATTCAAATAGGGGTGTTCATTTGGTTAAAACGATGGCCAACCGAATCGAAATACCCTTAACCAAACTTTTTTTCTTTAACCGTTAATCGAACCGAACTTTTTTTTGAAAGTATTAACCGAACCGAATAAATTTCGGTTAATTCAGTTAATTTTCGAATTAACCAATTTTTTTTAGAATTTTAGAATTTAATATTTTTTTAATTAAAAAAACAATTTACAATTAATTTAAATAATATCTAATTAATTTGATTTAAACATTTTGCATTTAGTTTTGAGATTATTTTAATTAATTAATATTGATTTGAGTTTTAAATAGATTGTGCCGGCTAACTCTCTTAATATAATTATATTTAAAGGTTAATTCGGTTAATTAATCGATTTCAAACTGAATTAATCGTTAACCGAATTCCAGAAAAATCTTTAACCGTTCCCCGACCGAATTAACCGAACTAATTTAATTCGATCAATTAATTCTGTTAAAATCGAATTTTAAACACCCCTACATTCAAACATGAATTATGTTATTTATGTTCACTAAAAAACCCATTAAATTTGAAACTAATTGACCCGAACCAATGAAACCTAAATTATGTTGGTACGGATTTGAACCCATTGCTTCATGCTCCTACATTGACCCTGAATTTGGGGACTAAACGGTAACAAACGGCAAGTTTTTCTTTTGAAACGCTCTCTTAATAAAGCATGTGGACACCAACGTAATCATATTAAAATCAATGATATTTATCTTAAAATTTTATTTATGGGGCCGTATAAAAAGTTTATATTATTAATATATCGAAAGGTATGAAAGCTGAGTGCTTATATTGAACATGCAAAAATCCATGAGCATTTTCTCTATGAATCTCCCTATTTTTTTTTTTTGAAAATAATATGTGCCTCATTAAAAATCTCTTCCAATCCTAAAAAAAAAAATAATACCTAAAATTTCATTAATCAAAAAGTAATTACACCTTTACTAATGACATTAACAATGATATCAGGACAAATTGAATCAAAGAATAATACATTATCAGAACAACCGACCCAAATAACGAGAGCATGAACAACATGATTACAGTCACGATTAATATATGTAATATGAATTCTAGGATTAGATTGAAAAACAACACGCTGAATCTCCCTAATTGTTGACCACATAAAATGTGGAAAAAATCTGGCCACACTTGGACACATGAAGTTCAAATGACGAAACTGACCAAAAACAAAGCACACCACTCCCCCCACCCCCAACAATTAGACAAAGACTAATGAACTAATCATTTTTGTCTGTAAACGAGTGAAAACACCACTGTATCTCTTTTCTCCACCAACTTTCTTCTCCATTCGATTCGGTTCATCTTGGCTCTTTGTTACTGAATTTAATCGAAAACAAAGTCAACATGTTCATTCAATGAGGTTATGTTAAATACTCCAGTTCATACAGATCTGCCTTTGAATGCAGCAAAAAAAAACCTCAGAAATTCTGGTGAGTTCACTCGTTTCCTTTGAGTATCAATGAAACCCAGATTTCAGAATCGTCCTTTCATAGATTTAGCTAAATTGGTAGCTGTTTTGGGTCTGCTTCTTTTTGATTTTCTACACACTCTTGTATAATTCCACATGCAAAGTCTCACCCGATGTTATGTCGCCGGTCAAGGTGAAACTGTCGAACAAGACGACCCAATTACCTGTGCATTATCCGACCAACATTAGCCGCATTAAGTTCGTTCTTGTCGGCTCCACTAAAACATGGCCGGCGAGAAGACCATACACCGAAGCCTGGTGGAGACCGAACAGAAAAAGGGGGAACATTTTCATCGACTTACCGCCACCTAATGAGTTCCTCCCTTGGCCTGAAACTTCTCCGCCGTTTAGGCTCAATTCAGACGCCGCGAAGCTGCTGGTGTACCCGAAGCTGGCGAACCCGATTGAGGCTCGAATTTTCGGATCCTTTCTCGACTCGTTTAACCTGGGAGATAACCAGGGGGTGAGGTGGTTCGTAATGGCGGACGATGACACTGTGTTTTTTGTAGGCAATTTAGTGGAAGTGTTGGGCAAATATGATCACACCGAGCACCAGGGTTTTAAAAAACGATCTTCGACCACGATTTCGGTCGCGATATAACGGTTTTGTCGCTGTCCGAGTTACCCGCGACGGCCGCAATAGCATCTGCGAAGACCGCAATAGCATTCTCGATGGCCACAATCACGGTAAATCCGAAATAACCGAAACCATGACCACGATTTGAAACCCTGCCGAGCACTATTACGTTGGGATGTACTAGTCTGATTTCGAACTTCCTCTTCGCCTTCGACATGGCGTACGGTGGCGCCTGATATGCTCTGAGCTATTTCACTGGTGGAACAACTGGCGCCATTGATGAATGATTGCCTCGAAAGATACCCCTTCAGTCATACCAGTGACTCTTTAACATCATCTTGTTTATTCGACTTGGGGATTTCTCTGACCCTTGAAAGGGATGTCCATCAGGTAATTGCCCTCATACTTGGTAAAGTTTTAGCCTACTTTTTTCTTGAAATATCGAAAACTAATAACAATGTGGTTGTCTCTAATCGAATTTATTAAGTTCGAATCGAAGTTGTCATAACCGTTTTTAGGGGTGAAACAATGAAATGTTTTAAAAAGCAATTACTTTTAATTTTGGAAAATTTGGTAATTTTGGATTAAATTGAAAAAGTCGTCATCGACCTTTGGGTTAGGTAGGTCAAATACCTAAAAACGTTTTTTAAAAATAATTTTAAGAAAAATTATTTTTAAGACAAAAAATGATCTGCATTTACCAAAGATTATATTAAAACGAGTTCGGGAGTCGGTTACGTGTGAAAAATGATTAGTACCACACAATGCCAAAAATTGGTACTGTGTCGCTCGTAATGGTGGAAACCCTGAATCAAATATCAAGTTAAAATATGATTCATTTATTAAATATTGATTAATTTGCTTGAAATTAATTAATTAAATAGCAAAAACATGAACTTCAAAGATTAAAATGATATTAACAGAAATTAAAAGGGCTAAACATTAATTACAAAATAAACCAGAGTTTAAATCGTAAATGTCAAATAATAACATTAAAAATATAAATAAATCATCAATAATATATATGACTAAAATAAATATAAAGGATTAAATAATAATTAAATAAAATGCCCAAACAATAAATAAAATAAAAAAATTTACAAAAAGTAAATTATATATTATTGCATATGATTGATAAGAGTTAGGTGATATGTTAAAAATTGCATTCTTTTTCTTTTTTACTATACGAAAATGACCAATAGCCCTCACATACATTAACGCATGATATAGGTGATATGCTGAATTCACTTTAAAAAGTTTAGTGGGATATAGGGGCCATACAATAATGGTGCACAAGTAAAATAGTATTATAGCTGATCTTAGCTATACTTAATTGTGGGATTTCATGTTGAAATAGAAACGTTAAGCCTCTCGACTTATTTTCTTCTAGACAAAATGTTTTTAAAGACAAATTGGCCATATTTGAATAACCACAAATATTATACACTACATGAAATCAGCGACTAAAAAATAATAATAAAAATAAGGGCTCAAATCCAAATGTTAGCAAAAATACACAATCCATACATTTAGTGACTAAAATGAAAATGATACAAAATCAACAACCAAAAAGTTAAACAGATAAGTAAATATAATAAAAAACAAATAGGACTAAAACAAAATACGAGACAAATACAGAGCCTGAAATAAAACCCAAAGTTATATGAGGGACCAAAATGAAACAAACTAACAATTCGTAGAGTAAATAAAAATTATACCTAAAAGTCACAATATACAAAGTCAGGACTGAAATAAATAATTTACAAATATCATAACCAGAATCTAATACCATCATAAATAGTATAATATAAACAGAATAATGGTATAAATATAAATATTAAGAGATAAGTACCCAAAGTAGAATGCTACAAAAGTTTCATTACTGACGGAATAAAAGGTTACAAATTAAGAAAGAACTTAACAATAATTAACCCATAATAATTAAAACACGCGTATGATATAAAAAAATAAAGAGGACAAATATTGCTTTTATCCCTTAAACCAAAACACGCTGAAAACTAAGTCCCCTAAACGGTGTCGTTTTAATTTGCATATATATATAATTTCATTAGCTTAAAACCTTAGCCCTTTTCATTTGTTTCATTTTTAAACCAAAGAAAAGAGAGAACCACCACAGTGGCCGAAGGCTTCCATGGCGGGGCGGCGGCGGTGCACGGAGGAGTACAGTGGTCGGAGAAGAGCACTACCCCAAAAGAAGCCTCTTTTCACGCTTAACCCAAATATTAAACCCCTCTTAACCTAAAACTGACCCGAGCGACCTAAATCTAGGAAAATAGACGATTTTCTTTTATCTTCAATGAAGAGTTTTTCCAACTCCAGTGAGGTGACTAAAGGCTAGATCTATAGGGTGAGATTTCTATTTTATTTTCTCTTTGTTTTTCGGTGTTTGGTTTTGTATTTGGTTCGGTCTTTTTTTACTCTCTTTGAAACTGATCTCTCGGTTTTTTTATCGTTTTCGATTTTTTTTTCTCTCGAATGAATCTGCCTTTTTTCTTTGGATTTTCTGCTCTCTCGCCAATGCTCTGGTTCGAGACGCCCCTTTAATCTCTCACCAAATCTCCTTTAGTGGTTGCTTTATTGAATTTAGTCGTGGATTAGGTAAACTAATTGATTTATTTGCTGACTTTCCTTTATTTGTTCACTGTTCGGACGACTTTGATAAGGATAGCGATGTTGATGGCTCGACGATGACTTGGCTTGGTGACTCGTCGGTGCAAGCGAGGCTGGAAGTTGAATCGTCACTGGCGGCGGCTGTTGATAGATTTAGGGTTTAGAAACCCTAATTTCAAATATGGAACGGGTCGGGTTGCTGGGGCTCAATTCGGGTTGGACCTTCCTTGGCTTTTGTTTGGGCTTGTAATGGGTTCTTTCTGGGCCTACAAACATGTAATAATAATAACAATAATATATAATAATAACAATTTAATGTTTTTTCGACCCGGACAAAAACGGTTGTCTACAGAAGTATCTATAATATCTTTCATTTTCCGTATGATAGCCTAATTGGGGTGTAGGTGACCTGGTAGATTTAGGATTTGAATCCCAACATTTGCATCCTTTTTTCTTATTAGTCCGATTTGGGTTGATATGGATAGATTCGAATTTCAACATCTGCAACCAATCAATTGAGTAAAACTCGAGTTTAGTTCAGTTGGGTTTAACCACCCAACTGAACTAATTACAATTTGATTGCATCACATAGATTAGAGGTTTGAAT
This sequence comes from Hibiscus syriacus, assembly GCF_006381635.1. Lineage (NCBI taxonomy): Eukaryota > Viridiplantae > Streptophyta > Magnoliopsida > Malvales > Malvaceae > Hibiscus > Hibiscus syriacus. The sequence continues at coordinate 50,204 of NW_024063027.1, read as the reverse complement.
TCTACCATCTCCAATTTGATTGCATCACATAGATTAGAGGTTTGAATTCTACCATCTCCGTACTAAAATAACAATTTGATGATATCAAACCCGGGTTTAGATCAGTTTGGCCGAAACCAAACTGAATTGGTAACAATTTGGTTGTCAAATGTAACCTGGGTTTGCCCCAATCAGGGTTTGTTGGATACTTGCTAGAGGTGACACAATAGTAGCATCTACGGAGCTTTCTGTTATCCAAGATTTCTTATTGTGATGTTATAAGCTGCAGGTTGATCTTCTCGGTGATATATCAGGCATGCTATTGGCTCATCCACCATCACCAATCATTACGCTTCACCATTTCGACAACATAGACCCAATATTCCCCAACAAGAACCGAACTGACGCAGTAAAACATCTCATGCAAGCAGCCAAAGTCGATCAATAACGTTTAGTGCAGCAAACAATATGCTACGACAACCAAAAGAACTGGTCCATCTCGGTCTCGTGGGGTTATTCGGTTCATATATATGAAAGTATCACCCCTCGAAGTATTCTGAAGAGACCCCTGGAGACATTTAAACCCTGGAAGAATGGTCCGCCTCCATTGTATACGTTCAACACCAGGTTGGTCACAAACGATCTGTGTCAAGCTCCTCATGTATTGTTCATGGAGAACGTTGGGAGAATGAAGGGGGATTCCTTAGTTCTCTACGTATAGGTGAAGAGCTCGATGTAAGTTACCACCCTGTTTCTTCTCCGGAAACCATACCGCCGATGACGTCCTCAGGATTCGTGTGTCTTCAAACGCATCGGTTCGTAAGCAGGTTTGTATCGGACACAAGTAGTGAACAATCTCGGTAACATAAATTATCTTTAAAATTCGTTCTTATTAATCGATTTCTCTCTGGTTTTTTCAGCCCGGAAAAATCGAATGCTGCAATATTATGAACATGTCTGGCATGAGTGTTATGAACATCAAGTTAAGGGAGTGTAGGAAGGGTGAAGTAATTGCATGGTTGGGATGAACATTGAGATCAACAATGTAATGTAAAATCGTGAGAAACCTACATATAATACGAGTTATTGTTTTATTTAATTTAATTTAATTTGATCATTAAAATTATTCTGTTTCATCAGATTGTGCTGAATATATTTTATTGATATATCGAATTCTGATATCTGCAATCTTATCTTATCGATGCTTCATAATTAGGTTGACAAACTTGTCAATGATACGTTTCAATTGGTTACATAAAATAATTATATAAAATATGAGTCTGTTCCATTAAAAGAGAACAACGACTGCCTCCGATGACACCCAAAACCCGCTTAAAGCTCCCCGGAGCTACGACGAATTAGAAGACGATGAAGAACCTCTACCCAAAAAGCAAAAACAGCTGTCGTCTTTAACAGCTCCTCAATATCCTAATTCAGTACCCGCAATCAACGATGATAACCCCTCCAACGCTGCTATCGAAAACAGTAACAATAATGGCAATGCCCATCAAATCCTTCCCCTGCAACAAAAGCCAAGACAACAAAGAAGTCTAAGAAGAAAAACAATAATGTCTGGGTAACGAAAACGTCGAGAAAAGGGAAAAAGAAGAGTAAAGTGAATTGGAGGGTTTGACAGCCAAGTGGAAAATGGTGTAGCCAATGAGAAGAAACAGTAGTGAGCTTGAATTGGAGACTAACATCAGTATAAAATGCCTGCTAATTTGAGGGACTGTTTTATATGCTAACTTTAATACTTTTGAAATTAGGTCTGCTGAGTTAATTGATTAGTTCTGTAAAATCTGACTTTTCTTTAAAGATGAGAGAAAGTTGGTTTCCTGCTTGCAATATAAAACAGTCCCTCAAATTAGCAGGCATTTTATACTGATGTTAGTCTCCAATTTCTTAATCAGCCTTGCCTTAACGCGTTGACATGTGGAGACTTAAGGAAGGTTACTGGCCTGTCGAACTTCTACTCCAGTGTCTACTACTTCCGACCAGTGCTCAGGTTGTTAGGAGTCTTATTGGTTCCATTGCCAAGGGTTTTGGAGTTTTTGCTATTGTTTCGGTATTGGTTTAGTATAGTATTGCTGCAGGTTCTGTGTTATTATGGGTCGGTATTCTATTGAGTTGGTCAAGTTTACGAGTATTATTTTATCATTTAAATTTTATTTGTAAATTTTTGGGTCGAATTGAATTTATTTGTTTAAGTCTATGTTCAAATTTGAATGAAATTATTTGTAATGTTACGATATTAGTTCTATTTTGAACGACTCTTTAACAATATAAGATATATACATATATTTTTTATATTATTTTTTAGATGTTTAAGTAAGATTTATACAGTTATCCTCACACAACCGATTCTTTGAATTCAATTTTAACTCTGTTTTTAAATGCAGATCACTAAAATTGTCGAGATCCCAAGGTAAGTGTGATTATGTGGATTGCTCGACTATTATTAGGGCTGGCAGGACACAAAGCAATGGTAGAAAAAGATGGAACATGGATATTACCTGTACAATACCTATCCAAATTCTGAAAAGAAAAACTATAAAGAATCCGGTTTAATCCATCTTTGGGACTTTGAACCTACAGTTTTCGTTAGCACTTGGGTAATTCATGCATCAGCACTGCAAAAAACACAAGAACATAATAATAGTACACATAAACAAAGTGGTATCATTAGATGTTAAGATATTGTTCTGCTACAGCATTTTTCAGACAAAATACACTAAGAACAATGGGACCTTTTTTTGTATCTGTTTATCCTATCGGGTAAGAAGCAAGGAAAGTCGCTCAAGAAGAATAAATAAAGCTGATATCCATGTTTTCGTAAGAAATGCTGCTACGGTACTCTTGATTTGTTGATTCTTCTAAAGAATTGGAGAGTTTAGGCCCTCCTGAGAAGACAATGAATGTAGAACCTGGTGCCTCTTGGATGGGAAGGCTAATGTTTTCCTAAAAGAAGGTCGGTTTTTCAAGTGTTGTATCGTTCGCTTCGTATAAAGAGTCCGAAACAAAGGCGAGACTCTCTCCTTGAACTTGAGTATGATAAAGAAAAGATATCTATATGTTATCAAAAGCATTATAACAGCTGCTAAATCCCACCACTTTGAATGCTCCAGGTTGATGCCGAGCATGGTCGTGAGGACGACATCGCCTTTTAGTTTTGGACCACCAGGTATGAAGCCATCGAACTCGAGCCCGACCATATCATTCTTGTATGCACCCTGCATTCTCCATTTCATAGAAAGTCAATTCACATTGTTTCATTGGGACATTTCTGCATTCCAATGAAAATTTACCTGTAACGCCCACGCGCCATAGTTGATATATGAAACAGGGTAACGCCAGAATATCTTTGGGAGATCTGGCATCGTTCGGAAATATCCGGCTGTCATCATCAGTAAACCCTGTGTAAATGGAAAAAGGAAGAATTAATTGATGACATTAATGATGGAGCTCTAAAAATTTGTTAAAAAATTATAGTTCTTACTATAAAACCGGCTCCAATTATGACTCCCATCATGAAGTTGGGAACTAATGATGCTATCATCATCATGCAGCTCTCTACAGTTGCAATGGAGCTAATGAGATCAAGTGCGACATACATGAAATGCGAAATTCTGGGCCGGAGTTTCACCATGTAATAGGTAATTGATGCAGTAGCAAGGGACATCACAGTCAAGAATGGAAATGTGGAGAGAAAATTTGACAGTATATAAACAGCAACCCCATAATGTCCATTGCGCCTTTCCCGATGAAAAACCTATGATAGAACACCGAACAGAAGAAAAAAAGGAGTTATTGAAAGCTTTTAGTATCATTAGTTCTTCAATGAGATTACTCACCTTGAGTTCTTCAATGAAGGATGGGAAGCCTCCTATGGACATGAATGTCATGAAACCTGATAAGAAACCGCCGCATGCTCCCCAAGCTAAGATTGCATTGTAGTTTGTTCCAATGTCGAAGAAAATAGAGCCAACACAAATAGATAAGGCCACATAGATTCCTATCCTTAACCAGTAATATCCCAAATCTCTGGACATGTTTACAAAGGACCTCTTTGTCAAAGTAGATAGTTGTTTCAACCATTTTGCTTCACTGCTGTGTTTTTCCCCAATAACGGGTCCCTCCTGAAATATGAGCAAGAAAAATCTAAGGAACCGTAGGCTTACAATGGTCCATGACTATGTTCGAAATGCTTACAATGGTCGAAATTTCTCGGATTCTCGCTTTCGCCTTTGCCGCATAATCTGAGCTTCTGTATTTCTTAACGAGCAATGCTTTTATCCGTGCTGTTGTTAGGCTTGTCAAAGGATCTAATGTGTTTTGAAGTTCCTGCAGTTCATAAATGAAAAACATATTTAACCATGCTTTTATCAGACGTGCATGGCCTGAAAATCAGATTTATGACTTCCCTGTTCCTTGTTTAAAATGTGAAATTGTTTCACAAAACTATGATACTACATATATTTTGTTGTCTGTTAAATACTGAGAAAATAAATTTTGGAAAAATGCAGGGAAACCAAGTGACTGCTACATGGGGAAATGTCTATGTTGTTATCTCCTTGGAAAATGAAGAATGAAATGCTTACGGTCATTCTGTGAGATTCCTTCAGAGTCTCTTCTACAATGTCAAAATCTGAATTTATGCAACGAAGGAAGTGATCCGAAGGATTTCTCCGACTCGGACATGGGAATCCTACTTCAGCAAAGAACAGCAAATTCAATTTTGTAAGTAGAAATGAACGAATTTAATTCAATTATATGTGATGAAACACTATTATCTGCAAACAAGTTTGATGACATTGTTGAGATATTTATGTTGTTTCACTACCTTTGCAGCCATTTTTGCCTCCCCAAAGTAAACTTGTTCTCCACCAGAGAGTAGAAACAGATCATCAAAAAGCGAGAAAACCTCGCTTCTCGGCTGATGGATTGCGGTGATGATAGTCCTGCCATCACGGCCAACGTTCCTAAGAGTTTGTATCACAAAAAACGCCGAGGCACTGTCTAGGCCACTTGTAGGTTCATCAAGAAACAAGAGATGAGGCCTGGTGAGGATTTCGAGTGCAATGCTTAGCCTTTTCTTCTCCCCCCCCCCCTTATGCCGCGTAGGTGCCAGTTTCCGATAAGCCGATCGGCACACTCTTGGAGACCTATTTCTGTGATTGTTGTTGGGGAAATCAGTTATTTCTCACACGAACGCAGTTTCAAATTGACCTAAAATATCAAGATCAAAACCACCAAAGGTTGCACAACGGATAAATCTGTCAAACTATTGAATATTGAAACACAATGGAAAAACCGAATAAAAAACAATAAAGGAGAGAGAACACACCAAATTTACGAGGTTCGACGAGAATATCGTCTACTTCTCGGGCACCACACCGGATGATAACTTCACTATATCGTCAATATTACAACAAATGGAATTCTTTAGAATTCCCAAAGTGGGAGAATGAAAAATACAAGAGGAAGAGAGAACTTGTTTTGGATGATTTCTAATGAAATACTTAGGCCTATTTATAGTTGAGTTTTAAGGACTAAACTTATAAATAATCTAATATTTTAGGGATTAAACATGAAAAATAAGTTGGCCACCTACCAAAGAATTTTCCAATGTGTACAAGTTAGCCACCAAATATGAAATTCCCATGTTCAAAGTTTGGCCACCAACCAAGATGAAATTTCTAATAAGTTGGCTACCAACCAAGATGAAATTTCCAACTTGTCAACTTAATTTCAAGCCAAATCTAACAAATCTCCACCTTGGCTTGCAATTACCAAGCCTACTCAACTTCTTCAACTCTCCAAATTTGTATGGCCTCTAATTGCGCTCACAAGCGCCACACACCCGAAGGTGTTCATACTTTCAGGATGTTAATCAAGTTCAAACAATGATTGAACTTGATTACTGTTACCACCTTGGTCATCATATCTGCATGATTTTCTGATGTCGCAATTTTCTAAAGTAGAATTTTTATTCTTCAAAGATCTCTCGCACAAAGTGATACCTCACGTCGATATGCTTAGTCCTTGAATGATAGACTTGATTTTTCGCTAAGTGAATAGCGCTCTGACTGTCACAATAGAGACTAATGTGACTTTGAACAACTACCAAGTCTTCCATCAACCCGTTAAGTCAAATTGTTTCCTTTACAGCCTTTGAAACTGCCATGTATTATGCCTTTGTAGTAGACAAGGCCACCGTAGATTGCAATGTAGACTTCCAACTTACTGGGGCTTTAGCAAGAGTAAACAAATACCCAGTAGTTGATCGACGCTTATCCAAATCACCAGCATAATTGGAATCAGCATATCCAACCACACACTGACCAAGTGCTTCATCCTGTTCAAAACTAAACCAATATCCACGGTTTGTTAGAGATACCGTATAATCCATTTCACATCTTGCCAATGTCCTTCTCCAGGATCATGCATGTACCTGCTCACAACTCCAACTGCTTGTGAAATGTCAGGACGCGTACACACCATTGCATAGATCAAGCTCCCAACTGCATTAGCATATGTAACTTTTTCCATATACTCTCGTTCTTCGTTAGTCTTAGGAGATAATTGAGAACTAAGTTTCAAATGAGAAGTCAGTGGGATACTTACATGTTTGATATTTTCATTCACGCCAAAACATTGTAATATCTTTCTCAGATATTGTTTCTGTGTTAAACAAAGCTTCATTCTCTGTCTATCTCTGCTTATCTCCATACCAAGAATCTTCTTGGCCTCACCTAGATCTTTCATCTCAAACTCTTGATTCAACTGAGCCTTTAATTTGTCTATCTCCTTTTGACTCTTCGAAGAGATCAACATATCGTCAACGTACAAGAGAACATAAATGAAAGATCCATCTTTGAGCTTTTGCAAATACACATAATGATCATATTTGCTTCTAGTGTACTTTTGCCTCTTCATAAAGCTATCAAATCGCTTGTACCACTACCTCGGAGATTGCTTCAATCCATATAGTGATTTGTTCAGCTTACAAACCCATTTCTCACGACCACCATCTTTGTATCATTCTGGCTGAGTCATATAGATCTCCTCTTCTAAATCACCGTGCAAGAAAGCTGTCTTTACATCAAGTTGAGCTAGCTCCAAATTCAACTGTGCTACCAAGGCCAACAATATTCTAATGGAGGAATGCTTCACAATAGGGGAAAATACTTCATTGTAGTCGATTCCCTCCTTTTGAGCGTAGCCTTTAGCTACCAACTGTGTCTTGTAGTGAACATCTTTCTTGCTATGAGATCCATATTTCTTTTCAAATATCCACTTGCATCCAATTGCTCTTTTACCTTTCGGTAATTGTGTCAGTTTCCAAGTGTTGTTCTTTTGGAGAGATTGCATTTCTTCATCCATGGCACTTTTCCACTTATCACTTTCCAAGCTTTGTATTGCTTCTTGGTAAGTGATAGGGATATCATCATCAACAACTGGAAAAGCATAGGTCACCATATCAATAGATCGAGCAAGTCTACGAATTTCTCTCCTTGGCCTTGTAACTGCAAATGGTTCTGGTGTCTCCAATGGTTCTTGGGTTTGAACCTCTTCATCTTCTGATTCTTCTATTGGAGTTGAAGAATCAGCTGCATCAACTTCTGGGATCATCGTCTACTGAAACTTCACCTGTTTTGGAGTATGCTCCACCTGCTATGGAGTACTACTTGTCTGGATAGCTTTATTTGTTACCTTATTTACTAGGGCAGCTTCATCAAAGGTAACATCTCTGCTACAAATTATCTTCTTGGTGTCTAAACACCAAAGGTGGAATCCCTTCACTCCACGGGTGATTCCCATAAAGAGAGCCTTCTTTGCTCTCGGATCAAGCTTGGATTCCTTCACATGATAATAAGCAGTGGATCCAAATACATGTAAGGAATCATAATCAGTAGCAGGTTTTCCAGACCATACCTCCAATGGTGTTTTTCCTCCTATCGCTGATGACGGCAGACGATTGATGAGATTGCCAGCATATGTCACAGCCTCAGCCCAAAATACCTTGCCTAACCCAGCATTAGACAATATACATCGAACTTTCTCCAATAATGTTCGATTCATACGCTCTGCCACCCCATTCTGTTGTGGTGTATTTCTAACAGTGAAGTGTCGAACAATAACATACTCATGGCAAACGTCAAAGAATTGGTCACTTTTATATTCCCCTCCATTGTCCGTCCTAAGACATTTGATCTTTCTACCAGTCTGGTTCTCGATCATATTTTTCCATTTCAGGAAAATTCAAAGCACTTCATCTTTAGACTTCATCGGATACACCCAAACTCTTCTGGAAAAGTCATCTACAAAAGTTACAAAATAATGGTTTCCTCCCAAAGACGATGTCTTTGAAGGGCCCCATACATCTGAGTGAATATAATCCACAATACCTTTTATATTATGTATAGTGGTGCCAAACTTCACTCTCTTCTGCTTTCACAGAACACAATGCTCGCAAAAGTTCAATTTGCAAGCCTTTGCACCTTTCAACAATCCTTTCTTTGACAGAATTTGCAAGGATTTTTCTCCAGCATGTCCTAACCGCATATGCCTCAACTGGGTTGCGTCCAAATCATTACCTCCGGAAGCTGCTGCAACTGCTCCAATAATTGTACTACCTTGGTAGTAATACAAATTATTTTTCCTGATGCCCTTTATCATCACATGTGCGCCATATGTGACTTTTAAAACTCCATCTCTCATAGTGACTACTGAGCCTTTGGATTCCAAGGCTCCTAACGAGATGAGATTTTTCTTCAAACTGGGCACGTATCTGACATCCGTCAGAACTCTGGTTGATCCATCTTGATTCTTCAATCGAATTGAACCTATCCCAACAGTTTTACAGGCATTGTCATTGCCCATATAAACAACTCCTGCATTTAGTTCTACTAAATCAGAGAACCACTCCCGATTAGGGGACATATGATAGGTGCAACCCAAATCTAATATCCATTCATCTGAATGAAATGTTGTTGATGAAGCAACCAATGATATGTCAGAGTCATTTGCATCATGCTCTGCAACACATGTATCTGGAGCAGCTTTTCATTTCTTCTTCAGCTTCGGACAATCTTTCTTCCAATGGCCTTTCTTATGACAAAAGGCACATTCATCTTTACCCAGTCTGGACTTTGACTTTGATCTCCCTCTCCACTTTGGCTTTTGACTTTTCGAGCGACCTCTTGCCACCATGGCCTCCGCTGCTTCGTACTTGCTCTCCTTCTTGGTTTTTTTCCTGAGCTCATAACTATACAAAGCATCAGTTACATCTTTAAGGGTAACATTATCCTTACCATGAAGTAACGTTGTCTCAAGGTGCTCAAATTCATCTGGAAGAGATGACAACAACATCAAGGCTAAATCTTCATCTTTGAAGGTTTCATTCATGCCCAATAAGTCTGCCACTAGCTCATTGAACGCAGTGATGTGTTCATTCATACTGGTGCCTGGTTGATAATCAAATCTAAACAATCTTTTCTTCATGTGGAGACGATTTTGAGAGCTTTTCTTTAGAAATTTTTCCTCCAATGCTTTCCACATCTTACTTGTAGAAGTCTCGTTCTTGTAGCCATACTTCTTCTCCTTGGAAAGACAATATCGAATCATTCTACACGCCAAATGATTGATTGTTCCCCATTCTTTCTCCTCCATATATTCGGGCTTTTCTTCCTCAATGACGATGTCTATACATTGTTGGAATAAAGCATCTAACACCTCGCCTTGCCACATGCTAAAATGATCGGATCCATCGAACAACTCCACCGAGAAATTTGCATTTGACATCATCCTCCTCACCGGTCCGGATTAAGAGCTTGATGTCTCAATTGATCCGTATTTTGGCATTTTGATTCTAACGAACAATATTCAATATCATGAACTATATTTTTTTCAGCAGCAGAACCACCATGATAACCTCAACCGAAGCTCTGATGCCAATTTTTGTGGAAATCGGGTTATTTCCCACACAAATATAGTTTCAAAATTGACCTAGAATGTCAAGATCAAAACCACCAAAGGTTGCACAGCGGATAAACCTGTCAAACTATTGAATATTGAAACACAATTGAAAAAACCGAATAAAAACAATAAAGGAGAGAACACACCAAATTTACGAGGTTCGACGAGAATATCGTCTACTCCTCGGGCACCACACCGGATGATAACTTCACTATATCTCCAATATTACAACAAATGGAATTCTTTAGAATTCCCAAAGTGGGAGAATGAAGAATACAAGAGGAAGAGAGAACTTGTTTTTAGGATGATTTCTAATGAAATACTTAGGCCTATTTATAGTTGAGTTTTAAGGACTAAACTTATAAATAACCTAATATTTTAGGGATCAAACATGAAAAATAAGTTGGCCACCTACCAAAGAATTTTCCAATGTGTACAAGTTAGTCACCGAATATGAAATTCCCATATTCAAAGTTTGGCCACCAACCAAGATGAAATTTCTAATAAGTTGGCTACCAACCAAGATGAAATTTCCAACTTGCCAACTTAATTTCAAGCCAAATCTAACAATTGTTCCCTCCACAATGTCATCAATATCTTTTCTGTTCAATGATGATGGTAGCCTCAACTGAGCGGAGTAAGTTATGGTCTCTCTCACTGTTAGAGTTCCCAAAAGTATGTCCTGTTGAGTCGCATAAGCCTGAAATTTCACAACAGGTAACTCTTCATTGAATAGCCAAAATTTTCAGGGAAGTTCAATTTCTTGTTGTCCAAAAAAAAAAAAAAATCTTTACGGTACTTACGACACTACCGTAGTCTAGCCTCTTCTTTCCATTAAGGAGAACATTTCCTGTCATCACAACATTTCCAGATAGTCTACCTGCATACTCTCATTCGATTACCTTCGTGTTCAACATTAGCATGAAAAGAAAATACGATTATAATACGAAAATATTTTAATATGATATTTTATTTCGGTACTGAAATTATACTTGCAGGTTGTAATTGTCTACAATGGCTAGGCATTGGGTTTTGCAGCCTGCCCTGAAGTACCCTAAGCTAAGGCCTCCCCTCTATTTGTTCTTTGTTTTTTTAATTTTAATGAGTACATTGAGGCAACATTTAATGTTAGCAGGATTGAGAGTAAAAGTCATTTTCCATTTTAATGTGGGATTTTATCTTTGGGTAGTTCAGGTCATTTATCAGCAGCTTTAACATTTAAACAACTCCCATACCTGCATCTTCATCAACCACTGCAAAATTTAACCTATTCATGCATCTCTCTTTATGTTCATTTATCAATATCATCCTCTTTCACTTTTTTTAACTAGCAAGTTAATTCAAGTTTGATTTTCATTCTAACAAAAGTAGATTGCTGATTAGAAGGATTTGAAATATTAGTAAGAAATATTAAGATTAACGACCTCCAAGAATGGAAAAATGTTAAATTTGCAACTAAAAAGTTAGATTTATACCGGTTATTGGTTGACATTACGAAATGAAATTTTAAAAGCTTTCAATTTGATATTAATTTTTGAATAAAATAAATTAGATTAAAAAGATAGTTTTTTTAATAAAATTTTGTAATGTTTGATTAATTAAAAAAAATAGACCCACAGTAGCCAAGAGGAAATTTCTCTACTATTTTTGTAAAATGCTATAAATGGTTGAATCCATTGTTATAATTAGGGTAATAAATCGATCCTATATTATTGAGTCATAATTTAATTGGATTTCATATTGACGTTGCCCCATGTTCAACCTAAAATGGACATGTTCGGGCATGAAAAAAATCAAAATATATAAAATTTCAACATGATCAAGACACGAGCAAACATGAGAAGAAGAGGGACATGAGTGGCGGAAGAGGGCGGCCGCCGCCAATAAGGCGGTTTAACTTTTAAAGCAATTGAAAAAAAAATAAGAAGACAAAACATACATTAACTTGTGAAGTGATTTAAAAGCAAGGATTTTTCGCCGACACCGTCCTTGAACAGAAAAGATGGAATGAAGTTGTCTTGCATGCATGCATGCTTTAACATATGCTATAATGAAACCAAAAGAACAAAACTAATATGTATGTATGTTGATAGAGGGGAGACCTGATAAAGCATCGAGTAGAGTGGATTTTCCGGAGCCGGAAGGACCCATGATGATCATGATTCTACCAGGTTAAGCACACCCTGTAACTCAATCAAGCAATCTCCTGGTCGGTCCATTACCGAAGTTCGACAGCAACACCGTCAGATCTTCCCACACCAAGTACATATTCCGTTCATGATGGGGAGGATGAGGGGGTTGTGCACCACCGTTATCACCGCCGTTCATATCCTCAATCTCCACCTCAGCCATCCAAAACAACAAGAATAATAATCCCCCGTCTCTCTATACAAACGAAACGAAAGAGAAGAAAGAAAGCAAATTGCTTTAGTGCAATGTACTACACTGCTACTTGTAGTGAAATGAATGAGGGTCGGGTGTCGGAAAGGAACAGATATTTGGCAGATGCGAGTGTAAGAAAGTTAGTTCGGAAAATAAAGTTATCTTTGTATGTTATTAGGGTTTGAATCTAGAAATTTACAATGAAAGAATATTAACCGTATTAATATATAATAAATATCATACCAATCCGAATTATACATTTAATTTTAATAGATAAACTTATCAATAAATTTCTTTCACGTTTATAAGGATTCGAATTCGATATAAAGTAGTTTTTTTTTATGATAGAAGGGAAAACACCTTCAGCCAATAAACCTAACGCTGGATTCGATCATTGAGAATCTAAAAGAGTGTTAAAAGGTAAATGGTAGAATAAAAAAGTAAAGGTATATTTTAATAATATGAATGATAGGTTGCAGAAGTGCAGGTGAAATAAATAATCATGTGGAGGGAGGTGAGATTTAGCCACATCAATTTCAACATTAACTCCTGCAGTAATTAGCAGATCCTCCACCCAACTAAATTAAATATAATTTAAACAAAAAATAATCTTATTTATCTTGAACTCGAGTGAAATAACGCTATTACCAGCTCCAAGTGTATAAGGGCTTAATTCACATTTTCGATTTCCACAGCACATCATAGTAATTGATGTCATAAACACACCCACGTATTTATTTGGATTTTCACAACAATTGCATGTCCTAATAAAGTTTGTAGGTGTTCATAAATTGAATGAATATTAATTATAATAAATAAACTTACTACCCTTTATGAAAGGCGTGTGGGGTCAAAAGAAGAAAGCTTTCCCATTCAATATTCTTGCTAAGCAGTTGCCATCTCAATGATAAAACGGTCCAAAAACTTTGGATTGGTAGACAGAGTGTTGAATTTCCATGGCTGACTGAACCTTCCTCGACCATGAAAGCATTTGGTTTTTATATAAAATAGGTGATTGCTAAGATTTTATAAAATTAAGGTTATAAGGTGAGAGGAGTGTAGTTTTTTTGAGTTGAATAGGAGATAATTGGATAGGGTGGTGGTAGATATTTTTTTATGAAAAATAGATTATTGGTAGTTGGACTCTCCATGGAGGGGAGGGTTTCTAAATTCGAGTAGGATATGTGGGGATGGATATGAGTTTGGTCGGGTTAGGATTATGTTAGAGTTGGGTTTAAAGTTTGGATTATCCATGTTAAATGGAACGGTCATAAAAAAGAAGGCTTATAAAGAAAATTATATAATTTATCATTTCTGAATTGTACGGAGAATTGTCAGTTTTAATATAACATCCTTCAATGTTCTTTTAATTACACAAACTTCAATGTTTCCATTTTAATTCATCTTTAGATAAATTTATTATATTGTATTTAGCAGTTCGTCTCAATGCTTGCTTGGTTATTTTTTAAAATTTTGGTGAAGAATTATGTATAATCTTTTATATTCTTGTAGAGGGATGTATTTTACACTTAAGAAGGCGTCCTAGTCATCTCAACGCTCTTCATATATAAATGCTATGTGAAGTATTGTAAATTACTATATTAGTAATAATAAAATTAAAAGGATAATAATAATTACAACATGTAGCGAAGTCGTCTAATACTTTCAATGAAATATAAAAGGTAAATTATACATTTAGTACATAAACTATCAATTTTAGTCCTTTTTAGTACTTAAACTTTTAATTTTTCAAAACTATACTTAAAGTTTAATTTTTGTTTCATTTTAGTGCCCCATTCAAAATTCAAAATTAAGTTTTGAAAATAATTAAAAGTTTAGATACTAAAACAAACCAAAACTGATAGTTTAGATACTAAAAGCGTTAAATTTTTAACGACATGGTACTAAAATAAAACAAAAATTAGATGTTAGGTATAATTTTGAAAAAAATTAGAAGTTTAGATAGTTTAGTTACTAAATATGTAGTTTACCCAAATATAGAGGAATCTCAATCCAATAATCCTAGGTAGTCTAACATGGAATATATCCTAACTAATGCTTAGAATAATTAAACAAATAATAACATTTACCATGCTAAATGTAGCATCCAACTGATTCAGCCAAATACTCCTTTCCATGCGGCAACGTTATTCCCATACAATCCACATTTTACATAATATTCAGGCCAAATTAAACAGTTGTCATATGAACCATTATTTATGAGTGCCAAATTCAATTTTTCAAACCCTACAACCCTAACCTATTTTCTTATTGGTTCGGAGAAATTTATTTCTCTTCCTAACAAAAAGGACATTTGTCCCTTTTGTCTCTTCATTCTCTTTCCAAGTTTCCTAGTTTCCTAGTTGTATGATGTCTATTTCGGGAAATATAATTATTATTATATCAAGTTATATTTAGACATTTATTTAATAATAAAAATATATGTTTGTGATAATAATTCGATTAAACGATTTATTTATAATTATCAAATATTATATATTTATTATAAAGTATTTAATTAAATAATGTGAAATATAATTTACCCGAGTGTTATTAGTCAAATAAGGAAGACAGGAAGAGGGCATAAAAGGTGGGGTGGTAGAGATTACTCCATAACCATAATATCATATTTAAAAGCTAGGTGACACGTCGTACCATCTCATCTATGACCAATAGACTATCCTTCAACTGTTTTTTTAACAAAAAAATTAACGGAAAAATGTCGCACCTTTTTTTCTTCTTCTCAATGCTTATATTTATGATAATTAAAACTTAATCGGTAATGATGTTTGTTGGAAAAATTGTGAATTACATATTTAATATTTATATTAAATTCAAGAGGAAATATATGTCTAATATTTAAATTTAAACTATATTATTATAATATGTTATCGGTCAAAACTCTAAAAAAATTATAATATGTTGGAGTAAAACTCTCATGTTTATTATAATCTGTTATCGGTCAAAGACAAGGAAAGTTCGTGATCTCTACTGTTGTGCTATTGTAGTTGATCATTAAGTCGTTGTATCCTGGGAGACAGATGACCAAAAGATCTCGAACACTAAAGAATGATCGAAAATCTATCTTAAGGAAACTGTGTAGTGACAGGCCTCAACTGATTTCGATTACAAGATCAAATATAAACGAGTATTTTTTATTTCCTTTTTAATTCTCTTTTATTTTAAAGAATTTGTTTTTTTCTTTTACTTTTTCTCAGGTTCCATTTTGTCTCGAATTGTTACCTGGTTAACAATCGTAAGACATATTTTTTTCTCATGTTCTACCTTTCTTGATCCGAAATAATTCGAAATTGTGGGAAAACATGATAGCAAACAAATTTGTTTCGGAATTTATCCCTCCGTCTTAACGGGGTTTACTATAATTTCAAGTGGACAAATATGTGTAACAGAAATTGTCGTAAAAGTAACTGCAGTTACTGATTTTGTTTCAAAATATTGATTATGGCCAATAACAAAATCTAAAGTAAACGAGAATTAAGTTTTCGTTCATTGGAATTATTTCTAATTCCAGTTTTGTTTCTTTTACAGAAAATGGAAACAGTAGACTCTACCGATTTACCCAACATGGATGCTAAAATGGTGGTACCGGCTCAGAATTCAAATATGAATGTGAGTCAATCGACAGTGACAATTAACCACAACGAAAAACTGGTAAAATTCTACAAAGAATTTCAAGAAGTGGCAACAGAAGATGGCTTTTTATTTGACCACATGGAACCTTTCAAGGTTTTTAAATGAAGTTCCTCATGTTCTTAAAGATGGAGAAGACAATGTTACTGCTTTCAACATTGTTGAAGCTTTGAAGCATTCAAATTATATATGTCAGAATATAATATTGAATTGTCTTCAAGATTCATTATATCCGGTATATGTTGCTTATTAAACATCAAAAAAAAAAATTGTGGGAAGCATTGGACTATAAGTACAAAGCTGAAGAAGCTGGAACTAAAAAGTTTTTAGTTGCCAAGTTTTTGAATTTTACTATGGTTGACTCTAAACCAGTAGTAAAACAAGCAGAGGAATTCCAACTATTGATTAATGGAATTCTTGCCGAAAGAATGGTCATAGGCGAATCTTTTCAGTTAGTCACCGTTATTGAGAAATTACCTCATAGATGGAGTGACTTCAAAAATTATCTGAAGCATAAGAGGAAGGAAATAACCATGGAAGAACTGGTTGTCAGACTTCGAATAGAAGAAGACAACAAGATTACTATCAAGAAGCTCAACAAAGAAGAGACTAAGGCAAATGTGATGGAAGTTAAGGACTTCAAGAAGGGAAAACAACCCAAAAAATAGGTCAAAATTGGGACCTAAAGGTGGAATTTTCAAGAATGAAAAATTCTAAATGAAGTTCTTTAATTGTGGAAATATGGGGAACAAATCATCTGAATGCAGACATCTAAATAAAGTGAAAGCTCACGAGGCTAATGCTGTAGAAAAAAATATCTAAGGATGTGAAGGATATAGATATATGTGATGTGATCTCTGCAGTCAATCTAGTTGACTCTAATCCAAGAGAATAGTGGCTCGATACTGGAGCTACGCGTTACATTTGTTGTGACAATGATTCATTTTCTGAATTGACACCTTGTAACCATGGGGATAAGCTCTACATGGGCAATGTTGCGACTTCCTAAATCAATGAGAAGGGTAGTGTAGTCTTGAAGATGACTTCTAACAAAGAACTCAAGATGCAGAATGTGTTGTATGTACCTGACATACAGAGAAACCTTGTTTCTGAAATACTCCTAAGTGTTTATGACTTTAGAATGATTTTTGAATCCCAAAAGATAATTTTGTCTAAAAGGGGAATGTTTGTGGGTAGAAGATATGTATTGAATGATATTTGGAAACTCAATGTTATCTTTGTAAAACCCAAAAACATGAATAAGAAAATTGTTTATTCTTCCGGTTATATTTGGAAACTCTGCGGAGATTAATTAACTTAGAACGCATCCCTTCGTTACGTATTAATTATAATCATAAATGTGTAAACGTGTGTTGAGGTAAAATTAACAAGGTCGTCTTTTCAAATTGTTGAAAGAAATACTGAACCGCTTGATTTAATTCACAGTGATGTTTGTGACTTTTATGTTTAAACGAGAGGATGGAATAAATATTTTATTACCTTCATTGACGATAGCACAAAGTATTTCTATGTATATTTTCTTAAGAGCAAAGATAAAGCTATAGAGAAATTTATACTCTATAAGTAAGAAGTCAAAACTAACTTAATAAAAGGATTAAGATGGTAAGAAGTGATCATGGTGGTGAATATGTTGAACCATTCAGTGAATTTTGTTCACAACATGGAATTATTCACAGAGTAACACCACTATATTCTCCTCAATCAAATGGAGTGGCCAAGCAAAAAAATTGGACTATAAAAGAAATGATGAATGCTTGTTAGACAGTTCTGGGTTATCACAAAACATGTGGGGGGAAGTTATCCTTTAAGCTAATTACCTTTTAAATAACGTACCCTGAAAAGAAAAAGACAAGACACCATATGAATTATGGAAAGGTCAGAAACCTTCCTATAAATATTTGAAAATGTGGGGGTATCTTGCCAAGGTAATGACCCCATTACCGAAGCGAAAATAAGTCCTAAAACCATGAATTATATTTTCATAAGCTATGTAGAACATAGCAATGCATATCGATTTCTTGTGTATAAATCAAATAATCCTAAGATTCACAATAATACAATAATGTAATCAAAGAATGCATTATTCTTTGAAAATATTTTGCTTATAAATCTAAGGAGGTTGATCAAAGTTCAATAAAATGAACCTTAGAGACTAATAATGAGGATAATTCATATGATAAACAAAATGTTGAAACTGAGATAGAGCCAAGAAAGAGTAAATGGGCAAAGGTTGAAAAATCTTTTGGGCCAGAATTCTTAACCTTTATGTTGGAGGTTAAACCTCAAACATATAATAAAGCTATACGATACTCTGAAGGAAATTTATGGAAGGAAGCCATTAAGAGTGAAACAAAGCCCATCATGTAGAATCATACATGAAAATTATTGGATCTCCCTCCGGGGATTAAATCACTAAATTCTAAATGGATTTTCAAATAGAAAATGAAAATAGATGGAACAATTGATAAGTATAAGGCTAGATTGGTAATAAAAGGATACCGATAAATGAAGGTCTTAACTACTTATACATATTCTTCTGTATCAAGATGAACATCCATAAGAATGATACTCGCAATTATCGCTTTGCGAAATCTAGAAGTACATCAAATAGATGTAGAATAACTTTTCTGAATGGGGACCTTGACGAAGAAATTTGCATAGAACAACCTGAGGGTCATGTAGTTCTAGGTCAGAAAAGGAAAGTTTGTAGGTTGGTGAAGTCTTTGTATGGACTTAAACAAGCACTAAAACAATGGCATGAAAAGTTCGATATTGTCATGATGACAAACGGCTTCAAGAAAAATGAGTGTGACAAATGTGTAAATGTCAAAACTACAAACATATGATATGTGATTCTATGCTTATATGTTGATGACATACTCATTGTTGGGAGTAACAATGAAATGGTAAAATGTATCAAAGAAATGTTAAATTCGAGATTTAACATGAAAGATATGAGATTGGTTGATACGATTCTAGGCATCCAAATTAAAAGGTCATTTGAAGGCCTTATTCTAACACAATCACACTATGTGGACAAGATCCTTAAGAAATTTAACAAGGATGATTTTGGGATTACCATAACTCTAATAGACTCATGTGTGCATTTGTCTAAAAATCAAGACGAAAGTGTTCATTAGGTGAAAATATGCAAGGGTCATAGGTAGCTTAAAGTATCTCATGAGTTGTACAAGACTAGACATCGCTTGTACTGTGAGCAGTCTAAGTACATTCACGAGCAATCCAAGTGGAAATCACTAGAAACCAATAAAAAGGATATTGAGATATCTTAGATATACTTGAGATTATGGGTTGCATTATTCCAGATATAATGTGGTCTTAGAAGGACACTCCGATACTAGTTGGATATCTGATATTCAAGATACCAAAGGTACAAGTGGATATGTATTCACTTTAGGAGGAGTTATATCTTGAAAATCATCAAGACAAACAATTATAACTAGATCTACAGTGGAATATGAGTTTGTAGCTCTAGATAAATCTGGAGAAGAAGAAGATTGACTTCGACTTTCTTGAGGATATTTCAGAATAGACAAAAGTTGTACCCATAGTATGTATATACTGTGACAACCAAGCAACAATTGCTAGTGCACATAATTTTATGTATAATGGTAAATAGAGACATATGTGTCATCAACACAACACCATTAGACAACTAATCTCAAATGGAGTTATCTCTATTGATTATGTAAAATCAAAAGATAAAATCGTGGATTCGCTAACCAAAGGGTTAAATCGATATCAAGTTGAGAAAATATCTAAAGGAATGGAACTAAAACCCATGAAATTTAAAGGCGTCATGTGAAGGAAAACCCTACCTTGTTGACTGGAGATCCCAATATCTAGGTTCAAAGGGATAACCTAATTGCATAAACTGTGTACGGTCATTGTGGGGTTTCTTATCCCAAGTTTGTTCCTATGATGTAAACAATTATCAAAGTGGTATAGGCTAAGCTAGGCTTTTAATGGCCATTGTGTGCCACAGTGAGCCGAGCAACATAAGTTACCTATGTGAGAGTAAAGTGGGGTCGCTTCAAGGATCCTATCGAGCATAGTTCTCTCAAACTTTTACAGAACTAGGCGATGTCAATGGCTTTAAGGACATACCCATGAGAACTAATTTTTTGTCAGAGGGGTAATTGTGTGAATTATGTCATCGTTTACACAAATAGCAGAACAGTTCAAGGACATCACATCTACTGTTTAACCAGTAATGTAAATATACTTTCACAAATGAAGGTTCAAAGGAGGAAACCTACATATCCTATGCAACTATCGATCGTAAAGGTTATCACCACATCGAGTCAAAATGTTTTTTGATTAAATCATCAATTTCATTCATGTGGGGGATTGTTGGAAAAAAGGGTGAATTACATCGATGTATTTAATATTTATATTAAATTCAGGAGGAAATATATATTTAATATTTAAATTTAAACAATATTATTATATATTTAAATTTAGATATTAAAAGAGTTTAGGTTGGAGTGAAACTCTGAGATTTAATATTATAAATTTAAAAGATATTATAACATGTTTAAATTTAGATATTAAAAGAGTTTTGGTTGGAGTAAAACTCCCAGGTTTAATATTATAAATTTAAAAGATATTATAATATGTTTAAATTTAGATATTAAAAGAGTTTTGGTTAGAGTAAAACTCTCATATTTAATATTTTAAATTTAAAAGATATTATTATCTATTTTTAGATATTAAAAGAGTTTTAGTTGGAGTAAAACTCTCTCGAAATTCCCCTATAAATACTGAGCAATCCTCTCAATTTTTCATATATCATAATTCAAAAAGTATTTTTGTCTTGAAAAATATTTTCTCTCCTTAGAAAATATTTTTTTCTCCCTTAGTTTTCCGGTGATAGTCAAAGGCAAGGAAAGTTCGTGATCTCTATTGGTGTGCTATTATAATTGATCATTAAGTTGTTGTTTCACGAGAGACATACGACCAAAAGATCTCGAGCACTAAGGAGTGACCGAAAATCTGTCTTAAGGAAATTGTGTAGCAACATGCCTCAACTGATTCTAATCACAAGATCAAATATAAAATAGTATTTTCTATTTCTTTTTTAATTCTCTTTTATTTTAAGTTTTTTTTATTTCTTTCTTTTATTTTTCTCAGGTTCCTTTTTGTCTCGGATTGTTACTCTGGTTAACAATATTAACTTTGAGAATATATAATAATGTTATTTTTTATATAAAAATATATATTCTAATAGTTACATTTGTATGATGTGTACATATAATCAATAAATTAAAAAAATCTAAAAAAAATATTATTATCTTATAACTATTAAAAAAACTAAGGTGATATATGGTGACGTGGAAGTATTAGGCAGGAATTAATTATTTTCACCAAACTCCCATTAATACAATCATGTGATGTTATGTGCAGTGAGGAATAGAGAGTAAAAGTAATGGACATTGACACTGATAGATGTTTCCCTAACTTATTTCATTTTTCTCTCTATATTTTCGTTATCTTCTTATTGTATTTAAATTATTTCCTCATGTGTCCTGACAAGTTTGAATATAGACTAACAAAAATGTGAAAAAAATAATAAATATATATTAAATAAAGACAAGTTTCCCCTATCTAATCACTATAACAGAATGGGTCTATAACGATGCTTTTCGCAGTGTTTATAGTGTAAATGCCAGTAAGAATTCACATACAGCGGCGATTTTATAAAAAAAATGCCACTGAATGTCAAAATTAGCGGCGTTTGTCAATAAAACACCATTATAGATCCGTACCTTAGTGGCATTTGTTATAAAAATGCCATAATAGAGGCAACTTAGTGGCGTTTGTTACTAAAACGCCACAATAGAGGTGAACCTTAGTGGTGTTTGTCACTAAAACGCCGCTATAGAGCCGTACCTTGTGTCATTTGTTATAAAAACACCACAATAGAGGCCACAATGGAAGATGAAGCCACAATGGAAAAAACACTTTGAAACTTTTAGACAGTCGCCAAGAGCCTAAAATTTCGGAGAAAATATCTCTTTTTTTTTCCATCAATCATTTTTTCCATGGCATTCCTCCACTGACAAGCTAGAGGGAGTGATAAACTAGGCATCCGAGAGGAGCTAGATCACTGAGACAGTTCGTGGTGGCCGAGGAAAGCTCCGACAGTGCACGTCAAAGGCTTTTCATCATTCTCTTTACTCTTTGCTTTTGTTATTTATTATTTTGGTTGTAAGGAACATATTAAATTGTTTTGTGCTTGTTTATTTTGAACCCCACCATGAACTAATCCTATTTTATGGGAGTTTATTTTGGATATTTAAGATTTGCTTTAATGAATGGTTATTTTTCTATATTATAATATGTTTTATTTATGAAGCTTAATGCCTTAAGGTTGTAGGAGCTATGAGAGTACCCATTCTTTAGGTGATTACTTAGTGTTCGAGAGAATGTCTAAGTAGCACATCTTTAGTATTCGAGAGAAACTAGGGAGGAACCACATAAGCAAAGGGTTCTAGATAGAACTAGGCCTAATCCACCTTAGAGATAAGGCTAGGATTTCATTCGACTAAAAGGAGTTATGCATGAGCAATAGGTTAGATGTTAATGCTGCCGCAATAAGGTATTTCCGATACATATCATGTTATCTGGACCAATAGGATCCCTGTAGTAGCTAACACTAACTGATTTTTCCAAGGCATCTTCAATCTGTCGAGTCCCTTAACTAGAGATAGCATAGGGCACCCTTAGTAAAATCTGTCGGGCAGATAAGACATGGAAGTAAGATCATTCTGAGAAGTAGACTTAAATTTACTAAGTAACTCCTATCATTCATTCCCATAGTAGCTTATCGTGTGAGAAGTCTAAAGTCCTTATAAGCAAATCCAATATTTACAGTTTATTTTTCCTTTACATTT
Organism: Hibiscus syriacus; assembly: GCF_006381635.1. NCBI lineage: Eukaryota > Viridiplantae > Streptophyta > Magnoliopsida > Malvales > Malvaceae > Hibiscus > Hibiscus syriacus. Next base: position 27,276 of record NW_024063027.1, on the reverse strand, counting down.
TTATTTGCTTGCACTCAGCACAATTCAATTTGCCATAACATCTCAATTTACTACCATATTACCATCAGATAATTTCCACAACATCCATTCATTTTGCCACAACGTTTTTATTTGCAAATAACATTACTAACTTTACTTAGGTGACATAGTAAAGAGCTTTGATTAAACTTATCAATTTCCTCCAATCCCTGTGGAGGCTATACTCACTCATCACTGTATTACTTGTTCGATTATGTATACTTGCACATAATTCTTCATCCATATATAGTACTCACAAACAACATACAAGTTTTTGGCGCCGTTGCTGGGGATTGGTAACTGGAAGTTAATTTGTTTTGTCATAGCATTTTTATTTTACTTGTTTATTTGTCATTTTTTAGATAGTTTTACTTTTTATTTTCCTTATCTTTTTCAAGTTATTCTCGGTGTATGACCAGAAGAGATTCGAACGAGCCATTAGAACCGGTTGAACCTGAGATCGAGAGGCTTTTTAGCCAAAGAAGGCATGCGCAACGTGCAAATATGTATCAAATCGGAAATCAAGGCATTGGTCACGAGGAAGATCTGAATATCGGGGCAATTCCAATTGTTGGGAATATAGTCAGACCTCGTGCCATTTGTGATCACTTAAACCCTATCATGGACGACTTAAATCCTAGAATGGTGGCACCAGAGATTCAAGCAGCCCATTTTGAGCTCAAACCTGTCATGTTTAATATGCTGAATTCCATAGGGTAATTTGGGGGCATGCCAAATGAAGATGCCAGATAGCATATTCGTAACTTCTTGGAGGTGTGCGATTCATTTCGTCAACAAGGAGTGAACGAAGATGTCTTGAAGTTAAAGTTATTTCCATATTCTCTGCGTGACTGAGCAAAGGCTTGGTTGAGTGGTGTTCCAGTGGGATCAATGGAGTCTTGAACTGATCTGTGCAAAAAAATCTTACTACGATATAATCCTCCGAACATGAACACACAACTGAGGAACGACATCGCTTCTTTTCGTCAAGCTGATGACGAATCAATATATGAATGTTGGGATTGGTATAAAGGATTGCTTCGTAAATGTTTGAATCATGGTTTTCAAGATTGGACGCAAGTGGTGATGTTCTACAATGGAGTAAATGCACCCATTAGGATGATACTAGATGCCTCGACAAATGAGACATTACTTGGCAAATCACCAGCAGAGGCATTTGACATTCTGGATAGGATTGCCAACAACGATTATCAATTTCAATCCACAAGGCTTGGAATTAGGCGAAAAACACATAGAGCATTCGAGCTAGACACTAAGGATTCCGTGTCCGCCCAACTTTCTGCTATCGCCAATATGTTGAAGAATTTGTAAAGGCCAAGTGAGGTGAGAGAAGTGAAGGCAGCCAATTCAGCATGTTTATTATGCCACGACAATCACCATAAGAGTGACTGCCCGACCAATCAAGAATCCATCAACTATGTGGGAAACTACAATCGAGGTAACAACAACCCCTATTCTAACACATATAATCATGGATGGCGTCAATATCCAAACTTTTCATGGGGAAATCAAGGAACCAACAATGCTCATCAACCAGTTCGACAACAGAATTTTAACGACTCTTAGGGTTTTCAATCGAATATGCCATGACATAATTCTCACAAGGGAGGGTCATCTTCATCTAACACCAGTTCTTTAGAAGCCACAGTGAAAGAGTTCATAGCAACTACGAAGACCATGCGACCTCTATCAAAAACCAAGGAGCCCTACTTCAGAGCCATAGTTCATCGCTGAGGGCATTGGAGGGTCAGGTTGGTCAAATTGCCGCGACATTACAAGAACGATGACCAGAACATCTGTCGAGTGACACTGAAGTCACAAAACCTCATGGCAAATAACACTATAGTGTGCTAACTCTACGGAGTGGTACACAAATCAGTATCAAAGACAAGTTTAGGGGAAGATCGAAGGATGATTCACCCCCTGATACTGTGCAAGCTGATCAATAAGTGCTAGAAGAAGCACCAGTGGAAGATGGTAATGATGAGGGTTTATCGAGTAAAGCAACTAAGGGGGCACACAAAAATGCCAAGGCCAATTCTGTTCCCACCCCGTCAGTATAGGAAGTCAGACCCTCACCTCCTTTTGCGCAAGAGTGAAGAATCATAACAAAGATATTCAATTCAAGAAGTTCGTTGACATTCTGAGACAACTTCAAATCAATGTTCCTTTTTTGGAGGCTATAGAACAAATGCCTACATATGCTAAGTTCTTTAAGGAAATTGTTACTAAGAAAAGAAAGGTTGAGCAGTACGAGACAATTGCCACGACAAAAGAATTTTGCTCTTCTTTAAGCAAGCTGCCACTGAAGAGACATGATCCAGGCAATTTCATCATTTCATGTTCAATAGGAGACAAATTTGTTGGGAAGACACTATATGACCTTGGCTCAAGTGTGAACTTGATGCCTAAGTCAATTTTCGTAAAGCTTGGAATAGGAAATGCGAGACCCACCTCTGTTATCTTGCAATTAGTCGATCGATCACATTTTCTGATTCTGGACTGTGAGGTCGATGCCACAATACCCATAATTCTGGGGAGACCCTTCCTAGCTACCAGTCGCATTCTTATCGACTGCGAGAGGGGCGAGCTAACCATGAGAGTGGCTGACCAATGCGTCACTATGAATGTCCTCCGATCTCTCAAGTACATGGATGATTCTGAAGAAAGCCATATCATCTTTGAAGTAGACACAATAATCATAAGAGAAACATATCAATTTTTCTAGGACAATTTCATTCAGCTGGAAACTGATGAGAGGCTACTTGAAGACTTAAGGGCTGAAGAGCCTAATGATTTTTTGTTCGAGGAGCAGCAGGTTAGCTTCCTCATAGCTAGCCCAGGTACGCATTTTGAACCCCTTAATTTTGATGAGTTTGTTCCTCCTAAGCCCTCATTACAGCATGCTCCTACCCTAGAGCTAAATAATTTGCCACAACATCTTAAATATGCTTATCTTGGTAGTAATGAAACTTTACATGTGATTATATCCTCTGCCCTTACTCCTAACCAAGAATCTAGTTTGTTAAGAGTTTTGACACAATATAAGAGAGCGTTAGGATGAACGATGACAGATCTGAAGGGAATAAGTCCAAAAATTTGCATGCATAAAATCCTATTGGAAGAATGCCATGGCAAATCCATAGAACCGTAGCGAAGATTAAACCCAATCATGAAGCAAGTTGTGATGAAAGAAATTCTCAAATGGTTTCACGCTGGAGTGATCTACCTCATTTTTTATAGTTATTGGGTAAGTCCCGTTCAATGTGTGCCAAAGAAGGGAGGCACGGTCGTGGTGACAAGTGAAGATAATGAGTTGCTACCAACACACATTGTCACCCGGTGGCGAATCTGCATGGACTATCGCAAACTCAACAAGGCCATCAAGAATGATCACTTCTCTTTGTCGTTCATCGTTCAAATGTTGGATCGACTAGCCGACAAGGCATTTTATTGTTTCTTAGACGGATGCTCAGGGTATAATCAAATTTCCATCGCACCAGAAGACCAAGAGAAGAAAACATTCACGTGTCCCTATGACATTTATACTTTTCGAAGAATGCCTTTTATACTCTGTAATACCCTAGCAACTTTTCAGCGCTGCATGCAAGCCATATTTTCTGACATGGTTGAGGACTTTCTAGAAATTTTTATGGATGATTTCTCTGTTTCTGGAGATGACTTTCAAAAATGCCTCGATAATTTGGTAAAGGTACTCAAACGATGCGAGGAGGTCGATATCGTGCTGAACTGGGAAAAATGCCACTTCATGGTGACCGAAGGCGTTGTTTTAGGCCATAAAATTTCTGCAAAGGGCATTGAAGTGGACAAAGCAAAGATCGAGGTGATCGAGAAGCTTCCCCCACCAACTTCTGTCAAGGGCATTTAGAGTTTCGTTGGACATGGCTGGTTTTATAAACGATTCATCAAGGACTTCTCCACGATATCCAAGCCCTTATGCACCCTGCTACAACATAATCAGCCGTTCATGTTCGATCAGAAATACCATGGCATATTCAATGAGATGAAGCGAAGACTTATCTCTGTATCGATCGTGGTTCCCCAGATTAGATGTCACCATTCGAATTAATGTGTGATGCAAGTGATTTTGCCGTGGGAGCTGTGTTTGGGAAACGTAGAGGTAAATTTTTTCATGTTATATATTATGCTAGTCGTACCTTGAATGAGGTAAAATTGAATTACACTACCACTGAGAAAGAATTACTTGCTGTGGTATTTGTATTTGACAAGTTTAGGCCATACTTGATAGGCACCAAAGTCATTGTTCACACTGATCACTCAACTTTAAAATAGTTAGTGAACAAGAAAGATGCCAAGCCTAGACTTATTAGGTGGATATTACTACTGCAGGAATTTGACTTAGAGGTAATAGTAGGAAAGGTACTGAGAACCAGGTTACAAATAATTTATCTAGGCTAGAAAACATTTCAGAATGCCATGACATTTTTTATATTAAAGAAGAATTTCCATATGAGAAAATTTTATATGCCACGACAATCCCTTGGTACGCTAACCTTGTTAATTTTCTTATTAGTGGTATTTTTCCTTATGAATTGAACAGCCAGGGCAAGAAGAAGTTTCTGCATAATGCCAAGTTCTATTTTTGGGACGAGTCGTACTTGTTTAAACAATGCACCGATCAAATGATTCGACGATATGTCCCCAAAGAGGAGCAACGAGACATCTTACACCATTGCCACACAGCACCCTGTGGAGGACATTTTGGAGGTTCGAGGACTGCTGCAAAGGTCCTCTAATCAGGTTTCTATTGGCCATCATTGTTTAAGGACGCCCACGACTTTTTCAAAGCATATGATAGATGCCAGCGCACTAGAAACATTTCCAGACGACACGAAATGCCATTGCAAAATATTTTGGAGATAGAGCTCTTTGACGTTTGGGGCATTGATTTCATGGGACCGTTCCCATCTTCTTTTGGAGACTTGTATATTTTGCTTGCGGTGGACTACGTATCTAAGTGGGTTGAAGTGATTACCACACTGAGGAATGACTCTAAGACGGTGCTTAAATTTCTTCACAAGAATATCTTTACTCGATTTGGAGTAATAAGAGCCATCATCAGTTACGAGAGCACTCACTTTGATAACAAGCTAATAGCCAAGGCATTACAAAAATATGGAGTGCGACATAAAATTGCCACGACATATCACCCACAAACTAATAGGCAAGCTGAAGTATCCAACCGTGAAATCAAGCAAATCTTAGAGAAGGTAGTGAACCTAGACGAAAAGATTGGTCCCCGAAACTGAACGAAGCACTCTGGGCCTACAAAATGCCTGTCACCTACCAGTGGAGTTATAACATAAGGCATATTGGCGATCAAGAAGCTGAACTTCGACACACAACTAGTTGGGGAGAAAATGCTACTAGACCTGAATAAAATGGAAGAGTTTCGGGCACAAGCTTATGAAAATTTCAAGCTTTACAAAGAAAAAACCAAGAAGTGGCATGACAGAATGCTTTTGCCATAGAATTTTCATGTTGGCCAGCAAGTGCCCTTGTTTAACTCTAGGCTCAAGCTCTTCCCAGGCAAACTAAAGTCACGATGGTCGAGACCATTTGAAGTCCACCATGTTTACCCTCATGGCGTTGTAGATATCAAGAACATGGACGATGGGTCCATATTTAAAGTCAATGGCCAGCGTCAGAAGGCATATCAAGGAGCTCTGCCCATGCATGACAAATCTGCATTTTTCTTGCACGATGTTGAAATCTACTAAGCATCTTAAGGATGCCATTGCATTTTGGATATACTCTTGTGCGTAAATAAATGTTTATTTTGTTATTGTTTTTATTCAGTTTCCTTTTTATTGGTTATTATATTTTTCTTTGCAAGGTTAGAGTTCATCCAACCTTCAACCGTACTGGCATCAGATTCTGATTCTAGCCCCACACAACTATGAAAGTGGACACGTCGCAGGACCGCCACACCACCACAAGCGTAAAGTCAAGGTACCTTGCATTGCATTGCATTTTATAGCATGTAGTCTAGTTTTACCTTAGTTTTTAGAAAACATTGAGGATAATGCTTCTCTCAAGTTTGGGGGAGGTAAGGTTCTCAAATCATTACATGATAGTATTAGTAGAATGAATATGCCATGACATTAGTAAGTGTTAGAATTAGTTTTGTGGAGTAAATTAAGGATGCCCGATGATGATGAATTCTTGATGTATAGAATTGAATGTACATGACTGTTGAGGATGATAGAACTAACTCTAGGACTTGCTTCTTTGAAACCTTTGAATACAAGATTGTATGTTATACATGCTTAAGGAACTTAGAAATTTTTTATAAGAGAACTCTTACATATCTTGGCATAAACGATGAAAACCACTTTAAAAAAAATAAAGTTGTGAATAAATGCTTCGGCATATCTATAGTGGGACACTCCACTATACCATGCCATTGCCTAGAAACTACAAATAAATAAATGGCAGTTATGGTATATGAGTGAATGAAAGTAGTCACGGGATGATACTACCTAACTAGCTCGGGGGTGGAAGGTATGCTCCCTTTCACCTAGAGTGTGGGATGGTAGGTGTGATGGGATGACTCCTCTCATAGTAGAATTAATAATAAAAAAAACAATGTGGGAGTAAACTTGTCAATGTCATGGCAAAACAAGAAAGCTTGCGTAGAAAATTTTTAGGTTTGTTAAGCATGGACTGGATACAAACACGCACACACCACACCCACACAAAGAATCTTTCCCTAGGGGACAGTACTTGATTTCTCAAACTAGTCTAGCATGTTGAAGCCAATGTTCTGAGGCTGAAATTTTATCCCATACAACTATTTTGCTTCTGAACTTGCCATGGTATTTTTATTTTGCTTAATATTATCCATTGCTTGAGGACAAGCAATAACTTAAGTTTGGGGGTGTGATAACTCCGTAAAAATGTCATATTTGAGACCTTTTCACTTAAGTTATTGAATGTCTAAGAGATCATATAGGATCATATAGATGCATTTAGGAGTATATAGTTGTATGTGGTGGAATTCTGTTTGCCGCGACATTTTATTTTGTAATCAGTGCTGCTTTATGGGGAATGTGTTTTGTTTGATGATGTGTAGGATTTGGGAGCAAGGATAAGCAAAAGGGAATTACCATGACATGATGAGACTACTGAGCAAAAAACGATTGCCGCGACAACTCGGACGATATTTCTGGGCAGAAAAAATTAAAGAATATATTTTTAGTAAGAGCCAGCTATCATTGACTATATGTGATTTCTACAATCAACCATATAGGAGGGGCCCATTACCAGCTATGCACCATCTTTCACATAAAAGGAATGAACTTTAGGGTACTAGGGTAATATTAACACAAAACCCTAGGTTCATTCTCTCCCTATAAATAGAAGATGAAGTCACAATGGAAAAAAACACTTTGAAACTTTTAGACAGCCTCCAAGAGCCTAAAATTTAAGAGAAAAAATCTCTTTTTTCCGTCAATCGTTTTTGCCATGGAATTCCTCCATTGACAAGCTAGAGAAATTGGCAAACTAGGCTTCCGAGAGGAGCTAGATCGCTGGGATAGTTCGTGGTGGCCGAGGGAAGCTCCGGCGGTATACGTCGAAGGCTTTTCCTCATTCCATTTACTCTTTCCTTTCGTTATTTATTATTTGGGTTATAAGGAACGAATTAACTTGCTTTGTGCTTGCTTATTTCGAACCCCGCCATAAACTAATCCTATTTTGTGGGAGTTTATTTTGGATATTTAAGATTTGCTTTAATGAATAGTTGTTTTTCTATGTTATAATTTGTTTTGTTTATGAAGCTTAATGCATTAAAGTTGTAGGAGCTATGAGAGTAGTCATTCCTTAGGTGATTACTTAGTGTTCGAGAGAATGTCTAAGTAGCACATCCTTAGTATTCGAGAGAAAGTAGGGAGGAACCACATAAGCAAAGTGTTCTAGATAGTAACTAGGCCTAATCCACCTTAGAGATAAGGCTAGGATTTCATTCGACTAAAATGAGTTATGCATGAGTGATAGGTTAGATGTTAATGCTGCCAAAAAAGGTATTGTCGAGACATATCCTGTTATCTGGACCAATAGGATCCCTGTTGTAGCTAACGCCAATCGGTTTTACCAGGGCATCTTCAATCTGTCGAGTCCCTTAACTAGAGATAGCATGGGGCACCCTTAGTAAACTCTGTCGGGCAGATAAGGCATAGAAGTAAGATCATTGTGAGAAGTAGACTTAAATTTCTTAAGTAACTCCTATTATTCATTCCCATAGTATCTTGTCGTGTGAGGAGTTTAAAGTTTTTATAAGCAAATCTAATATTTACAGTTTATTTTGCCTTTACATTTTCATTTGTTTGCACTCAGTACAATTCAATTTGCCATAACATCTCAATTTACTACCATATTACCATCAGATAATTTCCATAACATCCATTCATTTTGCCACAATATTTTCATTTGCAAATAACATTACTAACTTTACTTAAGTGACATAGTAAAGAGATTTGATTAAACTTATCAATTTCCTCCAATCCCTGTGGAGACGATACTCACTCATCATTGTATTACTTGTTCGATTGTGTATACTTGCACATAATTCTGCATCCATATATAGTACTCACAAACAGCAGACACGTTTGTTGTTGAAACGCCACAGTAGAGGTGCACGTTAATGGCATTTATTATTACAACGCCACCTCTGGATGCATAAATATATTTCCCCCCCCCCAAATTCCTAATTTGTTTCTTCCTAAACCTTTCTTCCTCCATCCTCAGCGAGCATATTCATCAAATCGGCATGCTAGTCACCACTATCACGCCACCAGTCAACGCCGCCACACTGCCAGTCGCTCCTCAATGCTCAAAATCTAGGTACACTTTTAATCTCTTCTCTTGGAATCCATTTTAATAAAAACCCTAATAAGAATCCTATATTGTAGACTATTAATGATTTCCCTACTTATGCAAATATATCTGGTTGGAGTACCAAAGGTCGTTATGTTTGTCCTTGTTGTGCAGTGCAAACATGTTCAAAGTGGTTGTATAATGGAAAAAAAAAATTCTCTTAAATGAGACATCGTCGGTGGTTAGGTGAAAATCACATATTCAAATATCAAAAAAATTGTTTGATGGTACTAAAGAGTTTAAAAAAGCTCCTGAACAAACAATCGAGTCTGATATCTTATCAATGTTGAAACATATCAAGTTCACTTATGGAAAGATGAATCAACGACCAAATACACGATCAAAGAAAAAGGCAAAACAGGTTTTGATTGTGATGTTAAACAACAGAGTGATGATGAGTCTGATGAAGAAGATGATCCAAATGAGGTGGATTTGTGGAAAAACACAAGCATTTTCATCGAGTTGCCTTATTGGAAGGATCTCATTTTAAGACATAATCTTGATGTCATGCACATTGAGAAGAATGTTTGTGAGAATATTATCGGGACCATTCTCAATGTTGATAGTAAATATAAAGACAATCTAAAGTGTCAACTTGACTTAGTTAATATCAGAATTCGGCTTGATCTTCATCCTCAATTATTTCCTAATGGAAAATCTTGGTTACCACCTTCTATTTTTGCAATGTCGAAGAAAAAAGAAGAAGTCTTTTGCATGGTGTTGACGGATATAGAAGTCTCATATGGATATGCATCAAATATATCTCGATGTGTTAGTGTTAAAGATTGAAGACTTTATTCTCTAAAGTCACATGATTATCATATATTGATGCAAGATTTACTGTCAGTTACTTTACGTGGTTGCATATTGAATAAGGTGATGTCTTGTATAATTGAACTTTCCAATATAATGAAAGTTATTTGTGGGAAAGTTTTTATGGTTGAAGAACTTAAGAAACTGCAAGATCGAGTCACCTTGACTTTATGCAATCTGGAGAAGATATTTCTACCTTTATTCTTCATAATTATAGTGCATTTGCTAGTTCATCTCCCTCATGAAGCTAAAGTTGGTGGACCAGTTTTCTATCGATGGATGTATCCTATAGAGAGGTGCTAATTGACTTATATGTATTCAATCTATATTGAAGATATCTTTTAATGAAAATTATTAATATAATATTGTGTTTCGTGTCTAGGTTTTTGTGCAAGTTCAAGTCTTATTATCGTAATAAGTGTTATCCAGAAGGATCAATTGTTGAAGGGTATTTGAAAAAGGAGTATATGAATTTTTTCTCTAGATATTTGGAAGATGTTGAAACAAGATTAAATAGACCAAATAGAAATGAAGTGTCCAATATGAATAACTTAGTTGAAACTTATTTGTTTAAAAGTTATGGTGAACCACTCGAAAAAGTTGAAATTGCATAATTAGATGAGAAGTCTTGGGTACAAGCACACTGATATGTTATTTTCCATCACGATTAATCAGATATTTTATGCACGTAAGTTCTCCTTTCCAATTCTAATGTATTTTCTCGTGAACTTTCATATTTCTCGTTCTTTAACCACAATATTCTTTATAATGAGTTTAAAGAATTCTTAAGATCTTATTCATACTCCAGAAGAATATATCATTTACACATTCAAAAGTTATTCACATAAATTTTTCATGAATGGTTTAGGCATACGGTAAGCAAATAAATCATTGCACTACATGTAAATTATGTACAACTCTTCTTGTTTTAATATATTGATATAAATGCTAATCGATTCATCTTTCATGCGTAATAGGTTTGGAGTGGGAGAGAAGTTAGTGAAGAGGTTAAATGGTTTTCTCAAGGTCTGAATAAATTTGTTAAAAAATATAATGCCATCATCATTAATGGGTTCAGGTTCCATACAAAATCTCGTGAAAGATTAAGGAGGACACAAAATTGTGGAGTAGTTATTACTTCTTCAACTACAAGTTATACTAGTGCTAGAGACAACCATCATGCGGAGAGAGATGTAGATATTATGGAGTCCTTACGGATATCATTGAGTTGGATTATTATGGCAAACGAAAGGTTGTGTTATTTCGGTGTGATTGGACTGATGTAAATACTACTCGAGGTATTAAAAGAGATCAATTAGGTTTTACATTGGTGAAATTTTCTCGATTAATTCACACTGGTAAACAATTGACAGATGAGCCATATGTATTTTCTTCTCAATTCAAACAAGTTTTTACTACCACGATCCAATGGATGAGGGTTGGTATATTATACTTCGTAACACCCCTAGAGAGACATCGGGGATGGAAGTAGAGATGACATTGAAACAAGATTAGAAACTTTTCCTTTTGTAGCACAAAATTTAGATGAACCTATTACTCGTACTAGTTCACAATTCCAATGGGTTCGGGATGACATGGATAAAGATATTTATGAAAAATGGTATGACATAACAATGTAGTTAGATTTTATATCTTAATTGATTAATTTATAGTTTTATCATTTATATATGTTGATATCGTCAAATATATATATTAATATTATTGTTTTCGGTAGTTACTAATATTGTTGCTTGCTTATTGCATATATTATGCATAGGAGAAAATTAAGTGATCTGCGGATTGTTCGAGCTCCTCAAGAGGAGGAAGAAACAAATAATGAAGAGTCAATTGGTGTTGGATCTATAGAAGTTCTTAATACAGTTGAAGAAATTGTAGAAATTGAAGGTAATGTTCGACTCTTTATTTAAATGGTGATTGATTTTATTATTGACTTCTTATGTAGGTGAAAATGGTCAAAGGAGCAAGAGTAGAGGTCGTAGGATAATGAAGGAATTGTACCAACTTTCTCTTGGGGATTGCGTGAGAGTTTCAAGTAACAATGTCAGTCAACCTATTAGGACAAAAGCACGTGTTCTATCAGGTTGCGTAGGCATTATTGAAAGCAATGCAAGTCTTCTATCGATCAATTATGAGTCATGGTGTGAGATGCTGAATAGTAGCAAAAATCAGGTTGTTGATTGCATTAAGGTAATAATTTCATTGTAATAAATAATTCATTGTAGTTCAATAGTAATATATATTTACTTTCAACACTCGTGTAATTTATAGGAGAAATTTTCTTTAGAGGTCTTAGATGATTATTTGAAGCAAGCGTTAGGAAAGAAAAAGAGATACCACAAGATTTTCTTAAAAAAGAAATATTTTAAGAACAATCTCAGCCTTGAAGGAAAGCTGCAAAATGTCCCACCTGGAATGCTCAGATATCAATGGGAAGATACAATCAAGTTTTGGAGTTCAAAGAAATGAGATGTGTGACGCACTTTAAAAATAATATTATGTAACTATATTATTGACTTTATAAGTCATGTGGAGTTCAAATTGTAGGATCAAGAGCACGTTGGTATTGCTAGCAGACAACAACAAAAGTTTACTCACACTGTTGGATCAAAGAGCTTTGCTCGTGTAGCTCATAAACATGTATTCTTTTTTAATTATGATTATTCATATAGTCATTTTAAGTTGGTAGCATATAGTAATTAACATTTTTTCTATTATTTATTACTTTTTTGTGAGTATTAATTTATATTCTACATTGTAGGAAATCACGTCCGGCAATAGAGATGGACGAATAAAGCTCTTCGAAATGACACATACGAAAAAAAAAGATGACTCTCTTATGGCTCCTGAAGCTGCATAAATTATGGTATATTTACTGGACTTAAAATTTGCATTATGTTATATTTATAGTATAACATTTTAATTTTAAATAATGTTTGAATTTGTTCTAAATTCTTAACTGATTATCAGGAAAAATTGAGCGATAAAATGGTACAGTATGAAGCTACGGCTTCATCCCATGCTTCTATTAATGCGGGCGAGATTGAAAATCAAGTTATTGCTGAAGTTTTCGGTCCTGAAAGATATGGTCGAGTTCGCTGTCAGGGATCATTCGTTACTCCAACCAAATATTTTGGATCCAGCTCGTCTCAGTACATGCTATAACACAACCAATCTTCTCAACAAGAATTTAATCGATTAAAACAACAGTTGAGTCAAGTTGATGAAAAAATTACTCAAATGAAAGCGAAGCTGAAGCAAGAGAAGCAGGGAGAGCAGCGAGAGAAGCAGGGAGAGAAGCAGATAGAGCAGCGAGAGAAGCATAGAGAAGTAGCATTTCAGAAAAAATATGAAAAACTTCAAAATCAAATTGAAGCTATGAAGAAGATGGTGCAGTAGAATCAAACGAAAAATTCATCATCCTAGGTGTTTTCTTAAGTTAATGCTTTGTTTATGTTATTGAAAAATGTTGAACTACATTATATTTAACTTGGATGTTTGTAAACTTTGATTTATTTATGTTTTTATGTATTATTACTTAATAAATTTAAGATGGTTATTGGATATTGTTACAAGTTAAATTTGGGTAATACAAAATAGGAAGAAGATATGCTGAAAATCAGTTTCGGTTAGCGGCGTTTTAGGGGCAAAAAGCCACTAACAGAGTGCATATTTGGCGGCGTTTTTAGGAAAAACGCAGCTAAATGACCAACCTATTACGACGTTTGTGCCCGAAACACCGCTAAATATCAAATCTGTTGCGGCATTTGTGACTAAAAATGTCGCTAAATAGCGAACATGTTGCGGGAAACGCCTATAAATATCAAATCTATTGCGGTGTTTGTGCCAAAAAAGTCGCTATATGGCGAACCTGTTGGTCGTTTGTATACTAAAATGATGTTATATAACTTGACCTTTAGCGGTGTTTTAGTATACAAACGTCGCTACATAATCTGACTTTTAGCGGCGTTTATTATTAGAAAACGCCACTAATAGTTGTGGTGTTTGTATTAGCGACGCTTTTACGGCTTTTTTTTTACGACGACAGCATTTTTAGCAACGCTTTTAAATGCCACTATAAGACAAAAAAACAACGCTATATACAAATTCTGCTGTAGTGAATAGGATTGCTTAATTTAAAATCGGTACACAGTTAATATAGTATTACTATAATTTACTCATAAATAAAAGATAAAAATCAAATTATTAAAAAAATATAATTTTAATACTATTATTGGTTACTCGTTAATGAATTTAAATAGAAAGTAATCGTTTTTCATTTCCTAGAAGCTAAACTAGTTCGAAATAAAGAAGAAAACAATTAATTTCATGTCATCGCGTAATCCACAGCAAAATAATTAGAATTATAACGTCCATGGTTTAACTATGGAGCCCCCATGCATTTATGGTAACGTCCGCATGTAGATGGCAATGATAGCTGCCCAACAATAGGCAGTAGCATCAATGATCCCACACAACATCGATCTTTACCTGTCTAAATCAATACTGGCCTCATCAGATTCAGGAGATAATGTTCTGAGGTAATAATTACTTCATTTTTCGATTAAATCCATGATTAGGGTTTGAGATGTCGAACTACGGAAATGTTGAAAGGAAACTGGAACATCATGTCTCTGTAATTACAGATGTTCTATAAAGGAAAGCATGGTAATTAACTGGAAACACACGAATTCCCCTGGTTTATCGTCCATGGTTTTTCTAGCTTAAGTAAGATATGGAGTAGAATTACTTGAAGAATTCCATGACCCAGAAATTGCAGACAAAACACTCATATCTGATGCCACTGAATCCGGCTTTAGTTGCTAAGGATTCAAATTCCGGTTTGGTTCGTTCCTTCCCTCCCGGAGATATTGCCATCATGAGTACATCCATTTGCGTAGTGTATCTCGAATAAGAATTTGCTTCTGGTACAGTAGGAACGACGACGTCAACCACGATTACTTTTCCGTCATCCGGAATAGCATTGTAACAGTTCTTCAATAGTTTCACGCAATGGTCGTCATCCCAATCATGAAGAATACACTATAAAAAATTTCTAAATTATATTTAAGTCATCATATGAACAATCAAGTATTAACTGGAAATGAGATTAATATCTTACCTTCATAAATATTGCATCTCCTTTAGGAACACATTCAAACATATCTCCTCCTACATGTTCGACGCCTGTAATCACACATATATACTAAACCCTTGTGTTCTTCCTCTATAATCAAGCTGCCTATGACAATCTAAATGAAATACAAGGCAAGATGATAGTACTAGTACCAGGGTATGCAGGGGCATGTTGAATAACATGAGGTAAGTCAAAATTAATTCCGTTAATAGATGGATACTTTGAAGTGATGAGGCCAAGGGTCACTCCTAGACTGCCGCCGACATCAACCAAACGGCTTCCGAGCTGCTCGAAACCGTTGTAGCGATCGAGGATGATCTTGAGAACTAGATTGCTGTGATTCACCATTGCTGTACTGAAAACTTGATTCAGCCTCGGGTCCTTGCGGAGATATTCGAAACCGTTTGTTCCATGGGCCCTTTCAAATGGAACCCCTCCTTCAATAATTGCATCCTTTAGTTGCGACCTATGGAAAAAAGCAATTATTAAAAAAATGGGTTTTGAGACCCGGGATGGTATTCCATCTTTGTATTTTGGACTTGAACTAAGCTTCAAAATGGGTATGTTATATTGCAGGTCCAACAATTATTTGATTTTGTATTTTGTTCATATTTTTTAATAATATATATTTATATTAGTATTTATATGTAAAATATTATCCAGGAGTAATTCGATGTGTACAATTAGGACATCCTAGTTAATTATACTCTTAAAATTTGTTAGGGACAAAGAATCGGAAGAATTAATTAAATGATAGAGAGGGATGAAGAAACTCACCAACCATCAATTAAAACCTTGTGCTGATGCCATGCCATTAAAGGTCCTAAAGAGACCCCATCTTCATTTGGAACAAAGAAATTAGAGACTGGCGTCAAGCTATAGAGCCTCTCAGGATCACTCTTTCCATCATTCGCGACCGAGCTCCCAATGATTCCATGGCTGGCTAAGAGTCCTTAGCTTTTGGACCGGCTTTCGCGATGATTTGGAAGACGTCGAGCTGAATCATTGCGTGCATCGACATGGGCAGCACTAAAGAGTTTACGATCTGGAAGGCATATGAGAGGCTTTCCTCATTGTTTCCATGAAATTGAGTTTCCATAGGAGATGAAAGTTTCTTCTTCTTTTTTCCAATGAAAAACTTGGATGTTCGGACGTAAAAAAGGCTGGAATCGGGTTTGTAAGAATTTCTCATGTCCACCCACATGCCATACTGGATCCATAATAGTCAAGTCAACTGTGCACAACCCTTGAAAACACGCACATTGACGGTCTCTTGCAAATTGACTGATTCAAATGATTGCATCTGACGGTCTCTTGCAAATTGACTGATTCAAATGATTGCATCGTGAATTACAGAATAATTGACTTGAATATTGTTGACGTATGTGTTAATTACATCTGGATTGTTTGAATAGTATGTTTGAAGAATTGGAATTGCCCGGATACATGTTTTTTTTTTTGGGAACAATTCCTATATAGTGAGAGGAAAGTAGAATTTTGTTCATAATAAATATTGAACTCATAAAGAGATAAAAGATGTACCAGGTGCTCTAAAGATTGTTGACATATACCCATTAAGTTTAAATAATTATACTTGATGACTAATAATTAGTAAATTATTAAGTTAACTTTGATTATCTTATTACAAAAAATAAAATAAAAATTGACGTTTTTACACAAAAAATACCCTAACATAAATTAATTACATATTAGGCACTATTTTAAAAAAATTTATAAAACTAGCACCCGGTCTTTGCACGTGCCGTAAGACGCAGTACATGGGTCGCGCCTTTCAACACGTGGTGTAAGGCGCAGTGCATGGCCGCGTCTTTCTACAAATGGTGCTAGATCCATAATATTTTCTCTAACAGTGTCTGACACGTAAATAATAAAAAAAATCAGTAATTTTTCGGGAAAAATCGTCAGATTCGGATGTACTCCAAAAACCCTATTTGTTCTATGATTTCACCATATGCGTGTTTATATTCTTTTTTTAGTAATTCTGGAGCATAAATATATACTAAAAAAGTTTGAATTTTTTCTATTTTGTGTTGATATCAATTTTAATAATTTTATATAATGTTTTTTTTCCTTTTTATTATTATCTAATATAATGATAATTTAAATGATCAATGAATTAAATTAGATGTATTGTAGTGTATAGTTTTATACAACATAGATAAATCAAACAATAATATATATTTACATGTGAAATATTATATACTCTCCATACATAGAATATCATAAATGAGTAATGTTGTACCCTAACAATCATAAAATATAATTGAGATCACTCCACAATATTGTTTTAGTGAGATAAGATATTAAATATCTCAAACAAGATTAAAAGTTTAAATTATGATATTGTGGTTTGAGCAAATTAATTTAGGAGAATATTCTCGTAATGAATCTTTATAACACTTGAATCGAATTAACTAATCAGTAAATCAATATTGATTGTTAAACTAAATAATAATAATGATAAATATAATAAGATCAAATTATAATTGAATATAAAATTAAAGTTTTATGTGACATACCACATCAGTAACCATTAGTTATATTGTCGTGACATCAATGACTTAACATATAATGACATAATTAAACGTTAAATTAAAATTCAATACCGCAATTGAAAAATTAAACTTTCAATAGTATAAACGAGTCAACGTACAAATTTAATGGCACCTAAAATAATTTCCAAAAATTATTTACAATTGCACACTTTTATTATGTTTGAAGCTTAACAGAATTTGTTTTCAATAAAAGATTAAATTTATTAATTATGTATATGATTATTAATTAGTAGTTTTTGGTAATTTTATTTAAAAAATAACTTTTCAGTTATATTATTTAAAATTTTAAAAATACTTTAATTATTTTTCAATTGAATCATGTCATTTAATATATGGCATCAATTAAATGTATTATTTTATTAATTGTAAGACATTTAAATTATAGTGATCGACCAAATATATTTTAGTGATAAAGTTCAATTATAAGTTTAAGGTAAAAAAGAATCAGAGGTCCGTGAACTTTAAAATAATTAATATGGCTACTATCTTTTTTGGATCAATGTAACTTTCTAATTTAAAAAAAGAATTCAATGTAACCCTTTGATCTGCGTTTTCCGTCGTAAATCAATGTCTTTGTTACTTTGTGTTGACGTGACACGTCAAGTAACATAACATTATATTTTTAACGATCAATTTGACCTCTAACTCACAAAATAACTTAATATGATCATTTGACTTTATTTAATGATGTTATAAATGGAAAAATTACACCATTCGTTACTCAGCTATCTTCTTTCTCCCATTTTAATCACTAGACTTTAAAAGTTTTCAATTTTATCCCCTCAAATTACTCCTATTTTAATCATCATAACTTATTTTATTAATATTTATGTATGACGTGACATTCATTCATATTTCATTAATATGATTAAAATAAAATTAATTAAATTAAAATTTTAAAATTATATTTAAATAAAAAATATTCCCAAACTTATAATTAAATTAAAATTTCAAAATTATAAACTTAAAAAAAAAGACTAATTTTCTCTTCTTCGTTGCTGGTGAGCAAAGGTTGATGCCATGGACTTAACATAATTGAGTTTTCCAAAAAATGATGAAGAATATGATGAACTTTTCATAGAAATGTTTAAACCCCATTTGATTCAAAATTTTTATGGTAATTAATTTAATCACAACTGTGATATTTTAATTTAATTAGTATATTTTAATCATATATTAATAAAATAAGAATAATGAATGTCACATCACATATAAATATTAATAAAATTAGTCATGATGATTAAAATAGGAGATTGTCTCCGGAAAGGCGGACTAATATACGGCTAATATACGGCGTTACCAGATACATTAAAAGATATTTGATAAATTCGGTTTAGCGCTACCGGAAATATCGAGTAATAATAATGTAATAGGTGGAAATCATAAAGAAATATTAAAAAATTTGGCAACCGGCAAACTTAGCTTGTCGGTTTGTGTCGATACTTTATAAAAATATATTGATCCATAACAATATAACAAGTAAAAAAATGATAAAACCGGTCTATAAATGACAAAACAAGTAAAGCACTATCGGATATATTGAAAGTGTCTATACTTTATAAAAATGTATCTATCCATAACAATATAACAGGTAAAAAAATGACAAAATCGGTCTATAAATGACAAAACAGGTAAAGCGCTACCAGATATATTGAAAGTGTCGATACTTTATAAAAATGTATCGATCCTGTCGCCACCGTCTTTCGGTTGGGCCCCGGAATTGGGCTTCGACTTAGGAAAATGTGGATTGGAGTCGCCACCGATCATTTATTTTAAAAATAAATGGGTTGATCGGATACCCTATTTCTTACCTGATCTGCGTCTTACCAGAGATGTGTCGGATTCGGGAGTCGATTACAGTCAAGGAAGGGCTAGCACCCTTGAACTGCCCTTTCGGTACTGTGTAATTTCCAGTTGTCTTTAATTAAGAAAATTGAAAGTTAAATTAAAAGATAAAATATTGATCCAAATTGCTTACCACTGATTGTTTGAAGTTCTCTCAAAAAGCCAAGGAAAGGGTTAGGTAATGAAAGTAATGAAATAGAAAAATAAGGCGAACAAACGAAACAATATATAAAAAAACGATGTATACAAAAAAGAAAGAATGAAATATGCCTAAATATAAAATAAAATATGCAAAGGAAAAAACGAAAATACAAATAAAGAAAAAGAAGAAAATATAACAAAATATAAATGGATAAAAAAAACACATAATAAAATAAAATATAAAGCAATGAAAAAAAAAAAAATATGCGTAATATACATATAATAAAAAGAACAATTATAATAGTAAAAATAGTAATGAAATAATAACGATGAAAATAATAAATAAAATATATATATATGTAGAATATAAAAAATACATAAAAGATATATAGAAATAAAGAGTAAAAAATGAGTAATACATATACGTATATAATAATAAAAATAATAATATAATAGCATAAATAAATAAATAATAATAATAGTAAAAAGTAAAAGGGGAAATAAATAAAATAAAAATGGAATAAATAATTATTGAATGAAACAAGAAATATATATGTTAAAGTATAAAAAGGAAAAATATCAATAATAGGTAAAATGAATATATATATATATATATACATATGTAAATACAAAAAAATGTTAATAGAAATATAATTATAAGATAAAATGAGTAAGATTGATAAATAATAAAAAAATACATATATAACGTATAAATTATAAGATGTAGTAGCTAGAAAACAGTTAATTAAATATATATATGTATTAACACTAAGTATATAAATGAAATATATAGAAAATACGTATATATAATTACATGATATGGAATAAATAAAAAAGGTTAGTATAAGTATTAAATTGAATCAAAAACAAGTTAAGCGGCTAAATTGAAAGAAAATCAGAATTAGAGACCAATTCAAAGCCAATTCGGGGTCAAATAACTCTTTAAAATATGCGAGGGACCAAAAGGGTAGTTTACCCCATTTTCTTTAAAACACGCAGGTTCTGGGGCTATATGTGTCAAAATCTGGGCTTAAAAAAAAAATTATTTCTTTCAAACGAATGCCTTTCCTCTTTTTCATTCATTTCTCTGCTCCGTGTTCATCCAAGGATGAACGGTCGCCTGGGTTCTTGATGAACCCAGAGTCCGGCCATCGCAGCGCCGCCTCGTCGTCGTCGTCGATCGACGTCGGCCTCCAGTCATCAGCGGCAAAACACAAAAAGGGAGGCTTTTTCCAAAAGCTTTCGACCCCCCGGTTTCAAAAATACACATTGTTTTTGCAAAATGGCCTCAGAGGAGACTAGATCTGGGTTTTAAAACCCCGAACCTTCCTCTAGAGTTCATCGGCCGAGCCTCCTTGAAGGTGTTTTCTTTGGTTTCAAATGAAATGAAAACATCAAGCATGCAACGAAAGCCAACTAAAAACGAAGGTAAAAAAAATACCTTTCTCTTTTATTTATCGTTTCAACGAGTACAAGTATTTTAGCCTTTTGGTCGATTTGTTTGCTTGTATTCTTGCGCCTAATCCTCTCTGTTTTTTCTAACTATGAGATTACATGGTTATTTATACAAAGTAAATGCATCTTATTTTTAGCCTAGTTTGAGTCCTAATCAAACTCTAACTCTCATTGTTTGCTTGTGGGGGTTATTGATGGTTGCCGTGAAATCCGGTGACGGTTGCGTGCGTGGCCAGAGACGTGGGGCGTGGGGGACTTGCTGGCTTGGTTCTGGAAACGGCACTGGACGAGAAACTGTTAGGGTTTGGGAACCTTGTGTTGGGTCTGGCACATGTGTAACGGGCTTTGCTTTCTTATTTCAGCCTGTAAAGAAAAGAGGAAAAAAAATAATAATAATAATAATAATAATAATAACAAATAAATTATATTATATATTATATATATATAATAATTTTATGTAAGGACGAAAAATGTGCGTCTACAGCTGCCCCTCTTTGCTCATTATCGTGTAACGAAAATAGAGCAAAGATTAAAAGACACAAATTTCGTCCACATCCACTATTCTTTGTCATAGAGTTGAAATTTGATCATGAAATGACTCCCTTGTCGTGAGGTTGAGTCAAAACTGGAAGATTCTGAGTATGAGTCCTTTGTTGTGAAGTTTGGCTTCGAGTTAGATATCCTCCGTCGTGGAGTTGAAATCTACTCTTGAGCAAATTGTGTTGTTTCGAGTCCGATGTCCTTCGTTGTGAAGTTGAAATTGAATCTGAATGAAATTTTGTTGACAAGCAGCGGTCCCTTCGTCGTGAAGTTGAACTTGCGTTGTTTGGAGTCCAATATCCTTCGTTGTGAAGTTGAAATTGGCTCTGAGATTGGGAAGTCGTTGTTGACAAGCAGCGGTCCCTTCGTCGTGAAGTTGAACTTGCATTGTCTGGAGTCCAATATCCTTCGTTGTGAAGTTGAAATTGGCTCTGAAATTGAGAAATGTTCGTTGAAAACCAGCGGTCCCTTCGTCGTGAAGTTGAACTTACGTTGTCTGGAGTCCAATATCCTTCGTTGTGAAGTTGAAATTGGCTCTGAATTTGAGAAATGTTTGTTGACAACCAGCGGTCCCTTCGTCGTGAAGTTGAACTTACGTTGTCTGGAGTCCAATATCCTTCGTTGTGAAGTTGAAATTGGCTCTGAAATTGAGAAATGTTTGGTGACAACCAGCGGTCCCTTCGTCGTGAAGTTGAACTTGCGTTGTCTGGAGTCCAATATCCTTCGCTGTGAAGTTGAAATTGGCTCTAAATTTGAGAAATGTTTGGTGACAACCAGCGGTCCCTTCGTCGTGAAGTTGAACTTGCGTTGTCTGGAGTCCAATATCCTTCGTTGTGAAGTTGAAATTGGCTCTGGGTAAAACCTGCAAAGATATGCATATATGTGATGTTATGGATGTCATGCTCTTAGGTATGCCTAAAATGCATATGCAACATATGTTATTCTGAGCTCTGGAGAGTAATCTCGATCTCCGGTGGCCTGTCGTTGTTGATTCTTGAGCTTGAAGTTCCGATCTCTGATCTTGAATTCTTCAAATGTTTGATGATTTTTTTTTTTTTTTTTTTGAAGATGCTCCTCAACCATCTCAAGCATGTGCATGAGCCTTGATCGGCTTCTGGGTACCTGTACTTTTCAATGAATCTTTGTACAGCAATATGCGATTATCTTTCATAAAAATAAATAAACCATTAGGTTTAAATCTAATTCAAGATGCTCAAAAGGTATTGGAGGAAAGATGGTCTTTATTCATAAGGGAGGAGAAGAACAAATAATACATGGCAAACATTCTAGAAAACGAATACACAATGATGTGTAAATGAATGTCTTAGATCTCGATAACGTGGGCACTTCTGAGTTGAAAAGCCGTTTGGTGACTTTGAGTGCAGCCTTTGCCAAAGGATCTTTGAAAATGCGACAACGTTTGGGAGGGTGCGACATTTCTCCGATTTGTTGGGTTCGTAGAAGATTCATGTGCCGGGATGTTTCCACCGTTGATATCCAAATTGCCCTTTCCGGGTTTTCAACTTGGACCCATCCTTAGTTGCAAGACGCCCTTTGTGGGTTTTCATCTTGAACCCACCTTATTTTCTCTTCTTTTTCCTTTTTTCTGTTTTCAATTTAGGGCGCCCTTTCGGGTTTTCACCCTAAACGTTTTTTTTTTTTTTTTTTTTTCAACTTAGGACGCCCTCTCGGGTTTTCATCCTAAGCGAAGTATTTCTTGACTGCGTCCGAGTTGATGGGATGTGGTAGTTCAGGTCCGTCCATCTCAGCCAGGACGAGGGCTCCTCCGGAGAAGCCTTTTTACGACATAAGGTCCTTCCCAATTTGGCGTCCATTTTCCTCGGACATCTTTATGGACTGGCCAAATTCTTTTAGCACTAGATCCCCTTCGCGGAACATTCTCGGGCGCACCTTTTTGTCATGTGCTCGGATCATTCGTTTCTGATAGATTTGACCATGATGAATGGCTTTCAGTCTCTTTTCATCTATCAGATTAAGCTGATCATATCTGGATTGTGCCCATTCTGCATCATCCAGTTTGACTTCTGACAAGACCCTGAGAGACGGAATCTCGACTTCAATGGGTAGCACTGCTTCCATTCCATAGGCTAGTGAAAATGGAGTTGCCCCAGTCGAAGTTCGTACCGAGGTTCGATAAGCGAACAAAGCAAAAGGCAACTTCTCATGCCAGTCTTTGTAAGTTTCAGTGTTTTCTCCACTATCTTCTTAATATTTTTATTTGCTGCTTCTACTGCTCCGTTCATCTTTGGTCTGTAAGCAGTGGAATTGTGATGTTTTATGTTAAACTGTTCGCAAGCAGCACTCATCATCTTGTTGTTCAAGTTTGTTGCGTTATCGGTGATAATCCTTTCAGGTAGACCATACCGACATATAATTTCTTTCTTCAGAAACTTGCAAATAGTGGATTGAGTGACACTGGCGTATGACGCAGCCTCTACCCATTTCGTGAAATAGTCAATTGCTACGAGAATGAAACGGTGACCATTCGAAGCCTTCGGATGGATTTGCCCGATAACGTCCATGCCCCACACAGAGAAAGGCCATGGTGACGTCATTACATGAAGCGGATGGGGTGGAACATTTATCTTGTCTCCATAAATCTGACATTTATGACATCTCCTAGCATAGTTGATGCAATCACTTTCCAGTGTGGACCAAAAATATCCGCATCTCATTATTGTCTTGACATCATATGCCCATTTGCATGTGCTCCACAAACCCCATCATGTACTTCTTCCACTATCGTTTTGCCTCTTCAGCATCGACGCACCTTAACAGAACTTGGTTATGGCTTTTCTTGTATAAAACCTCTCTGTCAAGGACATATCCAGCTGCCAACCTTCTAAGGGTTCTCTTCTCGATTTCCGTGGTTTTTTCTGGATAACTCCGATGCTTGATATACTGCAGAATGTCGTAGTACCAAGGCTTAGTGTCTTTCACTTCTTCAATTTGGTAACAATGAGCTGGGTACTCATACGACTGCATGTTAATTGGCATCATTTCAGACTCCCCGCCAGCCTTGAATGTGGCTGCCAAGGTAGCTAGAGCGTCAGCCATTTGATTTTCTTCTCTAGGCACGTAGTGGAAGGTGACTTCGTCGAACTCTTCGAGCAGATCCAACACTAGTTTTCGGTACTCCAACAGCTTTATATCCTTGGTTTCCCACTCTCCTCGGAGCTGATAGACTACTAAAGCTGAGTCTCCATACACCCGCAAAGTCTTTATATTTGCCCCAGTGCAGCCCGAATTCCCAAGACACAGGCTTCATATTCTGCCATGTTATTGGTACAATCAAAGTTCAGTCTGCTGGTAAATGGGTAGTGACTCCCTTCTGGGGAGACTAGAATTGCCCCGATGCCATGTCCTAGTGCATTTGATGCCCATCGAAGTGCATTCTCCAGGAACCGTCCGTTGAAATGCTTGCTTCCTCTAAAGATATGGCCATTAAGTCCTCGTCTGGGAAATCAAAGTCCAGCGGCTCATAGCTCTCATCAGTTCTGCTTGCCAAAAAATCGGATATGGCGCTGCCTTTTACCGCTTTTTGGCTTACGTATTCGATGTCAAATTCAGACAAAAGCATCTGCCATCGGGCTAGCCTTCCGGATAGAGCAGGTACACCCATCATGTATTTTAGAGGGTCTAACTTGGAAATCAGCCAAGTGGTGTGATACAACATGTATTGTCGAAGCCTTTTTGTAGCCCATACCAGGGCACAACAGACCTTCTCAATAGGAGGATATCGGACCTCGCAATCGGTGAACTTCTTGCTTAAGTAGTAGATGGCTCTTTCCTTCTTCCCAGACTCGTCGTGTTGACCCAGAACACACCCCATGGAGTTCTCGAATATGGAGAGATACAAAAACAGAGGTTTTCCTGGGATAGGGGACATCAGGACAGGAGTGTGAGACAAGTACTCTTTTACCTTCTCAAATGCAATCTGACAGTTTTTATCCCATGCCCCAGGGCTATTCTTTCGGAGGAGACGAAAGATGGGGTCACATTTGTCGGTTAACTGAGAGATGAACCGAGCTATGTAGTTTAGTCTGCCCAGAAAACCTCGGACTTCTTTTTGGGTTCGTGGTGGAGGTAGATTCTGGATAGCCTTAACCTTATCTGGATCGACCTGTATGCCTCTCCTGCTGACTATAAAGCCTAGTAGTTTTCCAGATGTTACCCCGAAGGTACACTTGCTAGGGTTTAGTCTCAGTTGGAACTTTCTCAATCTCTGGAAGAGCTTCCTCAGATTCTTGACATGTTCACTCTCGGTCTGTGCCTTGACAATCATGTCGTCGACATAAACCTCGATTTCTTTGTGCATCATGTCGTGGAACAGGGTCACCATAGCTCTCTGATATGTTGCCCCAGCATTCTTTAATCCGAAAGGCATCACTTTGTAACAGAAAGTTCCCCACATTGTGACGAAAGTGGTCTTTTCCATGTCTTCGGGATGCATCTTGATCTGATTGTACCCCGAAAATCCATCCATGAATGAAAAGTAGGCGTTCCCGGCCGTATTGTCCACCAGAGTGTCTATGTGTGGCAGAGGAAAGTTGTCCTTGGGACTGGCCTTATTAAGGTCCCGGTAATCGACACACATGCGTACTTTCCCGTCCTTCTTCGGCACAGGCACTATGTTGGCCACCCATTCAGGGTGTTTGGCTACTTGGAAAACCGGCATCAAATTGCTTCTTGACTTCTTCCTTGATCTTAAGGAGCATTTCTGGTCGCATTCTTCTCAGTTTTTGCTGCACTGGTTTGAATTCTGGTTTGATTGGCAGTTTGTGAACTACCATATCTGTGTCTAGTCCCGGCATGTCTTGATACGACCAAGCAAACACATCTTCGTACTCTGAAGTAAGGCTATCAGGTTTTTCTTGCTTCAGTCGAAAGAGTTGTACCGATTTTAACCTCCTTTCGATCTTCCTCAGTGCCCAAATTTAAGATTTCGATCGCCTCCTTATGTGGCAGTATTTGCTTTTCTTCTTTTTCTATCATTCTCAACAATTCGGTAGGTAAGTTGTACTCTTCTTCATTATCGCATTCTTCAAATTCCCCAAGACAAATGGTTGATTCAAAATCCACCTCCGGATCAGGATCATTAGTGCCCCATTATCGTTATCTGGGAACCTGAAAGAAGAAAATGTGCATGTGTGAGAGGATAATATCCCACACGGAACGGTCAAGAACTAACTTTGAGAGTAACTGGAAATGAAGTACTGGAATGAAGGATAGGGAATGAATTCAAAAATAAAAGAAAAGTTTGTTTGCCATGGAAAGGAAAAATGCATCTTTTATTAAACTTAAACAAAATATTTATTCACCCTTACAAAAGATCACCTATTGCCCCGGGTATAGGCAAATAGGGATAGCTCGAATATTACTCTGAAAGATTCTTGTAAACCACAGGTAGTTCTTCCACCGACCAACTGCTAGGCACGAACCCATGTGGCAGAAGGCATATCCCGGATCTATCTCCGTTGTCAACATCTTCTGTGGTCACGGCATTAACATTCAGATCTTCCAGAGCCGTTCCTAACTCGGATGTGGTGGTCTCAAACACATAACCACCTGACTTGAATGTTCTGAAAAGCGGCGGGAATGTCATAGGCTTCCATTGGAGTTCGTTTCCAGTCAATCTAGCTATCCTTCTCTCCCGGTTCTTTGAATTTCCTTTCTCTTTTCATGATAACCGGGCTGAAAACCGAGCCCAAATTGGTCTAATTTGGGATAGGACGGACAGGGTTGATCATTCCTTGCAATATTTCCCAAAAC